>NC_132855.1:36494221-36805721 GCF_048164855.1 Canis lupus baileyi
TCATAAGAGACACAGAGAGAAAGAGAGGCAGAGACACAGGCAGAGAGAGAAGCAGGCTTCATGCTGGGAGCCTGACGTGGGACTCGATCCCGGGTCTCCAGGATCACGCCTTGGGCTGAAGGCAGATGCCCAACCCTGAGCCACCCAGGCGTCCCTCTTCTATTCTTTCCAAAGATTCTTCTATTCTGTAGCTGTGTGACCTTGGACAAGTTATTGGCACTCTGAGCCAATAGGAATAGGAATAGGAATAGGAATAGGAATAGGAATAGGAATAGGAATGAAATAGGAATAGGAATCCTCATCTATAAAACACAGCTAATAATACATTCTGCATAGCTTCTTTAGTTATCTTCTCTCAGTGATATCTTGTCTTAAATATCTTCTGCTCTATTTATGGGGCTAGGAGTCTATGCACATTCCTATAAGGCCCATGGTTTTCCAGACTCCTCAATGAGGGAACCAACCAGGTTCCATTAAGGTTTACCAGTATTGGCAAGAGATAAGAGGACAGAAATAAAAGAAGTTTCCAGCTTCTGACTTCTGCTATGACGGCAGCAAGATTGGGGTGATCCTAGAACCTAAGCACCCAGACAAAGACAGTAACTTTTCTGAGGTTATAGCCTTTTTTCAAGAAGAGATGCCTTTTAGAGAATCCAGGGCCAAGTGAAACAGGAGCTCCAACAGCAAATTAGCAGGTAAATACTTGTGAGATTCTTTGTATTAGTATCTACTGCTATGTAATGAAGTACTTCAAAACTGTTTTCACAGATAAAAACAAGCAAAAGCATTACTATCTCATCATTTCTGATGATCAGGAATCTGCAAGTAGCTTAGCTATTTAATAGTTCTGCCTCAGTGTTTCTTACAAAAATGTAGTCAAACTTAACTAAAATGAACACAGATTCGGCAGCTCGTTCTTTATGACACAGTCAGCATGTCTGTCAGCACACTGATTTGTCGAGTTCCTAATGGGATGGGCACTTGGAGGCACTTCAGGCTTTATCACCCCCAGAAGGCTTTACTTTGATTGGAGAATCTATTTTCATGGTGACTTCCTCCCCTATATTACAATGGTCAGGGGTCTCAATTCCTTTCAGGCTGTTGAGAGAACACTTCTGTTCCTTATTTTATGAGCCTTTCCATAAGCCTGCTTGAGCATCACCACAACATGGCAGCTGACTCCCCCCTAGAGTGAGTGATAGGAGAGAGAGAGAGAGAGAGAGAGAGAGAGAGAGGCAGAAGCCGTGATATCTTTTCTACTCTAGTCCAGAAAATGATACATCATCGTTTTGCAATAACTTGGTCACACAGACCAGAAAAGATCACTCAAGGACATAAATACGTGGAGGCAGGAATATTGCCTTAGATGCTGCTTTTTAATATTCTCCTTTTTGTTCCTAAAGCCCTTCTAACACCTTTTAACTTTCTCTTCCTCTTCTTTTTTTCTCTCCCTCTTGTTCCTCTCCCACTCCTTCTCACCCTCTTTGTTCCAGTCTCACACCTGGAGTGATTTCTGTTTTCCTAACTTGATCCTGTCTACCAATCCTTCTTAGCACTTACCCAAGAAACAAACCATCATGTGAGAATGAACAATAATAAGGTATCAAAAACCTGGCCTCCTGGATGACACTTAGTAGGCACTATATTACTCCCACTTTAATACAGTGAAAAGCATTCATTTTGGCCTCTTCTGATTCCCGTAGAGAGTTAGACTCTTTATCTTTTATGGCATTCAAACAATTTAGCAGTACCGCCATTATAAGTCTTAAGGTATAGTGCTAAAATTAATCCACTTACACATCTGCATCCCCTTTTAAATTTGAGCTCCTTCATCGCAGGGATTTTATTTTATGTTTCTTTGTGTCTACACCACCTAGCACAGTGTGTGGCTCATAATATGCACTCAGCAAATGAGGGGTGAGGAATGTGTGGGCTGAGGGTGGAGAGAGGAGGGGAGGGGTGGTACTTCTAATCCCCTCCTAAATGAAAAAGGAATAGGTGAAATTCACTGAAAATGTGTAGATCACTTAATGAACCACTTCTGAAAGTAATATTTAGACACTTTTTAATCTTTGTGCCATAAAGGGTGTGTGTGTGGAAATATTTTGTTCTGCTTTCTATTCTAAAATTTAAATGTGCCTTTCAAAATTACTTTGGTATGCAATTATGCTTATAGAAAGATAATTTTTATTTCAGATAGTCAAGTAATAAAATGTTGGAGTAGGAGGAAGGCAAAAACAGGACCTAATTTTTTAAAATCTTATCATAAAGCAACCTAGAGATTAGAGATCCCTTTGAAAGCATTCATAAGTTCTGAAAAACCTGGAGCAAGATGGGGAATAGCAATGGTGTGATTAAAGACTGACTGATTATCTTTTTTGTTTAAGTGCCTTTCTTCACGGACAACTCAACTCATTCTTTTGTCAAGGACTGAAGAGGCTGTATCAAGACCCTCCTATGATGTCAGTGTGTGTGTGTGTACATGTATGTGTGTCTGTGAATGTGTGTGCATGTGTATGTGTTTGTGTATGTACACGTGTGTGTGTGTGTGTGTGTGTGTGTGAACCCACACATCTTGGAGGGAGAGAATTTGACAAGCACTGTGGAAAAAGTAAAAGAGACATTTTCACTATCTGACAAACTTCAGGAAGATACTTCTCTTTCACTTCCACTGTCCAACTCACTGTAACTACACCTAACTTTGAAGAATTAAACTGGTACCCAGAACTTTAGTTACAAAGCAGTTTGATAAATCTAGTCCTATTTTTAAGCTTTCTAATCTCAGCATCACAGCAAGGCATAGAAGAAAGTGGGATTTGGATTTCAAGTACCAGCAGACCATATCCAGAATGCTTTAAATTCAAAGTTAAACTTTGTAACTATAAAGTTTTACATTCTAAATTCAGATGTTTTGTTTCTATCTGGTTATAGAGCTATAATTAATTAACAAGCTTAATTCACATCTTAACATAGTACAGCGTCTTTTCTAAGGGTAATTATTCAGGAAAAATGATATTTATTTCTCTATGCTAACTTTTTAAAATTTACATATAATTTTATATATAAGGTTAAGTTGTCCACACTTGAGTAAAAATTATGACAAAGAATATTTTCTCCAAGTTTTTATTCAATTGCCTCAGAGAACCTTAGCTCAAACACATTGCTGCTTACCCAAAGACCATATCAGCCCCCTTCGCAGCTGGGTAAGGTCACATCTGGTCAGTGAAATAGAGGAAATATATGATTTTTTCAAGGTGTGGCCTTAGAAAGAAGAGAGTATGTCCTTTCCTGCCCTCTCTCTCTAGCTGCCTGGAACTTGGATGTGACCATCAAAGCTGTCTTAGCAACCATATTGGATTGTAAATATCAAGATTATGAAGAATAATGAACAGTGAGTCAAAAGAGTCTGAGTCTTAGGAGCCTGGATGGCTCAGTTGGTTAAGCCATGACCTTCTGCTCAGTTCATAATCCCAGGGCCCTGGGATAGGGCCCCATATCACTGGGATCCCTGCTCAGCAGGGAGCCTGCTTCTCCCTCTCCCTTTGCTACTTCCCCTGCTTGTGTTCTCTCGCTCTCTATCAAATAAATAAGTAAATAAAATATTTAAAAATAAAGCCAGAGTCTCTGATGAAAGGAGTAAGGGTGACTATCTGCTTTTCATTCTGATATTCTCAAAGAAAGAGACAGACCATAATCTTTGAAACTTAAATCTTGATTTTGTTCTCAGTCTTTGGCCAAACATAAAATTTCTCACATCAAGTAATTCTTGGATGCTAGCCCAAGTTGGATGTTTGTTGAAGGCTAATCTGACCATAGGACATTATCTACATGAACTGCCACAAACCTACACGTTAACATCACCTCATTCATTCATTCATTCATTCACTTGTTCTTTCATTCAACAACTGTCAAGTGCATCAATATGTCAGGCATTGCACTGGGATGTAGTCATCCATATATATTTCAAGCATGAACATGGAAATATATGACCTCACAAGGTTACAACACTTTTTTGAACTATTAAGTCAAATATATAACCCAAGGCTACATTATTGGGACCGTAGACAGCCATTTCTGTTTTATAATGTAAAGGGCATAAAAGGGCTTAGGACTTTAATTTTTTGAAATAAGAATAGGGGAATTATAAAGAGAAAAAATGATTCTTAAGGTTTATTTCTTTATTACTTAATTAGTATACTATTATCAGTTATTATACTAATGATTATTGCTAATAGATACTAGTTTTACATAATTAGCTTGCTAAGATTCAAAGTAATGTCAGAAATATCTTCCCACCCAATTGCCTACAACCTCAAAATCCCCTTCCACAAATTCTGTTTCCTGGGACATATATATTCATTGCTACATGATCTCAAAAATTATTAAGAGTGGAATACTAAACAAATGTGTTAAATTTGTGTGACAGCTCCAGGAGACACTGGGAAATTGGGGAAGCAAAAGGCCAATCTGGTGGTAAAGGTGGTAACAAACGCAGAAAGGGTTGACTGACTCCAAGTAATGCAATAGAGACAAAGAGCAGCCAAAAATTTTTGTAAACTTTGCAATTGTGTCAATGGCTGATTCCTGCATTTTTACATATAGTTAATTAATTTCTGCAAAGTGAAATTTGAGGATGGGGGCTTTTATCCCAGGGTAAACCCATGTGCTTAAGGGTAGGGAGCATTAGATCTTTTTTTTTTTTTAATTAAAAACTGTTGTGTCTAAATGCTTATGTGCCTGTAGGGAGTCTGTGACTTCCCAAATTATAAAGATATTTGTGTACTTAACATAGGAATGATACAGCCTCCTCTCTTTCAGTTGCAATGGCCTCATGTCAAGAACTTCAAAACTACACTTAAATTATTTTTGAGGTAAATAATGTTAAAAGCTGAGGGAGATTCTAGAATATAAATTATCCCCAAGGAGAGTTACAGGAGGCATTATTCTATCATAGAGTTGACAGGATGCCTCTGTTAACTGGGAATGACATGCAGAAGGAGAGGTTTATAGCATTCAGTGAGCCACAGCCTGTAAGGTCATTGATGCAGGGACAACTTAAGCCTGATGAGACAGAGCCTTTCTCTAAGTTCAAAGCTAGATCCTCCCAGGATTGCTTTTCATACTGACTGACACCTGAAACACAGGGATCAACGTTGGAACTTTGCAGAGATGAGAAAGAAAGGCAGAGGGGAAGCAAAATGACAAACTGAATTAGTGGGATGTGCCATATACTCAGCTTCTTGGAGATACAAAACCCTTGTAATACAGGATTATAAATCTTTAGCCCTGAAGAGAGGAGATCTATACAATTGTTATGGGGGGAGGGATAAATGATTCAATGTAAACAAACATCAGAACACTTCTTATACAAGGACTCTTCTCAGCATGTTGTGGTTAGTCTTGCTCTCAATATAGGAAGCTTTTGTAAAACATGTGTCTTACTGTGTTTATTTTACCTATTACTTTTGCAGCTAATGTAATAATTGGCATTCTTTGGTGTCATGTAACATATCATTATGCCACTTTATGAATCACAACAAGTCACATAGTCATGTCTGAAATCAACACAGGTAAACAGCAAACCTACCACATACCTGAAAGGAGACATAGAACAAAATATCTGTGAAGAAAGATACAAGATAGCTACTGCAAATTGTATCTGAATTTCAATTTAGAATGAAAAGCTAACACCAAAAAATCAAAACAGAAAAACTAAATAAATTATGAATTTTTAAATAATTTTTCCAAGTTATACATTTTTTAAAGAATTATATAGAACAAAAATGTATACATTTCCAAATTATTTTAAAGCAAAATAATCTCTTATACTAATTTTTATTTTAAATGTCATATCAGTTATTTAAGATATATTATACAGAATAGAAGTCATATCAATATTTATATATGTACACAAATGTCATACACATAGTGTGTGCATACATGTGTATGCATTTATAATATATATACATATATGGTTTTGTATCAAGCTTACAATACTTTACAATCTTATTTCATGTTGATAAGTGTTCAAAATGATGTTTAATAACATAGTCCATATTATGGATGCATTACAATATTTAATCAGGTTCTTAATTTTGTATGCATTTTGCAACATTCAGAAAGAACACACACAAACACACAGACACACACATATATTAAATTTTTTTGTGAATTAAAAAATTAAACATATGTATTTTAATTTACTTTAAGTAGGCTCTGCTTAAAGTACGAACTCATACATGGGGCTTGAACTCATGACCCTGAGATCAAGAGTCACATGCTCTATCAACTGAGCCAGCCAGATACTCCAGAAGGAATACTTTGAATCACTACGAATTCACTAGAACGTGAGCATAAAGAAAATTGGGGTCATTTATTGTTTGCTAATGTAACCCCAAGTGCCTAGAACAGTGCTGGCATTGTAAAGCCACTACTAGATACTTAATTAATATGTATTAGATAAATGAATAATGAATGAATGAATGCTTTGGTTCATATCACTGAACACAAAGTCTTTGTTGAATTCTCTAAAAATTTTCTATGGTACATTGTTAATGTTAAATTGTTATAATCAAACAGCAACAACACTATACAGCCTTTTTAAAAAAAATATTAACCATTTATAAAAAATGTAATCAGTGTGAAAATGCCAATTTCATGACATTTACTCTAATAATAGGTATATTTAAAATGTTTTCCAAAATATTTTCAGTTATATAATTTTGAAGTGTTGTTTTAATTTAAAAAAATTATTTCAAAACAACTGAAATTGAGCCTTCTTTCACATCATTTGTTAATGTTTGTATTTCCCTGATATAAATGTTTGCTTGAGGGATGCCTGGGTTGCTCAGTGGTTGAGCATCTGCTTTTGGCTCAGGGTGTGACTCTGGGGTCTGGGGATCAAGTCCTGCATCAGGCTCCCCAGAGGGAGGCTGCTTCTCCCTCTGCCTATGTTTCTGCCTCTCTCTCTCTGTCTCTCATGAATAAATAAATAAATTCTTTTTTTAAAGAAAAATTTAAAAAATGTTTGCTTGCTTTCTGCCAATATCTTTGCATTATCTTTTGTTTCATGTTATTTATATTATTTACTAAAACCCTGATAAGTCTTCTCAAACTAAGAAGAAAAAAATCATTATGTAATTCTTAAAACAAAAGAAATGTGTCTTCTTTTTATTATAAGTCTTGCTTTGTGTGAGCCTAAGGATATCTCTTAATTATACAATGAAGTAAAAAAAAAAAAAACCTGTATTGCACAAAAAGTGACCATTTTGAGATAGATGTATTTTACTTTCTTCTCTACCTTTTAATATACTTGACTAAAATACTGTCAGTAGCAACACCTTGCATAAAATTTCAGGAAAATATTAATGTCAGAGAGAGTATACTATACACACTGTATTCTAAGGATTTCAGTCTATAGAAATTTTTTTCAAGATAATTCTGTCCATACTATAATTATTTTCATGAGTGTTAATGTTATTTATTTGAAAATACATAACCTCTGCCATTTTCATGGGAATATATATTTATGAAAGAATATAATAATTCATTAGCTTGAAATGAGTGACAGTCTTTATTATATAACGAATCCAAGTTCTATCATTCCAGAAGTTAACAAATCCTGAATACATTTTAAAGAAAACTTTAAATACTGACTAAAGCATAGTTTAGCTACAGCTCAGTTGTTCCTTTCCTCTATTTAATTTACCTCAATTATGTCACTTGCATTGAGATAAACAGTGTAATTCATTAAAAATGTCAAATTTCACATTTCACTTCCTTGATTGATTTCAGCTATTTCAGAAATTATGGCATTGTACTAGATGCCACATTTTAGCAAATACCACAGCTTGCAGGACTTCCCTTTTTTAGTCCTTATTGTATTTTTTAATGAAAGCGTGGACAGTTTAAGATGTGTTACTTTCATTTATGTAAATATTTATAATTTTTAAGTGGCTAACAAATTGAGTTATCTATAATGATTTTTATTTCCTTCATCTCTGCTCACTGTCTAGTATTCCTTTACTATTGAGAACATACTCACATTAGCCAAAGTCAGTTTTTTTTTTCCCTATTCAGAATTTGAGGGATTGACTAACAGAGTTTGTCATGAGACACACACACACACACACACACACACACACACACAGAGGCAGAGACATAGAGAGAGAAGCAGGCTCCCTGCTGGGGGACCCAATCCTGGAACCTGGGACGAAGACCCGAGCAGAAGGCAGATGCTCAAACACTGAGCCACCAGGCCTCCCTAGAATTACCCTAGAATTATCCTTTCATTGTTCAGGACTCCATGTCTACAAAAGAAACAAAACACAGGGAGTAGCTCCCTTATGGAAATTCAAATATTTTTCATTACATGTCAATAGCCAGCCTCAGCCAAAATTTGTGCAAATCAGAGTTTTAACATTAGTGCAGGATCTCTGTTCAGATACCTAAAAACTATCAATACTTAAATACAAAATTGCAAACATAACTCTATAAATTTGTAAATTATCTCAAAGTCAAAATAGCAACATCTCTTTGAACTGATTGTTGTAACTGGTATAAAATAATCATTTTGATAACTTAAAAGGACCACACCATTCACAGATGAAGTTTGACTATAATAATGATGATGATGATAATGACAATGTGCTATATTATCTCTAAGTAGATCTGAGTAAGTTTGTAATAAGGAAGACTTCAATTTTTTCTTCATTTTATTTGTATGTGCCCAATAATTATTAAAATTTTTAGAAATTGTTAGTTTTAGTAGTCTGCTGAGAGGCTGCGATCTTTGTAGAAAAGTCTTTTAAATACTATTATTTAGCCTAGCCAGTCCTGAGCTTTTACTGACAATGAACGATTACTTTTTACTTTGAATTCATCATTTAAATAATGAAATGGCTACAGTTAGTGTTCTTCTACGAAATGTCTGCTAGGGAACTTTCTCTGATTAGTATAAGATTAGATTAAAAGAGAAAAACTTTTCTCACTGCCTCACAAATAAAAATGTCCTGCTATTAATGTTGTCTTTTCCAAAATACCAGCCTTAGCATATACTGTAAGTTCACTTGCAATTGTCTTTTGGTCCCTTTCCCCTTTGCCTTCCTTCCTGGAAAGATAGAAAATTAAATACTTGAATTCCCTGTATCCCTACTCTTCAGGGGTGTAAGAGTCCATGCAACAAAATCTGGCCAAAGAGATGGAGGCTCAAGTCCCTATCTCCTCACAGATATCAGGCCTCCTACTTCCTGATCATCTTAACTATACACATGTATATAGATCTATCTAAATATATGTAAAGAAAGATGAAAGAAAAAGATACTATCTCCAGACTGTCACATTTAAAAGCCAAATCTATAGAAAAGTTGTTGGTCTCTCTCCTTCTATTTTGTTTAAGGTTGGTTATTGCATAGGAGCCAACAAAGGGTAAAACTTTTAAGT
Organism: Canis lupus baileyi; assembly: GCF_048164855.1. Lineage (NCBI taxonomy): Eukaryota > Metazoa > Chordata > Mammalia > Carnivora > Canidae > Canis > Canis lupus. The sequence goes on from NC_132855.1 coordinate 36,503,663, forward strand.
GAGCACATGACAAGCAGGACATTAAATTCTGGCCTTAGGTTCAATGTTGTAGTCCCCAAAAGACTAGAGAAACAGGACAAAATCTAGCTATGGTCCTCAAGGAACTGGAATATTCGGTAGGCCATTGAGGCAAGACATGCAAACCTAATATGAAAAGATGGGCACCCCAATGTAGGATGGGGCTATTTTGTTCTCCTAATCAAGGTACCTACTAGAAGTGGGTATAAAACTGCCATAAATCTCAACTAGATTGTGCTATAAAATGTTTTATGTATTTCCAAGTATTTTTTATTTCCTTTTTTTTATTTTTTTCTCTTTTGGATAGTCTATTGCTTTGTTTATCTATTTTGGAAAAAATGACAAACTGTTTAATTAAAGTATTATATGGGTTAGCAATGCTATGGTGCCCAATCTACACCTTTTCAACCCACCCTGGAAGTTACTTGCTGTTGTGGTGAGCAATGCTGTATAAGCTGATGGCTTCCTAGTGCAAGCATCCAGTTCCTTATGCCTGAAACCCTTCTCTTGTCACAGGATAGACAGAGAATATCTTATAGGTGGGAACCAAATTGTTTCATCAGGGATAGGAAATTTCTGGATGCAGTTGTTCAGGCAGGACACAGGTGAGACAAAAGAGCTTACAGTATAATTACTTTTCTAGAAGGTGAGGTAAGAAAATGGGAAACAAATGCACTTTTTTCTTTACCATTTCTGAGTTCAGAGGGTCAGATTAATTAATGCAAAGTATCATCTGCTAGAGCAGTTGTTGGGGGTGGGCAGGATAGAGGATGCAGAAGAGGATTAAGATTTGTTGTAAAGAGCAAAAGGCAATTAATAATTAGCTTCTGACCCTCAAAGTAGAACTAAGCTCAACAATATAGCCTTGCAAACCAGGCTATTATACAGTGAGAGGTTTTTAAATATATTTCTCTTACTTTAAAGGTATCAAACACTAGGCCTGGAAGACTTACAATCGAATTTTCTCTTTGAAAAATAGAAACAAAACAAAAACAAAAAACAAAAAATTTGTGTACCACAGAAGCCCTATCATTAGCTTCAAACAGGAAGATAGGGATAATGATAAGATGGAAGTAGAAGAAAAATAAACATTTTCTGGCTCAGTAGTTTGTTGAGAGAAAAAGAGAGGATAAAAAAAGATAATAAAGATGTAAAATATGAAGCCATTTTTCCACTCTCAAAGTTTCTTAACCCAGAAAGAGGAGGATAAGTTGATGAGTGAGAGTAGCATAGAAGTGGAGGAATGGGATTGGTTTTTTTTGGGGGGGGGGATTTCAAGCTATTTCTAACTTATTTCAAATTATGGCTTTTCTTTCTGATATGACTTTTTAAATATGATCTCTTTCTGCAAAAAGCATCCTTCACAAATATGCAACAGGACTCAACACTAGTGCCATGGTTGTTTCTTTCAGAATTGGACTTCCTTCTTACAAGTGGTTCAGACTAGGCAAGTCTGTGGAAAGTGGATCTACAGAAAGTAGAATAGCAGTTATCTAAGGCTAAGGAGAGTGGGGAAGTGACTGCCAGTGGGGGTACAAGGGCTATTTTCATGTGATGAAAATGACCTAAAACTAGATTGTGGTGTGGGTATACAACTCTGAAATACAAAAAAAAAAAAAAAAAAATACATTGAATTATACACTTTAAGTGGGTCAATTTTATAGTACATAAATTATATCTTAATGAAGCTATTAACAATGCAAAGTATACAACAATTTTCAGTTATGAGTATTTTTGCCCTCCAGAGAACATTGATCAATGTATAGACACATTTTTGGTTGTCACAACCAATAATTATCTAGACCCAAATGTCAATTGTAGAAGTTGGGAAACCCTGGTCTAAAGAAGGGGCCTTAATGAAATCTTATTTTGCCTCTTCTGATACCTTATATTTGCTTCTGCATTTTCCACAAGCTTCTGGCTCTGTGGTCTCCATGATAAGAAGGTGCTCTACTTTTTAAAAATATATGTAATATTATATTAATATTTATAATTATAATATATATTTATAATATATATAATCAAATTTAAACCATCTGTTTTCATGTATCAACATCCTTTACTTCTGTAGCTTGCTTCTTTTTTTTAAATTTTAATAGGCTTTATCATATGATCCAGTAATTCCACTATTGTATATTTACCGAAAGAAAAATTAAAATGCTAATTTGTAAAAATATATATACCCCTATGTTTATTGCAACATTATTTACAATGGCCAAGATATGGAAGCAACCCAAGTGTCCATCAGTAGATGAATAGATAAAGAGATTAAGAAATATATACAATGGAATATTACATGGCCATAAAAAAGAATGAAATTTTGCCATTTCCAGTATAATAACATGAATGGATCTAGGGGTTATAATGTTAACAGAGATAAGTCAATCAGAGAAAGATAGCTACTGTAGGAATTCACTCATATGTGTAATTTAAGAAAATAAATGAACAAAGAAGAAAGAGACAAACAAAAAACAGACTCAAATATAGAAAACAAATTGGTGGTTTCCAGAGGGGGATGTGGGTTGGAGGGAATGAGTGAAATAAATGAAGGGGATTGGGGTATCCCTGGGTGGCTGAGTGGTGCCTTTGGCCTGGGGTGCGATCCTGGAGTTCTGGGATGGAGTCCCGCGTTGGGCTCCCGGCATGGAGCCTGCTTCTCCCTCTGCCTGTGTCTCTGCCTCTCTCTCTCTATCATAAATATTTTTTTAAAAAAATCTAAGAAAAAAATGAAGGGGATTTATAGCATGCATATCATGATGAGCACTAAGTAAGGTACAGAATTGTCAAATCATTATATTGTACACCTGAAGCTAATATAATACTGTATGTTAATCATACTTGAATTAAAAAAACTTTTAATATACTTCAATTTTAGAGCAATTGTCTCCACATACTCAGTCTCCCCTCTACCAAAATCCCTCACTAGAAAAGAACACTTGGGGTAGCCTGGGTGGCTCAGTGATTTAGAGCTGCCTTCAGCCCAGGGCCTGATCCTTGAGTCCCATGTCTGGCTCCCTGCAAGGAGCCTGCTTCTCCTCTGCCTGTGTCTCTGCCTCTCTCTCTCTGTGTCTCTCATGAATAAATAAATAAAATCTTAAAAAAAGAAAAGAACATCTGATATAATTGATGAACCTACATCGACACATTACTGTCATCAAAAGTACATCATCTACATTAGGATCCACTCTTGGTGATGTACATCCTATGGGTTTAAATAAATGTGTAATAATATTTATGTCATTTATGCTATTTATGCCATTTATAATGGCATCCCCCATTACAATATCATAGATAAAGGTCTCACGGGTTTAAAAAATCTTTATGCTGTGACTTTCTATTCATATGACCCTCCCCTATTCCCTCTGGCAAGCACCAATCTTTTTACTACTGAATTGTTTTGCCTTTGCCAGAATGTCATATAGTTAGAGTTATAGTTAGAGTCAGACAATTATGTAGCCTTTCAGATTGGTTTCTTCTACTAAGTAAGATGTATTTCAACCAACATTCTACTCTCTACTTCCGTGAGTTTGACTATTTTAGACAATTCATATAAGTGCAATCATGCAGTATTTGTCCTGTGACTGACTTATTTCATTAAGCATAATATCCTCATTGTCTTCATATTGTCATAATGCTACTGCATATGGGAGGATTTCCTTCTTTTTTTGTGGCAGCATAATGTTCCATTGTATGTATGTGTGCATGTGACATTTTCATTATTTATTATCTGTTAATGAATATTTAAAGTGTTTCCATGTCCCAGCTATTGTGAATAATGCTGAGATGAACTTTTGAAAGTCTTTGAGACTTGTACACTGAAAACTACAAAACACTGAAGAAATTAATTAAAGACACAAATAAATGAAAAGATATCCCATGTTCATGGATTAGAAGACCCAATATTGCTAAAATATCCACAGTACCCAAAATGATCTACAGATTCAATGCAATCTATCAAAATCCCAATGATATTTTTTATAGAAATAGAAAAAAAGTCCTAAAGTTAGTATGGAATGAGAAAAGATTCCAAATTGCCAAATCAATCTTCAGAAAGAAAGACAAAGCTGGAGACATCATTTTTCCTGATTTTTCCTATTTTTAGTAATCAAAATAATATAGTATTGATATAAAAACAGACACATAAACCAATGGAATAGAGAGAGGCCAGAGATAAACCCACAGTCAACTGATCTTCAACAAGAATGCCAACAATGCAAATAGTGATAGGACAGTCTCTTAGACAAATGGTATTGGGACAACTGGCTATCTACATGGAAAAAAATGAAACTGAACTTTTATCTTACACCATGGACAAAAATCAACCCCAAATGGATTAAAGACAAACATAAGACCTGAAATTATAAAACTCCTAGAAAAAAAAACATAGAAAACCTCTTTAACATTGATCCCAGAAAGAATTTCTTGACTATGACAAATGGAAAAGTAGAAGCTTTTGCACAACAAAGGAAACAACTAAGAATGAAAAGGCAAATTGGAACTCCTATAAATCAATAGCAAAAAAACAAAATAACATGATTAAAAATAAGCAAAGGACTTGAATATACATTTTTCTAAAGAAGGCATACAAATGGCAACAGGTACATGAGGGTAAAAAAAAGGCTAAACATTAATCATCAAGAAAATGCAAACAAAAAATACAATGAGATATAATCTCATGTGGTTGAGATGGCTATTATGAAAAAACCAAAGATGAGTGTTGGCAAGGATGTGAAGAAATGGAACTCTTACACACTGTTGGTGTGAATGTAAAATGGTGCAGCCTCTATTAAAAACATGGGGGTTACTTCTGACTTGCCTGGCAGCACATCAGAGTGTAGGGGTCTAACATGGCTGCCAAGGCAGATATCTGCACATTTTTTTCTGTAAGCGCCAGATATTGAATATTTTGGGTTTTGCAGGCCCAAAAGTCTCTGCTGCTACTACCCTACTCTGTCCTTATTGCTTACTGAGAAAACTGGCAGTATTCTGCATGTCACCATAGATAATACAAAAAGAATGAGTGGACCTGTGTCCCAATAAAACCTTAATTACACAAATAGTGTGCCAGATTTGTCTTGTGGACCAGAGTTTGCTGAACTTTGATCTGAAGCATCCAGCTGTGGAGGTGTCATCTACCTGAGAACAATGCTTGTTTTATCTCATGCTATTACAACCTTTGGACATTGATGATGCCACTTTGCCTGGGTTATTGCTCTGAGGCAGGTGGCCCTCACATGAGCTATAGGGAATCAATTACAGTAGTGTGTATCCATTTTTCATCTTACTTCCAGTTAGCCTTTCCCATTCTGTTCTGATTATCTCCAGATTGAAATTCTAAGCAAATAGTTAAACTCCTTTAGAGTTCAGGCTCTCTGACAGACCACTTCTTGGATTGTACGCTTTTGTTTTTGTCCTCACTATTTTTTTCACTCTAAGAATTAAAAAATAAACCTCCCGCCTCCTTCCCTTCCCCTATTAGCAGTAGATCGGAAACCACCACCAATCTTGTCCATCAACTTTCCTATTGCTCTTGCAGCTAGCTCAGCATCTCCACCCAGAGCTCATTCAGCAGATTTTGTGTCAAAGCTTTTGATGAATAAGATCACTTTTTAAGTTTCTTTTGAGTTGTTCAAGAAACCACATGACAGGAATCTAGCTTGAAATTCCTGCTTCCATGCCCACAGAAGCTAGGGCAGACCATCAAGGTTAGTGAGGAACACAGAACAATTTCCAGGGGCTACTTATGTTTCTTCTTTTGTATTTAGCCACAGACAATGGCATTTTCAATATCTCACAGGCAAAATACATGTTGCTTTGAGTTGAACTCTTGATTGATTTATATTAATCAGTCCATGAGGAAGAATATAAGACCCAGAGCAGCTGACAGAGGATGAAGGCTTATACCCCTTACAAAAATGTCTGAAAAAGGTTAGACTTTTCTAGTTTTTGATATTGTCTTGGATGTCTAATTTAAGCATTCCAACACCAGGATACCTTGACATCTAAAGAGAGAGATAAAATTATCAGGCACACATGGTAACATATGATGCATTCTCAAATGCACCCTGGAAAACTCATTAAATATCCTCCAGTCTTCTCTAATTATCCCAGTAGCCTACCAGGAGTTTCTTGTAACATCATAATAAAAAAGATATTTTTAACTGGCAAATGTAGAAGCTTTCATCAAATTATTTGGGGGCAAGAATTCCATTTCTTGTTAAATAAAAAGATTTCATGTACAGGAGATTCAACATAAGGTAGCAAAGAGCTTTGATTATTATATTTCAGAGCCTGGGAGTCAAATGTAAAAGCTAAAAGAAAATTCTGTTCCTCTGTGGGAGAACACTCCGCAGAACAAAGACCTTTTACTACCCAGGACTTTTCTGAGTTTTAGATGTTGATTTTCCTCACTTTTCTTTTCAAGATCAGAATGTCTCTATTAATGCCTTTTAGACAGAAATCTCATGCAGAGAATTGAAAGGGCACCACAGACTGAAAAACATGATTTATTGTATAGATTACATGCATCGCAATTTATTTAATTATAAAGTTATTCCAATTCATGTATATTTTGCATTGGCTAACAGTATCTGTTAAAAGCCTCAAACTGAATAACAAAAGTGAAAAGTGAGTTGATCATTCGCTTAAAGACTGCATGACTGAGATTTTATTCCTAAATCAGGAGAGAAAAAGACAAAGAGAAGGAACATAATTTTATATGGTACCAAATGTATATGTGTTTGCATATTTGTATATACATTTGTGTATACACAGACACAAACATAAAGAACATATATGAATGGGTCTGTGTTTATAAAATTATATGTACATAGAAAGATACACAAAGACTTTTCCTGGTTTTGTAGAGTCTATGGCTTAAGCATTTAAAATATTCTAGTTTAAGTACAACTGAGACATTACAAGCAAATCACATGTAAAGAGAAATAACAGTATTTCACAGAAGCTCCAAAATCCTGAACCTAAGGGAAAATTTCAGTTAGGTACATAGATATATTTTAATTCTGTATTATTGCCTTGCTGAGTATAAATTTATATATAATATGATAAAAATACTAAATCCACTCTTTCCCCTAAGTAGGGTAAACTAGTATTAAGCCTCTGATTTGTACTGAATTATGAGGGTCAATAATAAGGACGATGGCAAAATAATACTGTGGTGTTTTAGTAGATTAAGTTGTGCCAAACTCATCTCTCATAAGAAACATCACATGTTTCTGTAAATCATAAACCACGGGAAGCCTCCACTGTCCAAATCAGCCTCTCTAGGAGTTAGTGTTGAATGAAAATATGACAGAGAATCCCTAATGATCACGGACTAAATCTAAGAAACTGACATACTGTCAAGATATGTGATATGGGTATTGCTCTGGCTGCCAAGAAAAATGTAATCATGGGAAGAATGACTTCTTCTGTTTGTGGTAATGGTTTGTGTGCCATAGCCAGGAAAGAGATACAATGCAAAGACACACCAAAACATTTCAGAACTTTTGCTCCCAGACAAAAGTAAAATCCACAGCATCTACCTGCAATGACTCTGAGAGCCATTGAAAAATTGAATGCACAAGTTAGGAGCAAAACTAATAGGCTAATTGATTAGTCTTAAGGAGGAAATATTACCATATTTTCACAGAGAGGAATAAGGATTTCCTCCCATGTGCCATGCTTGGTGAGAGTATAAACTTCCCTATTTCATTTATTTGTTTGTAAAAATAGAAGCCTTTTAGGGTAAAGACTCTTGGAGCCCTCAACATCTGCTGTTGGAAAAGTGAGAGGAAAAGTGTCAGCTGGAATGTGAATCCTTCCTGTAAAGTAGATATTGACTTGGTTCCCAATCATGATACAACTACAGTGAAGGGAAAGTTCAAACAACAGATTTGTTTTGGTTTTTTTGTTTGTTTGTTTGTTTGTTTTTGAGAGAGAGAGAGAAAGGAGGGGTTGGGGAAGAGGAGGGAGAGAGGATCTTAAGCAGGCTCCACACTCAGTGGAGGTGGGACTCAATCTCACGACCCTGAGATGATGACCTGAGCTGAAATTGAGAGTTGGACTCCTAACCAACTGAGCCACCCAGGCAGCCTGCAACAGAATTCTTTTTTTAATTAATTAATTAATTAATTAATTTGAGAAACAGCACATGGGTTGGAGGGTGAGCAGCAGAGGGAGAGGGGAAAAATAAACTCAAGTAGACTGTGTGCTTCAATGAGCATGGAGTCCATTGAGGGGCTAATCTCACAACCATGATATCATCACTTGAGCTAAAATCAAGAGTCAGCTACTTACCCAACTGAGCCACACAGGTGCCCCCAATACCACAACAGAAGAATTCTTGAGTGTCCATTATATTCAGGAGAAAAATTATTATGGTAATTAAAAACATAAGTTCTAAAATCTCACATCTGAATTGCTAGGAAGCCTCAGACAAATAACTCTACATTTCTAAGTTTCACATTCTACATCTGTAAACTGAATATAACAATAATATCTAAATCATGGGATGTTGAGAGAATAAAATGAATAACTGCATGTAAAGTTTTTATTATTTTAAAGGTAATTTTAAACTTAGTAATTTTATGACTAGTGCTGTTTGTGCAAAACAGTAAATGAGTAGGCATTTAAAATCACCAATACAATTGGGATCCCTGGGTGGCGCAGTGGTTTGGCGCCTGCCTTTGGCCCAGGGCGCGATCCTGGAGACCCGGGATCGAATCGCACGTCGGGCTCCCTGCATGGAGCCTGCTTCTCCCTCTGCCTGTGTCTCTGCCTCTCTCTCTCTCTCACTATCATAAATAAAAAAAAAAAAAAATCACCAATACTTCATAGGAATGCAAACTGGTGCAGCCACTCTGGAAAACAGTATGGAGATTCTTCAAAAACTTAAAAACAGAGCTATCCAGAAATTGTACTACTAGATATTTACTCCCCAAATACAAAAATACTACTTTGAAGGGATACATGCACTCCAATGTTTCTAGCATCAGCATCTACAGTAGCCAAATTATGTAAAGAGCCTGAATTTCCACTGACTAATGAATGAATAAGGAAGATGTGATATATATATATACATATACATATATATGTATATATATACATATACACACACACACAATGGAACATTAGCCATCAAAAAGAATGAAATCTTTCCATTTGCAATGACATGGAAGGAGCTAGAGTGTCATGATAAGCAAAACAAGTCAGAGAAAGACACATACCATATGATTTCATTCATATGTGGAATTTAAGAAACAAACAAAATGAGCAAAGGGGAAAAAGAGAAAGGCAAACCAAGAAACAGACTGTTAACTATAGAGAACAAACTGATGTTTACCAAAGGTGGGGGGCAGGAGGATGGGTAAAATTGGTGATGGGGATTAAGGAGGCCATTTGTTGTGATGAGCAACAAGTGTTGTATGTAAGCTTTGACTCACTAAATTATACACCTGAAGCTAATGTTACACTGTATGTTAACTAACTGGAGTTTAATAAAAACTTTAACAAATCAGCAACAATTCAATGAAAATAGGACTTTAGGTAATAGTGTTGAAGTGTTTTACGTTTGATGTCTTAATCTAGAGCTCAAGAAAATAAAACCACTATTTCAAGTGCTTTGTCACCTTAAATAATTTCCCTATTTTTTAAAGAGATTTTATTTATTTGACAAAGAGAGAGAGCACAAGCATGGGGAGCGTCAGGCAGAGGGCGAGGGAGAAGCAGGGCTCGATCCCAGGACTCCAGGATCATGACCTGAGCCAAAGGCAGATGCTGAATTGATTGAGCACTCAGGTGCCCCAAATAATTTCCTTATTAATAACAGACTAGATACGATAGGATATCTCTTTTTACAAAAGAGCAGCGATGGGGAAATAATAAAAGCAAGTAATGCAGTTACCATTCTAATCACTCCTCACATCCTCGTATACTGATAGATTGACTGTAATTTCTGACACACTCACTTTTTGTACACCTCTTAATCTAATTTCCTTTCCCTAAAATTACAATTTTGGATTCCATTGATCAACTATCCTATTCTAATGATGTATGTTCATTTTTAAGATATATCTTAAACATCTCCAAGTCGATCTTCCTCAATAACAATGACTTTGTGTTCTCTTGAGCAATTTCAATGACTTTATTACAAAGTCTGATATTTTATATATTTCCATAATCAATCCATATATTCTATCATTTTTCTTCATGAAAATTTGTGAGATTTTTCTTTTTTACATGAGATTCCACGTATAAGGTGGGTTGTGATTGATGTCTCCTACAAAGTATCATTATGTATTGGAGTAAGTCTGACAGCTGAAGCAAAGCAGATGTGGCTCTCTGGCTCTCTTTAGATGGATTTTTGCTTATTCTTTTCCCCTATTGCCGGCCTCTTTAAGACATGTGACCTATCTTTGGCTCTCGGAGACATGATCATAAATAATGTGTAAAAGAGGGTTAATTTTTTTCTACAAAGGAGTAAAATGTGTCCTCTATTCTCACATTTCCAATAATTTCCAAATATATCTGTATCATATCATCTGGAAAATGTGGCCTCACATTTACAGCATATGCCTTGGTCTCTAGTATAAAATCTTTGAAAAGAAGGTCTCAAAAAATCAACTTAGGGATCCCTGGGTGGCGCAGCGGTTTGGCGCCTGCCTTTGGCCCAGGGCGCGATCCTGAAAACCCGGGATCGAATCCCACGTCGGGCTCCCGGTGCATGGAGCCTGCTTCTCCCTCTGCCTGTGTCTCTGTGCCTCTCTCTCTCTCTGTGTGTGTGTGACTATCATAAAATAAATAAAAATTAAAAAAAAATCAACTTAGGAAAGATGCTCATTGACTACTTTCAAATGCCAAAAAAAAAAAAAAAAAAGATAAGCTCCATTATTTTTTGAACTTTACATCTTTGTATGTAGAATAAGCAAAATCACTGATATTTCCCAGGACAGTTCTAATTTTCTAATTTTCTTAGCCTTTTCCCATAAGTACACCGTTGTCAGACTCTGTACTCTAAGCTTATTTTTAAATGTATCAGTTAGTATAGTTGTGGCTTAGGTAGCATGGTATTTTTATTTTCAGCACCTCGATATGTACCTGTTGGTGCTTAGATCACTAGATGAACATATAGGGTTTTTTTTTGTTTTGTTTTGTTTTTTGTTTTTTGCCACTTTTGCTTCTCTCTAATTAGGTTGAGTCTATCATAGACAATGAAGCAGGCAATTTTTTCTCATTGTAGTTTTCTCACAAACTGACAGGAAGAAAAAGACAGCAAAAGAACTCAGGGTTTGGGTAGGTTTTTTTCTACTATGAGATAGAGAAAATGCATATTAGGAAGTCAAAAAGCATATTTGTTAGAGGCACAGAAAAATGTCGTCTTGGTTCTAAACAGCTTTCCAGATCTTAGGTGTTTGAGCACATTAAGAAGGTTCACCTGGAGTAGCCATGGCCAACAAGCACTGCTTCGGAGGACCATCTGACCCCTCTGTCCCTTCTAATTCACCTTCTCTTCATTGGTGGGCAGAAGAGGATGGATGGAGGCAGGGGAGAAGAGGTTGCTTCACTCTGGGGCAACACCTTCCTTATTAAGCTTCCAATTCTCAGCCACTGAGTAAGTTTTAAACAATTTTCTGAGGATTGCAGAAATTTTGTTATATTTTTCCACTTCCTAGAACACGAAGAAGAGCTTTGACTTTATGACATCCAGCCTGTCGAGTCTAACAAAAGGCAGGACATATTTAACACGTGAAAAAGGTGCTCTATCACAGGCCTACGCCAAAGTAGATGAAACAGTAATAAAATAACAAGTGTCATATAAGATTAAACGGGACATGCATACCTCTCTTAACATGACCTCAGCTCACTGCTACCTGAGAGTTCATAAAACCTGCATCAGAAATATGGAGAAGATTCCATTGTTCAAGCACAATTGTATAGCTTCCAAAGAAACCTTAATTAAATTTCAAGCAACAAGATCTGTATCAGCAGAAAATAATTGCTCCATCCGACAGTATTTATTTTTATCAAGTGAAATCTAGTTGCCATGTCCTCCTATGCTACCACACAGTCACTTTAACAGAGTCATGTGAGATGTGTTTCTTTTCTCCTCAAAAGCAGTCAGTTCTCATCCATGTCAAAGTGTACATTGTCCTCATCAGTAATATGAAAGCCTATTTAGGCATAGTGATTCACTGTGGTCATACTCCATCATACTCCATTATACCAGCACTTTACTTAATCATTGTCAAGCAGGTCCACCCATTTTTGCTCTTGTCCTGCTACCTTCACACCCACAAATGTAGCAGATGCAAGCATGCCATTGATGACAGTCAATTTTTTTCTTACTTTGCACAGATGGCTGAGTTATTTTTATTCATGAGGAAGCCTCAAATTTCAGATTTTTTAATGGGGTAAGAATCTCCCATCATAAAAGGATCATCAAATTACCTCTTATTTATTCATCAATTTAACATGTGGTTCTTTCCAATAAACTTTTAAAAAATAAATTTAAGTGGAAAGGTTTAATGTTCCCCTTCTCTAGACTTAGCTATTGTTTTAAGACCATCTTCCTAGTTATTAAAAATAAAGAAACTAAGTATACAATACAGTCTTATTAACTATAGTCACGTTGCTATACATTAAACTCCAGAACATACTCATCTTCATTACTGAAACTTCATGCCCTTTGACCAACACTCCACCTTTTTTTCATTCTCTCCCTACTGCTCCTGCCCCAGGCAACCAACCTCCCACTTTCTGCTTTTATGAGTTTGAATTAGACTACTTTTGATTTCACATAGAAGTTAAAACATGCAGTATTTCTCTCTCTGTATCTAGCTTAGCATAATATCTTTGAGGTTCATCAATGTTGCAAATAACAGAGAATAGATCTGAAATGTTTTAAACATGCACATACATAGGAGAAAAAAGGTAACTATGTGAAGTGATGGATATGATAATTAGCTTGACTGTCATCATTTCACAGTGTACATGTATATCAAAACATCACATTGTACATCTTTAATATATGCAATTTTATTTTGTTTTAAAAAGAAGGAATCTCCTCTAAAGCACGCGTTGTACTTTATACTTGCAAAATGAGAGTCTCGGCCTGTGTCTACCAACTAAGTACAAATAGAAAAATGTACACAGGTAGTTTATATTTTTGCTAGCATGCATTCAGTATTTAATTTGTGCTTCTCAGAGTTCTAAGTAATTTACATGGTTAGTTTATCTTCTGAGGTAGGTGTTAATACTCCAATTTTAAAGATAAGGAAACAGGATTACAGGGGTTAAGTTGATTTAAGATTGAATTCTGTTCAATGCACCTAATTTTGAACAGGAACAGTTAACATTTACTTGCTCAGTGACTTTGAGACAACTACCTGAACTCTGAACTTTAGTTTTCCTTTTCTATAAATATGAAATAAAAATAATCACCTGCAAACTCTGCTATGGGAATAAAATAATATCTGAAATATGTCTGGTGTACAATAAGCACTCAACACATGATAAATATAATGGTCAGAATACTTACAGAGATGTACAGTGGGAGAGACATTTTATGTGAGTGGCTCTGCATTTATCTACCCCATATCTACTATCACCTAAAATCAACCATCCTCCTTTAGAGCTAACTGAATAAAACTGCCTTTCAAGTTTCAAATGTACCCATTTATCTCATATACCTTATGATCAGGAGGGGAAGTCATGCCTTGTTCACTCCCAAATATGGCTTCCAGAAAATTATATTCTATATTAAAAATAAACCTACAAAATTTTCCTCTACTCCTTTAAGGTATATACTATCCAGTTATAGTAACTTCCCCTCTTTTTAATACAGTTCCATATTGTTCTGCTGGTTATTAATTTTATTTTCTAGAGTATATGGCTTAATATCTTCCTTACCATCCTATTCCATTTTCATAGGAGCCTAAAACCTTCACTATCAACAATTTTGCCTATTCATCTTTTTTTAAAGATTTTATTCATTAATTTGAGAAAGAGACCACATGCACCAGAGGTCAGGGGCAGGGGAAAGAGAGCACCAGCAAGGGGGAGGGGCGAGGGAGAAGCAGATTCCAGGCTGAGCAGGGAGCCCAACTGGGGGCTCCATCCTAGGACCCTGGGATCATGATCTGAGCCAAAGATAGACGCTTAGCCAATTGAGCCACCAAGGCACCCCTTGCCTATTCATTTTTAATGACATTCTCATTTCCCTACATCATTAAAAAATTGTCACATTCTGACTCCACTCTTGAAATCAACAACTCACATATCCCTCTCACTGATCATAGCATCCAATCCTTTATGTGAAAAATTACTGAAATTCATTAAGGCCTTGAATTTATTTTGGTCCCACTTACACTGAGGCATGTAGCCTGTTCCTGGCTATATGTCCTTCCCTATTCCTCACACATTTATGGTCTATCACCATTGTCATTCTCTTGGAAACACCCTTAAGTCTCTGACATTTATGTTCCACCCCCACAGCTCCATCTCACAATAGCAAATTGAATGTTGGTTGAGAAATTACAATGGACAGATTGTTTTCACTATAAATGCATGACCGCTTACACATAAGGGACTCCTCAAAGCTGCCAGGCCACCTTGCTAGGTTTTTCTAGATATCTGGATCTGTCATAGTCTTTACCAACTATCTAATAACTCTGCTGTTCTCCTTATTATTACCACGCTCTCCTCTATTTACTCAATCTCAATATATCACCCTCACTTCATAACTCACAGAGCAAAATAAAGCCCTCAGATTGGCTCCTTCCTCAACTCCCTGCAACCACCAATCTCCAAGTCTGCCTCCATTTGTACCAATCTTCTTTTTCTTCTGTATTTTTTAGGAGGGAAGCGTTCCCCTCCATTTCTCAATAACTACTTCCTTAGTGTGCGATCGATATATCTTTTCTTAATATTTCCTCAGGAATCTTACTCCTTTGATTATAGACTTATGATCTTGTATTCTCCATAATCACTTCCAAAACAAAAGAAAACAAAAACTCTCTTTAAAAAAAAATAAAAAATAAAAAAAAATAAACTCTGTTATCTTTCCAGTCTTATTTCTATTGGACTTTTCAGCCCAGTGTCGTGGAAAAACTTGTTACCTAACAGAGTCCCTTTACTTCCTGAACCATCTTTCAAGCTTTGCTCTTCATTCCAAGTCAGTGTCCAATGCTAAGCACCATAAAAATCACTCTGAATTTCTTATCTTTTAAAATTATATACATATTTTAAATAGTCTATATTATACATTGAAATATTTAAATCAAATAATTGAATATGTATGTTTCAATCCTGGCCTAATATAACTTTACATGAATATTTGACAGACTTGCTTCCTTTAACCTCATTAAAAACCTCTTCCTGTTGCCTCTATACTCTCTAGCCACTTTATTTCTATCGTTTCCTTTATCAAACATCTAAATGTTGGTGATTCTTTGTCCTGAGCCCTCCTCCTTTCTCAATCTGTATTATCTCCTTATGTAATCATATCCATCCCTAACTAGTGACTGGAAACCAGAAGCCACAAATAGCAAGTGGTTGTAGGCGACAGCTTCGACAGTTGAAGGGTAAGAATCAAAGCCCAAAAGCTAAAAGCTGCTCCTGCAGAGGGATTTAAGCACAGAAGAGCAGTGCATTTTTAGAATGGCCCACTACTGTGAGATATTTGCATTTATTAAGTCTTTTCCTGAACATTAAATGTGAGTATTTCATGTTTCAGTTTACCAGGTGAAAGCTCTAACATCTACTTTTTGGATAATATTTTAAAAATTCCCCAAACAGTCGATAATGCTTCAAAGCCATTTAACATGAGACCTCATCCTGGGGATAAAGATATCTTATTACACTCAATAACAAAAGTACCTAGAGATCATCAAATACCTAAGGATTGTCATAACCATCCAGCTTTCTGACTTGTAAATTTTGAAAACCTGCATAAAACCTTAAGAATAAATTTAACAGCTGTGCGTGTTTATATATACAGTTGGAGGAAAATAGGAACAAAACAAGCACTTTTCAAGCTTTCCCATTTAAAAAATGTTTTTCTGTCCCAAATCCTTAATTTAATACATCTATTTTTTTTTCAAACCAATGAATGGCTCAGATAATAAGATAAACCAATAAGCCTTAGAAATAATTACATAACATCAAATGACTCCCATTTTTCAAGAAAGGAAACATGCATTTAAAAAATAATATATAACTGGGGACATTTTTCCACATTGAATTCCAGACACCTGCCCATGTCCAAATAAAAACAAATGGGCAGTTTGAATTAAACTAAAATGTCTTTTCTAGTGAGTTGACTTTACTTTTGCTTATAATTATGAGATAGGGAAACTGAAGGGATTCCATTTTGAGAAGGCTCCATCTCTGCTGATTTCCCTCTAGGCCAGTTCTCATTTCTGAATAAGCCAAAGAACCTATGCTCCCACTTTAAGAAGGAAATCAAGAAAGTGAATCATTCTCTAAGTTTTGCCCTAGACTCTAAACACCTGTTAACATCTAAGAAGAGTTAGATCCCAAACATGTTCAAGACATTAGTTTCAAACAAACTTCAACTGATGCTGACATCAATACTCCTTACCTCCAGTGATTTATGAAATACCACCAATTATTAACCTGACACTGATCTTTGTGCCTTAC
Organism: Canis lupus baileyi; assembly: GCF_048164855.1. Taxonomy (NCBI): domain Eukaryota; kingdom Metazoa; phylum Chordata; class Mammalia; order Carnivora; family Canidae; genus Canis; species Canis lupus. The sequence continues at coordinate 36,520,340 of NC_132855.1, forward strand.
AAGTACCCTAGACCCCTTTCTAATATAAACCCCTAAGCTCAAGCGATTATGAGACTCATTCTCCTTTCTTTCCTGAGTCTCCCAGACACTGTCTGTTATACTCTATTTGTCATTCATGCTGTTCAATAAACAGTGCTTTCACTTTCTCCAGTTCACATTCAATTTCAATATTACGTGAAGTTAAGGACCCTCATGGCTGGTACTGCAGAACATCCCTCTAGGTCCTCAGACCCAGCCTGCCTGCATCAATTAAGCTACTATATCTTTGCTGAAAGAAGCTGCATCTGCTGTAAATAATATCTTTTCATACATTATAGATATGACTTGAAAAGAGCATGCATTGAGTCAGTAGTTCTCAATTCTAATCTTAACCCTTACTATTTTTTGCCAGTGTGAGAACCTAATGGATGCTAGACACTTGATCACAGGGTATTAAGATATCAAAGTTTGAATCACTAATTCAAATCATCCATCTTCACCTCTTTTCCAAACATCCATAACAACTGATCTCAACTTGGGCATTTTCAGTGAGGATCTTTGTACAAAGTAACAATTGCCTACATTTATCAATTGCCCATTATGTGCTAGTAAGTATGCTGAGAGATTTTACATGGGTTGTAATAACTAATTTTCTAAATTATCTTAATTTCACAAATGACAGTTCACATATACACAAAAAAGACCCAGGATGGTTTTGGTACCCACCTAACACTATAGTGCATTTAGTAAGATGTATCATGATTATCTCACCCTGGGCCCATCTCATTCCCTTCTTAAACCAACATTATTTCTGCAATGTTACATAGTATTTTTGTATACTTTGAATTGTTCAAGTTCATACCAGAATAGAGTCGAGTATGCTTTCAAATGCCTACTATCTATTGACCTAATTATTGTTAAATAGCCTAAAACATTTCTTTGTCTTTTAAATCATCATAGCCAAGAGTAACAGATATTTTAACCATTTCTTGAAGGCTTATCTTATGTCTGGCACATTACTATGCTCTGTACAATTTTAACTGCCTGGGTTGTGTTTAATTAACCCATTGATTTAAATTGTCATATTATTTATGTTTCCATTTAGTCAAATTCTGAAATAATCATGCTTTTATGCTTTCTATACTTTTTTTTAAATTCACTTCCTTCTTAACCAATTGTAGTTGTCAAAAAACAAGATAAGAAGCCTAAAATGAGCCTCTTTAGACTTCAGGTCTAAAATGGAATCTCAAACCAGTCACTCAGGAATCACCTGATGAACACTAGCCTGCCTGATAGACCCTTATTATCCCCTAAAGAAAAGTACCTTTGTATCAACCAACTCTCTTTTCTTGCCAATATAACTTCCTTGCTCCCCCTCTCTTCTACCTATATAAATCTTGCTTTTTGTATAGCTCCTTGGAGCTCCTTTCTATCTGCTAGATTGGTAGCTACGTGAATTAAATAGATTTTTGCTCAAACTCTTAAAATTTTCATATGCCTTGGTTTATCCTTTAATATGATCTAATATCTACTTTCATGAATTTACTGAAATTACTTTATCAAATTGATCACTGATGTCCCAAATCAATCAATCCAATAATTTATTTTTATTCTCTATTTTTGTTGATATTTTAAAATACTAATATTTGTTTATTTTAAAGTAGTTTATGATCATCCTTAGACAATGAAGAACTGGAAAGGTAGTAAATCGCAGGTAGAGTATTCAGAGAGAAAGGATAAAGTAATGACCATTGTATTATGTATATAACCATTGTATTAATGGAGTATCCTCAAACCATACATATTCATATGTAATTCATATGTAATATTACTCTCTAAACTTCCCAAAGGTCAGAATCATGCCACACTCCTCCATCTTGTACATGACAAGTGTTTGCTAAATATTTGTTGATCAATTAATTTTTCTCCTATCTTTTTAGCATCATGTTAGTTCAATTTTTACTACATTAAGTCAGATACATAAACCAAGTTTACTCTATACCCAAACTAGACATTCTTCTACATATCAGCATAAGATAAGAGAGAATGCTTATTTGCTAATAGCAACATAGGAAGAGAAGTCCCTTTTTTATAGGCTCTCTCTTCATCCTCTTCTTTAACCATTTTCCAAAGCAAGTACATTTCTATGAGGCATTGCTTCAGTTTCTTCATTCCTAGAAGTTCCTTGAAGTTTATGAGTGGAATATTTGATAATGATGCAGATAGGCATGGATATAAAACCCTCAATTTGTGACCTAATTTGTTTTTAGTTTCTTAATGCAGTCACTGCCCAGTACATTAGATTATACAGAATTAGTAGAGCATCTAGTGCTTATAGATTAGTAGCCTTAGGGCATTTTTCTGTACCACTTATTAAGGATGAAAGTAATTAGGAGACAAAATTGATAAAATGGTTATTGTTTCTATGGTTAAATATTGAAAGTTTTTTCTGAGATGAATGAGAAACAAACCAGTGAGAAACAATCCAGGTGATATACATGATACACAGTTGCTATAAGTGATGAAATTGGCTTTTCTGGCAAAAAACCTAAATCCTGATGGGGTATAGGATATCCTCAACTTTCAATATGTGCTCTTATGCTTCTTCCTTCTACAACACATGCATGCATTTTCCTTTCATGCTATAAACTTTGGCATTAGAACATGGCTCTCCTTTTATTTTCACAATACCATGTTTTAAAGGCAGTGCTTTCTACTTTGGGCACTTAAAAAGATTATTTGTCATTCTAAGAGAAAATGTAGATGGTTGTTTAACATTAGCAGCCTTCCTTGTTAGAGAATTAAAATATTCAAACTAAGGAAGCATTGTTGATATCTCTAAATTTCAGCATGGAATCCAGGAAATATCAGTGATTTATGTCTTAACTGTCTGACTTTACTACAACAGATGTCATTATGGTATAAGACGGTAAGGAATAAATTGCCTTAAAAGTGAAACAACATATATATTTTAGGAATCATACAGAAAACATAGCATTGGTATCTAACACCAAGCTGAAGAATGTATTAGTTGCAGGATTTTGTTAAAGTATAAAAAATATTTGAGAAACACTTTCAGAATGATGGAATAAGTACCTCCAAAAAAATCTGCCTCTCCATAAAAGCATCGAGAACACTGTCAAACATTGTCTGCATCAACTTTTCAAACTCTGGAAATTAACCTGTCTTATAATTATTCAAGGACTGTTTATGCAAGGAAAACAGCTTTACCTCAGAAATAACAAAGTTCGGTGGATTTTAACTTGTGCTATGCCTGTTATTCTCTCCCAGTTCCATAGTAGTCTTGATGATTAATAGCCTTTTATCCATGAATACAGGCAGCCTAGCAACTAGCATTTCTTTCAGCCCAGAGGGAACACAATTGTTTGGAAGTCTCCAAAAAGTGCCAACCCAGAAAAATGTTCAGTATTTGATATAAATGGCAGCTCCCTAGAAAAGCCTTATACTTAGTCTTATTTGACTTGACTCAGAGCTTACTCAGAGGAAAAAAAAAAGAGAAAAGAAAAGAAAAAAAACCCCTCATACTCAGAGTAATCGTTGAAATAAAATTAGAGACAATTGTTTAACAAGGCAGATGCCTGAGTTGGTGAAAAGAGTTGGAATACAAGAGGTTAAAAAATTTTTAATGCTCTGGAGAATGAAATGTCCATAGGGGACTTTGAAAGTCTCTGACATATTCCCAAGATCTAGAAGGCCTCACAAAAGCACAGAACTACACGCATGTCCAAAAAGACTTTAGAATATCCTAATCTCTCATCTTCTATTAACCTTCAGAAGGAAAAAAATGAAGATTAAGGCAGGATTGTATGCTTTCAAAGTACTGAAAATATGCCCCAATACATATACAGACCTCTGCTGCAAGGATTGGTATATTCATTGGTTCAGAGAATTAAAATAAATCCATATCTAACCATTAAATGAATACTAAGTAAGTAAGTAAATAAGAGGAGATATCAGTTGGCCACACATAAACACAAACTTTATAAAATTATTTCAAGAAACTCACTAAGCAAACAAATAGCAATAACACAAACAAAAAAATTCTAGAAATAGAGAATCTAATTTACAGATTTGTTACATTATATTCTTTTAAGATTCCAGTTTGTTTTGCTTTTTTGAAGATTTTATTTATTTGAGAGTGAGAGAGAGCACAAACAGAAGTGAGGAGCAGACTCCTCACTGAGTAGGGAGCCCAGAGCAGGGCTCAATCCCAGGACCCTGGGACCATGACCCAAGCCAAAGGTAGACATCCAACTGACTGAGCCACCCAGCCCCAAGAGTCCAGTTTTTAACAAAAATGATTGTGAGGTGCACAATGAAACAGAAAAACATGTCTTATACTCCCAGAAAAAACAATTAGTCAGTAGGAATTATCACTGAGAAAGGCCAGAGATCAGAATTGCTAGACAAAGCATTTAAATAAGTTCTTATAAACACATTCAAAATCAAGAAATCAAGAAAATTATGTCTAGAATTTAAAAAGTGAGAAAGTTCTTTCCAAATATATAATATTATTAAAAAGATCAGAATTACAAAAACCAGAGTAGTTCTTGAACTGAAAAGTATAATTTATGAAAAATTTTCTACCTTGGCTCAACATCAACTTGAGCTGGTAATTAAAAAAAATAAGCAAATTTTAATATAGAAATATAGGACAATAGACATTACCTACCCTGAAGAACAGAAAGAAAAAAATATAGAAAAGTGAACAGAGCCTCAGATCCTCAAGTTCACCAACATATGAGTAATGAGATTACCAGAAGAAGTATAAAGATAGAAAGGAGAAAAATAATTCAAATGAAAAATGGCTAAAACTTCCTAATATGGATGAAAAATGAATTCGCACATGCAAGAAGCTCAACAAAATCAAAGAGGTCAACATTGATATGCATCATTGTCAAAATACTAAAAATCTAAGACAAAGATAAACTTGAAAGAAACAAGACAGAAGTAAGTCATCATGTACAGCTGATTCCACAATAAGATTATCATCTGAGGTCAGATCAGAAATTATGGTGGCCTAGGGTGCCTGGATGGTTCAGTCAGTTAAGCATCTGCCTTTGGCTCAGGTCATGATCCTGGGGTCCAAGGACCAAGTGCCACATTGGGCTCTCTGCTCAGTGGAGAGTCTGCTTCTCCCTCTCTGTCTGCCCTCTCCCCCACCCCCACTCGTGCTCTTTCTCTTGCTCAAATAAATAAATAAAATCGTTTAAAAAAAAGATATCATGGTGGCCAAAAGGCAATTGGATGACATTTTCAAAGGGTTCAAAGAAAATAATGTAAAACAAAAATTCTATTGTAAACAAAGATATAGTTCAAAAATGAAGGAGAAATTAAGACATTCTCAGAAAAGCAAAAACAATTCTTTGCTAGCAGACCTTCTATTTGAGAAATATGAATGGAAATCTTTTAAGCTGAAATGTAAAGAAAATAGAAAGTATTTCTTTTTTTTTTATTAATAGAAAGTATTTCAAATCAACATGAAGAAATGAAGAGCATTAGTAATGTTAACTACCAAGGTAAATATAAAACACAATATAAATGTATTTTATTTTAATTTTTTTCTTCTCTTACATGATTTAAAAGGCAATTGAATAAAAGATTGCTTTTTAAATTGTGTTGATGGGATTATGATGTCTAAAGATGTATTTTGCTTGGTTAATAACACAAGAGATGGAGGAAAAATGATTTATATTGAAGCAAACGTTTTGTGTACTATTGAAATTAAATTGTATTACTATAAAGTAAACTTTTAAAAAAATATTTATTTATTTATTCATGAGAGACACAGAGAGATAGGCAGTGACATAGGCAGAGGGAGAAGCAGGCTCCCTGTGGGGAGCCCGATGAGGGACTGGATCCCAGGACCCAGGGATCATGACCTGAACCAAAGGCGGATGCTCAACCACTGAGCCCTAAAGTACTTTAGGTATCCCTAAAGTAAACTGGTTTAAATTAATATGTCAATTGCAAACCCCATGGCAATCACTAAAAAAAAAGTTCGTAAGTTCATTAAAAGAAAAAAAACAAGAAAATTAGTGATACACTAGAAATGTTATTACTTAATCTTATTTAACACAAGAGAAGGGGATAATGGAGAAGATAGAGAATCACACATGATAGAAAAAAATAGCAAAATTATAGGCATAACTCTTACTTTTAAAATAATTACATTAAACATAATTGAATTCAACACCCTAATCAAAATGCAGAGATTCGCAGAATTAATTAAAAATAGGACTCAACTATATAATTTCTTCAAGAAACACACTTTAGATTCAAACATAAAATAAATTAAATGTAAAAGGATGGAAAAAGATATACCAAAGGACACAGAAATAAAAAGAGCTGAAGTAGCTATAGCAATATCACATAAAATAGGTTTTAAGGCAAAAAGCGCTGTTGGGCAGAAAGGATGGCATTTATCAATGATAAGAGTCAAATAATCAAGAAAAAAATCACAATTATAAGTGTCTATGCACCTAGCAACTAAACACAAAACTGCATGAAGCAAAAAGTGACAAAATTGAAGGAAGAAATAAATAATTCAATAATAATAATTGGAAACTTCAATGTTCTGTTATAAGTTTCACAGTGTTTATAAATAATGTGACCTACAAACAATGTGAATTTATGCTGGCTGGCATACCTACATTTGAAATTACCTTTACTGGTGTTCTTTACATTATTGTGTGTTATTTGAATTACTGATTTGTGTCCTTTCATTTTAGCCTGAAGGACTCCTTTAAGTATTTCATAAGGGCATGTCTGCCAGCAAGGAATTCTTTCAGTTTTTGTTGATTTGAATGTCTTAAGTTCTCTTATATGTAGTCACAGTGTTTATACATAATATTGTTTGCTCCAAAAATAGTATGGATATGATGAATAATTTTTTGCTTATCTTTAGAAACTGATCACCTTGCTTTATTCTGTTTTCTATATGGAAATAAAATTGTATTATTTACCAAATAAGATTTCCACTAATTAGCATGTTTTAAAGGCCTTTGATGATCTGCCAATCTTTATAATCACACCTCTTAGAGCTCAATCTCCATCTCCACCTTTACATACCCTCAGCTCCCACCATTTGAAACTACCTGTAATGTTATAGCTGTCCATAGCCCATTCTTGGCTTTGAATATTCCTTCTGAAATGCTATTCCTTCCTGTACATATTAGGTTTCCTTCCTATTCATGATCCAGGGCCAATCCAAATGCCACCTGCCAAAAGAATCCTCTTTTGACTTGTCAGTCAAGAAAAATTAAGCATTTCCCCTCTGTGCCAATAGCATTTAAATGTACCTTTAGAATATTTATCACATAATTACGTTTGTTTATTTTCTTCATTAATTTGAGAAAAGAATAGTAACTTTCTATTTTATTTCCCTGGAATCTATCCCAATGTCTAGCTCATATTATATATGAATGCCTATTTTGTTGAATGAAGTATCAAATGTATGTGTATACATATATGTACATACATATAACTACCATATGCCTTGTACAAATTGAGAAATATTACAAGCTAGGGTGCTTCTGAGAATAAGAAAGACAAGAAACAGTCTCTAGTATGTCCTTTCTGCCCATAAAACATCGACAAGAATAGGAGAATAATATGCAGAAATACAGTCTACTTACACAAAAAATTAAGAAATCACCCATATGCTTATTGTATTTATTTTCCCTTACCTGTGATTAGCAGTAACTAGAGTTTGTGTGCACATATGTGTGTGATATACACACACATATATATATTTCTGTTCATAAATATGTATATATATTTACATGTATACATAAATTTAGGCTGAGACATAGTTAGGAAGCATCATATTTTTAAAACACGTGAAAACTAAAAGGCACCTAGTGGCTCAGTCAGTTAAGCATCCAACTCTTGATTTTGGCTGAGGTCATTTTGTGAGATCAAGCCCTTTATTGGGCTACGTGCTGAGCATGGAGCCTTTTAGGATTTTCTCTCTCCTTCTCCCTCTGCCCCTCTTTGCTCAATCTCTCTCTCTCTCACTCAGAAAAATTAAATAAACTTTAAAAAATGTGAAACTTCAATTCTTACACTAAACTATTTCTGTAACTAAGGAGGCATTTTCTTCCATAAATATACAAATGCCAAACTTGCTCATAATTATGACATTTTTGAGTTGTCTCACTATAGGGATTTGGAAAGTATAGAAAATATGTGTTTCTCATTTTAAGAGAAATTTTTCTAGAAGTCTCCTGAATGGGAAATGTTTGTCAGTGCTAGGAAAATTATAAGATATCTGAAACACATTTGAGCATAGAGCATGTTACACAGAGCTGGGGGTAATTATCCAAATAGCTAAGAAATTTCTAATATGAACAATTATCTCCCTCCCAAAATTAGTTTCAAGATTAAAAGATTAATTATTTTTAGGATTTAATTTGCTTACAGGAGCTTGGAATTTAAATGCACTATAAGAACACTTTTTTCTCCTTAAAAACTAACTTTGCAGTAAGTCATAGGACAAACTACCAACTTGAGTTCAAGTTTTCAGTTACAAGACTTTCCAGAGGTTTCTCAGGAAAATGCCTTTTTAATGAATCGAGTTCAATTCAAACTTTCATACCTAGACAGACAAAATCAGAAGGCTCAATTTTTAATTAAATGGGTTCACAATCTCTAAACTCTTATTCTCGTTGTCATATTTGGTAGTCTTTTACTTACTATGTGGGCCAGCAAATATGAAAATGAAGAGAACCTTAAAAGTCAGAAGTCAATGTTTCTAAAATTAGAAACACCATTGATTTTTCTATTTAAAGAAACAAAAAAAGATGTTAAAGCATAAAATATATGATATATATAGAATAACCCTGTCTTGACACAGTGACATTAATAGACATGTGCTAAACTCCTACTATGTTCTGGGCATTGGGGACAAATAGTAAACTTAATAAAAGAAACTTTGTCCTCCTAGAACTTATGTTCCAAATAGGAGAAACAAACAACAAACAAATAAATTTGAAAAATACATGGCATATTGTGTAACATTAATTTTATTGGCAAAAGTAAAGCTAGGGATAGAGATACTAAGTGTTGGGGCAAGAGATGGACTTTTTTTTTTTTTTTTTTTAAGATTTTATTTATTTATTCATGATAGTCACAGAGAGAGAGAGAGAGAGAGAGGCAGAGAGAGAAGCAGGCTCCATGCACCGGGAGCCCGACGTGGGATCCGATCCCGGGTCTCCAGGATCGCGCCCTGGGCCAAAGGCAGGCACCAAACCGCTGCGCCACCCAGGGATCCCAAGAGATGGACTTTTAAATAGAAGGGGCATAAAGGTCTGCATGAGAGGATAGTACGTAAATGTCAACTACAGGAGATTTTGTGGGGGAAAAGCATTATAAGTAGAGTATCAGCAAATGCAAAGTCCCTGAGGTGAGAGTGTACTAAGCATGCTGGAAGAATTATAAGAACAATAAATTATATCACAAATATAATTTCAGAAAAAGTAGGGAAGTATATGTGTGTTTAATAATTTGAGAGATATATTTCCTTTACCCTAAAATATTAAAATGAAGGCATCTTAATCTACAGATCGAAAAATTATTTAATCAACAATATTTGTTATACATCCATAATGAATATGAAGTTATATAGTTGGTAGATAGAAAATTTAAAGGGGATATTCCTGGGTGGCTCAGTGGGACGCCCAGTGCGTGATCCTGGAGTCCCAGGATCGAGTCCCCGCGTCGGGCTCCTTGCATGGAGCCTGCTTCTCCCTCTGCCTGTGTCTCTGCCTCTCTCTCTCTCTGTGTCTATCATGAATAAATAAATAAATAAATAAATAAATAAATAAATAATTTTTTAGAAAATTTAAAAATAATATTGTAATTTTAGTAGCAACTATACTACTTAATAACTCTGTGACTTTGAATGGGTCAAATTAATTCGGTTTCCTCAGTTATAACATGATGTTGAATGTATTCTAAAATTTCTTCCACCTCATACATTACATGAACTGGAAATTCTAAAGATCTGAAAACCATCAATCCTGAATAGCTAGTACGACTGATACAATGGGTAAGATATTGTATGAAGTGTGCTTCCTTGTGTTTAGGAGCCTACCTTGGGGATGGAAGGAGGAATGGAGGAAAGAGAGAGACTGACACTGTGTACACAGTAAAAAGTGATGTTCTGAAAGCAGTGCTGGCAGTGAGGGCTTTATGAGTTCCTCGCAAGGAAAGATCGCTGAAGGTCAAGTGTATCCTAATACGTCTTCACAGAGAAGACATTTTACCTTGAGGAATGGTGGAAGTGGGATAAGTACCAACTTAAGGGGAAATGGTCTGAGGCAGAGGGAGTTAACTACATGAGCAAGGCCACAATGAGGGAATAGTGGTCTTAGAGTTAGTGGAGAGGCCTGAGTCTATACTGAGGACAAAACAAAATATTTGGTTTGCAGAGCAACTGGTACAGAAGAACAGTTACATCTTTGAGTCCAAATGTAAGCTAAGGATAGCCTTCAAAGGCTTTTGAGATTAAAAAAAATACCATAAACATATAATTTTAAAAGACAAATCTTTGCAGACAAGGGTCCAAAAAAAAAGTCATCACAACAGTCAAAACATGAGATCAAAAGGTCATAAATTTGATATGCAAGAGATTTTGAAACAAGAATCAAAAAGCATTCAGCTGACTGTATGAAGAATAACACACTGGATATCACTAACTTTTTAAATCTAATGACAAAAGACTATGGTCAAAAATGTTTGGAATAAAACTTAATTTGGGGACACCTGGGTGGCTCAGCAGTTGAGTGCCTGCCTTCAGCCCAGGGCGTGATCCTGGAGTCCCGAGATCAAGTCCCACATCAAGCTCCCTACATGAGCCTGCTTCTCTCTCTTCCTATGTCTCTGCCTCTCTCTCTCTGTGTCTCTCATGAATAAATAAATAAAATCTTTTTTAAAAAAGGAAAAAAAAACCACCTTAATTTAGTGTTGGGTAAATGACAGCTGGTAATATCTAGTGTAGGACTGCTGACAATATCTATCCCATCTTTGGTTCTATCTTATTCACATCCCCATGATGACCTTCCTCGGAACTACGTGTTCCAAGTTCCTTGGAGATTAATGTATGCTCTAATTAGAATGTGCAAAGGCTTGTTCTGGTCTGCCCAAAAGTTTAGGTATCAAGTAGAGGTAACATAGTTTCTTCCCCTCTTTCTGATGCACAGATAGTGCCACTAAGTCTATTAATAGTTAGACCATTTGATTTCAAAATGATGCTCTCTACATATCCCCTCACTCTAAAATATGTAGACTAAGGTCTGGTCTTTGTGAAGATTTGCTGTGTGGCTCTGGATTGCCACCTGCTCAATACCTCATCCAGTAAACTTCCCTGAATAAAACTCTGTGTGAAATGTATGAACTTGACTACTTCATTTTCATTTTCTGGTCTCAAAGTGCCTTCTCAATTTAGAGGATACTTTAGTATCCCTACTCCACCTTCTAACATCTAGCAAGTTCTGGGGACTACAGCCTTAAAAATCATACTGGAATCTTAAAATAATAAGAGATACCTTACATTGACAACCTGTTTTCTTATTTGGTTTGTACAAGGTACTTCCCTATTTCTAAAACAATCTTACTTTCTGAAGGACTCTGAGCTTTGCATAAATATACCCTACTTACTGTCATCCTTCAGATAAGTAGTCAAACTAGGATTCAGTGTGATTTGAAAGTAAGCCTTTTAAATGAATATAACATCCAAATAAATAAATATAACATCCAAACAAAAACATTTACAGTAATTCAAGAGTATGCTGAATGTGATGAATCAATAATTAAATGGTAGGATCAGAAAAATTAGTGGTATTAAATCAAGGAAGTGGGACTGATTATAATAAAAAGAAAGAACACTGGGCTGCAATTAAGGGGCAGGAAGTCATTTCATACATTTCAGATCAGCTGGATAAAGGCTTGCAGATGGTAGAGGGAGTATTGATTGTGAACAGGAGAAATTACAGAGCTAAACTTCTTCAAAATAATAAATTTATCTGGTCAAAAGCTGTGAAAACCCTACCCAGATCTTGGTCTGCCCTGAAGAGTGATAAATTCCATTGGATTAGAGACTTCAAGGCCTTGGTAATGACCAAAAGGATATAATTATAAGGAAGATTTTAATAACAGAGTTTATATTGTTTCAAGCTTAATTTTGATAAATCATTTAAATAATAATTCTTTAAAAATTATAAAAATTTTATAATCTTCACTTTTCTTCAATTTTCACTAATCTCCAATTTTCACTTTTGCACCATTCTCATAAGGTTTTAATTTCTAAAAGAGAAATTTCTTAAAGAGAAATAACTATTGTTTTGTCAGTTTAGATAAATTTATTTATACACATTCATTGAAAAAATAAATAATGGAGGAAAGAAAGCTGTTGAGAAAAGAAGTAAAAATCTTCCAAAATTGTATCAGAGGCAACTATTTTTAATATTTCAAAGCGCAAGTGTTGAGATTGCTTTTTATTCCTGCATATAAAGAGCTTAAATTACAACGAATACAGAAAAGGTAAATTCCACAAAGGTATAAACAATTTTCCAAGGGTATATATCAATTAATGTTTTCCTACATTTTATTTAAAACCTTTGCTGCTGTTTTGGCTCTATACTCACCTTGCTGATTTAACTAAATGCTTCAATTCTGTGAAAACAACATAGTTTTATATTTTAGAACTTATTGTATATTATATAGACTGTTTCTGTTTTGCCAGGGATGTCCTGACTTAAAAAAGATAATCAAAATATAAATAGAAAAAACATTAACATACTGTTATGGGACATAAGTGATTACATTAGCCTTTGAAAATGAGAACTCCAATACAGGGACAATTTGCCACTCAATCATAATGAATGCATTTGTTGTAGAATACAGAGATGTATGACACGTGAAAATTTATTTGTAGAAAACTTGTCTCTTATTCTTTGTTCTAATAAGATAAGCCATATAGAAGGTGTTCTATGTTAAAAGATAAAGTGAGGTATGTTAAAATTTTTAAGAGTTTATTTGAACAAAAACCTATTTGAATCAGGCAGCATCCAATCTAGCACATAAAAAGAAGCTCTGAGGAGCTAAACAAAGTAAGAGACAGGGAGAAAGGAGCAGAAACAAGATAGTTATACTAGTCAAAAAGTGGGTTGATTGTTACAAAGTTACTTTTCTTTAGAGAATGGAAGGAGTCTAACCCCCAAGTTACATAACTAGTGCTAATGAGGTGATTCTTGATTGATTGGGTAAGATTCCATTTCTGGGGGAACCTAAACTGTAATGAAGTTAAGTCTTAGATCTATGGACCTGGGCTTAGCATTTGTGATTCCATTTGGGTCCTGTTATCTTGCTTTTAACATCTGGTAAGCTAACTTGAAGTCATGTATGGCTTAAAGTCCTGGTGAAAATTAGCCTACTGATTGGGTTCATCAATATTATAAAATTAAAATCTAGAATACACTGGCATGAAGTAAATATTTATTAATGGTGAATGAATGGAAAGGAGATTTATGAATTCATTCATTGGTCAACATTTATGGTGCTCATGCTATTGATCATATGCTGTAGTATTACTGGTGAAACAGTGATGAACAAAACAATCTTTTCCTTCTAGAAGTTCACTATATAGTAGGGAGAAAAAAAAACACAAAGAAATAGTTATAAACCGGTGTGTAAGTGCGGTTATAAAAGTATGCATGGATGCTTACATTTTCCTGGGTGGTGGGTGGAGTTAGTGCTTTGAGTGATGACAACTGAATTGATTTGTAAAGGATAAGCACAAATTTACTGTAATTGTTTTACTGTAATTTCAATTTTATATCTGAAGAAAACAAATTTCAGAGTAGTAATCACCACAGCTCTTGTAACTAATAAATAGGTGTTAGAAATAAAAACTCCTGTTTTCTATGTTACAGACTTAGTTATGCCTCTATATCGTACTAACTGACATAGAATCAAAGGCCTGGAAACTTGCTTGAGATCACATGGTTAGGGCTGGGCAACAAAAGAGACTTTAGATCTAAAGGTCTCCATTATCACTCTTTTTAGACACATAGAGCAGTGGAAATACTTAGATGCACAAATCTGTATAATTGAATTAAGAGCACGTATAGCAACAATATCTGGCTGATTTCAAAAGTGGGAGAATTGTAAGCCTGTCCCCAGGGTGTATTCTTACCTCAATTGTGTCCCATACTTTGACTAACTTTTGGGAGTATCCACCAAATATAAACAGTTATCATGGACAGATCTGGCCTGGAAATCACCAGTTCAGAACGGCCAAGGATACTGTACTGATGTGGTTCTCTAAATGACGTTAGGCAGAGCAATCCTTTATTGCTGAAAATAAAGCCAAAATAACATTGAGCACCTACTCAGAGAATGAGACCACACAAGTTTGAGATACTACAATACTCCTAACAAAGTTTTATGATATAAGGGCTTGCTTCCTATCACTTTGGAACTTTGTCAAAAACAACAAAAAAAGACAATTTCTGAGAATATTTCTTCCTAATATTTTGTAATTATATATATATAATATATATTCATATATATATATGAACCTGGCTTTCATATATATATATATATAAAACAAAATATGAATATGTATATGAACGTGGAAACCTCTATATAATAGTAATGCTGGGTTTGGCCACTAGTAAATAAAAGCTGACTAAAAATAATTCTGATTATCTTTTATTCTAGCATTTTATCTGTAAAAGTTATTTTGATGATTTGGTATTTCTTTTTTTTTTAATCCCATGAATAGTTACTCAAATGACTTCATATACCAAAAACTTCATGATATATAACCTTTCATAACAATTGAATGTTTCATTTTTCTTAGAAATGCATTTCATCTATACTGACAGTCTTTTTCTGAAATCTGTAAGCATAAAATTAAAATATTGAATACCAATTAAAATCATTCTCTGAATTAGAGAAATTTATGCTACACATTTGATGGGACACCAGTGAGAATGTTTCTTACCATATCTGAAATATATATCTTCTCTGTCCTTTGATTTTTTTTAGTTAAAATCGTATCCTGAAAACAGGAAAATAATACTGGAATGAGAACCCAGAAGAAATAGTTTGAAAGTCTGTGCCAAAAAAATAAACAAAAACTAAAAACAAAAATAAAGAACAGAAGAAAGAGTATAATTCAGAATATAAGAGAATTAGAAATTTACAGGAACACTAGAAATCAATGACTTTTATATCTTTATAACCATCTATATTTCTTTTCAAATTCCCCAAAACCGGGATGCCTGGGTGGCTCAGTGGTTGAGTGTCTCCCTTGGCTCAGGGCGTGATCCCGGAGTCACGGGATCGAGTCCCACATCGGGCTCCTTGCCTGGTGCCAGCTTCTCCCTCTGCCTGTGTCTCTGCCTCTCTTTGTGTGTCTCTCACGAATAAATAAATAAAATCTTTAAAAAAAAGATTCAAATTCCCCCAAACTAACCAACTATTCTTAGAACTATATTTAACTCATTTTCTAGAGTAGTATATCATTTAGATGCAAATTAATTATGTGTTTCTGAAAATATTATTTGAATCCTGAAGTTCACTTTTGGTCAATTAGAGTTAACAGTGACATCTCAGTCTCCTTATTTCTACGGAACCTATAAGAGAGTCACTAAATACTTGAGATTTTTTAAAAGTTTTTGTTTTACATCTGTTTATCTCTGTGTGGGTAGTCTAGATTCATGACAAATTAATAAGAAATATTTTTTACATAGGACCTAAGAACTATAGATACTGTCACATTGGTAGTAATGGGTAAATTATTCCCTTAAACATAATATGTATGTCACAGTCTTTTATATTTTAGGAGTATTTTACATATTTTATGTATCTGTATTTTCTAAAGTGAACATGAAGTGCTTTTATAAATAACCAGTAATATAAAGGGAAATTGATGTATGTGTGTGAAAAAGTTGTAGGCCCAAATTATACAAATTCATGGCCCTATACATGCTATGTCATGTATATTCATGGCCCATTTCAAAATCTTTTTGCCTTATGAGAATCAGAGTTCTTTGTCTCCCAGTTCAGAATACTAAATTGAGATGGAGGTAGAGTAGAGCCTTATTCTACACAAGTATAGATATATAATAATATCCACCACAGACTGGGCAATTACTCTTTAGAACATATTTGTTATTCTCTCCAAGAAAGGTGAGGTTGAAAAGGTTACATAATTTGTCCATGACCATAAATCAATAAACGTGGGAGGCAGATTTGACTTCTCCATCTGTCTGGTAAGAAAGCTCCTACTTTTTCTCTTAGAAGCCTTCTTCGCAGGTGGAAAAATCCTTTTCACATGGAGATGCAGCAGAGAAGGCAAAACCTCTTACAGGTGTAAAAAGGTAGCTTTTGATATTGACTAGCCCATCTTTGTCTAGAAAGGTTTTTCTACCACAAATTCCCAGAAAATTACCACCTGCAGGCAACCTGTTTAACTGGGGCTACCTCTGGGGAAATCTTTTCCACCTAGGTAATTTAGGGGTGCATATACAGATGCTTAAGATGTGGCCAAGAACATCTGTTGTGCTTATATATGAAGGGAGGTAAAGAGAGAATCAAGAGAAGAGAGCAATGGAACTATGCTAACTTAGCAATTTGGTTTTCTATTTGGCAGGAAAAATAAAGAAATGAACATATTTTATGTCTTTTGTTACATTTCTCAAACAGCTAAATTAGGATGTCCTGCATAATAGGACAAGCAGCCTACAGCAGCCTGTCCCTATTGACACTGTGGTATAGGTTCATAAAACCAGAGGCTGGGTGTCCACAGGACAGAGGCACTTTAGAAAAGAGTCTTGTATTGGCTGGACTTCTAGGTCCTTCCATCTCTGAGATTAAATAATTCTAATTTTAAAATTATGTTTTCATGACCTTTTTATTCGGGCAAAGAGGTGGTGGTGGATAAGAAAAACAACATTTGAATGTAAATGCATTTTAATACATTATGCCCATCAATTCACTGCTAAAATACTCATTTTATATAGTTAGCATTCTTGTTGTCTAAATATAGTAAGTTTGAATTGGGGGAAAACAATATATTTTATTTTTAACATGCAACTTAAATGTTAAATTTCCTTTGGTTGATATGAAATACTTTTTATTGCAATAAACTGACACTGGAAGTTCTATCTAAAAATAAAATATGTGACTATAAAATGCATTCATCAGTTATTTTTTCCCTCTTTCATCGTTTAATTGCCTGATTTTCCATAAATATGCTAAAAAGGAACAGAATGGATTAGTTGAGCTCAATTTACTTCTCTGGACAAGATCTGAGTAATTAAAGAGATCAATCCTATTTATAATATTTTCTGATTCTAACATTTCCCAGGTTAGAATGTCTTTCTCTTTTTATTCAAAATATAAAAGCCCCACATATCACTTTACTAATTAGAAAAGTTTTTTTTTAATTCCACTAGCTATGAATATATCTCTCATTGCCTTATCATTGAACAAAGTAGGATACTTAAAAAGCAGCTTTAAAGTTACAGAAATTAACAATATACCCCCATATTAACTATAATCTGCTGAAACATCTTGGTTGGCATTGTACTATGATAGAGAGAAACTAAATCAAAACAGATCTGTTCTGAACTATTTTCAACTTCGGCATATCAAGTAAAATGACTACTTGTCCCATATGTTGTTTATTCTGAAAGTGAAGGATATTTTGTATTAAACATCTGCCTGCATATTGCTTTCATGACCACATTTATCTGAGAAAAAAATCATAAACTTCATTGACAGCATTTTATGACCTTTAAATATACAATATAATAACATTTTGTTTAGATTGACAATAAACTAGACATTCAGCTTTGATGTAATTTTCAGAGGGCTTATGTTGCCAGGATCCATGGTATAGTTCATATCAATGCAAAGTCTGAGTGACTGCAAACAATGGAATCAATGCGAGGCTCGAGTTTTTTTCTTATTTCCTTTACGTATTTAAAAATTTTTAAATCCGTCCAGTCTCCCCTTAATTAGAGGTAATTTTCAACCTCTTTACCTGATGTCTAAAGCCTTTTACAGACTGACTCCTATATATACTTCAAGCAAATCCCAAGTAACATTTTTAAATCCTATTTTTTAAAAAAAGTTATTTCATTTTTCCTTGAATGTACCTGGCACTGCCTGGCTTTTGCACTTGTTTTCCACACTGCTTCTCTTTCAGCTGCTATGTCTTGCCTTCTGCCTTCTTCCGCCAAAGGAGAACATTCAAAACCTAATTGCAGGGCATAATCTTCCTTGTTATATAAATCCTATCTAGTAAACACCAACTATTGTAGTCTACAATGATGTTTCCATTCTGTGTATCTTTACAGTATTGCCTAATTTCTTCTCTTATTTTAGAGGCTAATACTATGGACTTCTTCAAATAATTTTTAATAGTATATATTAATAATATATATGTAATAAATTTTATATACCAGTAAATATTATTTACTGTTACACTATCTTGTATCTATACATGGCATTTTTTTAAAAAGATTTTATTTATTTATTCATGAGAGACACACAGAGAGAGAGAGAGAGAGAGAGAGGTCGAGACACAGGCACAAGGAGAAGCAGACTCTACACAGGGAGCCTGATGTGGGACTGGATCCCAGGTCTCCAGGACCATGCTTTGGGCTGAAGGCGGCGTTAAACCACTGAGCCACCCCAGCTGCCCTATACATGGCATTCTTAAACAGACTGTTATTCCTTGAGGGCAGGAGCCACCCAGTATTTTTTACATCTTTCTGAGTATCTAGCTTCTTCTATTGATTAACCTGACATCATAATCTAGGAGTACATTTTTCACATTTGGGGAATCAAACTAATTGAGAAAAAAGAAAATTGATGAAAAAGAAAAAAAAAAGTAATTGAGACCCTCAAACCAGATCTCACTTATCTCTTACATGATACCATAAAGGAAAGACCCAGTGTTAGGGAAAGGGTTGTATCTGTGTCTGACAATCTATTCTCAAAAGGTATCATGTTTCTTATCCATATAAATATATATATTTGGATCAATTTATTATAATAATTGAAATGAGATATGTTCAATGATTCCTTTATTGCCAAATAAAAGTATTTCCCTAACAATACAAAAGTTTTTTATTCAATGGTTCTCAATATTGGCTGCATGTGAAAATCACCTATGGAAATTCTTAAAAGACAGAGAGGCTCCGGTTTCTATTGGAACAGTTAAATTAGAATCAGTGGAGATTAATCTCAGGCATCTATATTTCTTTTTAAGTTCTCCAAGTGATTTTAATATGCAGCCAGTGTTTTAAAGGAAGGTATGCTAAGAGGAAGGAAGGAAAGAAGGAGGGAAGGAGGAAAGGAGGAAAGGAAGGTAGGAAGGAAGGGAGGAAAGAAGAAAGGAAAATAGCTAGGAGGGTGCTAACAAGTGAATGAGCTCTGCCTTAAAGACTGATTCAGAGAAATATGTGTACACCCTCTCTTCTCATTCTGGAACACAGATTAGATTTGCCTGTCTTAGATGTGTACACAACCTATTGGCCAATACCATTGGCATATAAATTCCTATAAATTTCAGTTGCCTTTTCAGCCCAGTGACACAACTCCGATGTATGAATCATTTCTGGACTGTGAGGTAAATAATGACAGTCCAGTTAAATTCAGTTCACTAAAATAAATGATATGTCTATTCCTACTGTCCTTATATTTTGTTTGACCATTGCTTTCTTGGGTTTGCCTTTATACTTAAACTGTGTTTTGCTACCAGAAAATACCTGTGGTCTGTGATTCCACTGATTTCTAATAAAGTATGTAGTCGAAAGAAGTGGACATTGTATAGTGTGGTCTCTGTAGTTCTAGACATAATATAAACAAGGCAGAGGATGGACTGCTATGTAAAGCAAGAGAAGCAAAGCCTTATTACTATTATCACCTAGCTAAAGGTAAATTTAACTAAGTCTACCTAAAGAAATGACACACAAGCTTTGTGGGAATGGAAATAATCTGGGAGTCCATTAGTTTTCATTTGGCAGATTTGGAGAGATGCCTTGGATAAATATAATGGGGGTGTTCCCTGAACTACTCCTGCAAAATATTCTCACTTCTGGTTACACATTTAATTATTATGGGATACTTTTAAATAATATACTATGTTATAGATCCCATAAAAAAGTAGGTAAATAAGAATCACTAGGAATAGGGCATTGCTATTCTTTTAAAAGCTCCCTAGAAGATTTTGAGATAAATAGAGCCAATGACTAGGATCTGAAATATGGAGAATTCTCAGATCTCACATTATCAATAGATCCAATATTATTCAGAAAGTGTTGATTAGAAAAGATATATACCTTTCCAGTAAATTATAAAATAATAATTATAAATAACAACAAGCATCTTTCTAAATTACATTTGAATTCTGAGAAGTCAGGAAAAAACCCACAAGAGTATATTAGTTAATTTGAAGACAGAGCAAAAAGGGGTTTCATATTTATTTTAAGTCTAGGTCTCTCTCTGTTCTAGAGTTGCCCCTTCCAAGCTCCACACAAACTGAGACTACCTGCACAAGCAGTTGTTGCCACTAATGTATGACAGAGTCAAGTCAAACAATTGCACTGACAAGGTAGACCAAACATCAGCCTCAGTTGAGCATGCTGTAGAAAAGAAAATGGTTTTTAAGGTTGAGTGATTTCACAATTCAATCACGATGATAGAATTAAATGTCTGGTTGGGTTTAATGGGAAGGGAAAAGGACAGAGCTGTAAGCATTAGGCATCATTTTCAAATTCCTCATGATCTTATTGAATCCTACTATAAACTCTGTACCATTGATTAAACTCTTCAAAAGAGTAGATGGGTGTGTGTGTGTGTGTGTGTGTGTGTGTGTGTGTGTGACAGATACTAAGATACCTATTGGAAGTTTGAGATTAATATGAAAGATATTTTACCTTTCTATGAGAATATGGGATTGCTAACAAAGATAATAGTTGAAACAGAACATAAAGATATGATACAATATGATAACCAGTAACCAGTAATGTTTTGATCATAGCAACATGCAGGAGGTAGTGCTCAGGGTACAACTTTATCTACTTCCTCTTCTATTGTCTTAAACATATGTGAACAGATAAAGCCCTGGACAACACTGAGAAGTATGTATCTTTCCTTTTTTTTTTTTTTTTTTTTACCTCTTAGGCATTGTTTTCTAAATTCATTCCTCTTTTTCCATGAGCAGAATAAATTATTATAAGGAAAATAACAGAAACAGCAGAAATTCCAGAATCAGGAGTAGGCCAGTAGGGAATTGATTTTAAATTAGGATGGCCATTGAGCTTCACCTTATATCATATTTATTCATTAGTTGATTCACTCATTCAGAAAACATTAATTTTCCCAAGGTATGCCAGGAAATGGATTCTGGAAAAATATCCATGGCTTCAAACATCAAGGAATTTATATCTTGTGAGTAAGGCAGGTTTATAATGCCAAAATGAATTGCAGAAGATGATAAATTCTATGAAGAAAATTTAAAAAATTCTCTGAGAGAAATAAAGAGAAATAAATCAGAATGGCAGCTTCAACCTTTAAAAATTGGTAGGAAAATAAGGAACTCTAGCAATGAAGAATAAAGGGAGAATGAAAAGAAATAAAGAAGAATAAAGAAAGGGAAAAAAACAGAAGAGGGAGATATGAAAAAGAGAAGGTAAGAAAGCTGCTAAGATAAAAGCAATGGGCAATTGCATAGACAATGTTGGAAAAATCAAGTAAACTAAAAGTAAAGTAGTGCCCACATGGTTTTACAACCTAAAATCCATCAATTAAGTCAGTTTCAGTGAAATCATTGCTGGGGCAATTTACAAGGACTGAAGAGAAAATACACAGAAAGTAGATATAGATGTGTCTTAAACAAGAGAAAAAGAAGGAAGAGGAGAAGAAAGAGAAAAAGGAAATATGATGAAGAAGGAGAAGAAGGGGAAAAAGGAAAGAGAAGAAGAGGGAGAGGAGGGGAAGGAAGAAGAAGTAGAGGAAGAAGAAAAAGAGGAGGAGCAGAAGAAAAGTATGGATGGACATGTTGACAAATTCTACCATAAAGTAAAACACAAATTTGGAGTAAATCCTGCAGGAAAATGTAAAATCACATTTATTTTGGCTTTCTTTTATTTAGGTTTTTTGTTTGTTTTTAATGGCAGATACTAGAACAATTTCTAATGCTGCTGGGGATAATTTCCCAGAAAAGGAAATATGAAAGATGTATAAGACAAAGGACAAGAGGGAGCATGAAGAATGTAAGGCAGATGTAATCCACAATCTGATTGGAGGGACTATCTTTTGAGTCAACACATTTGTTATAACAGAAAACTGACTATGGAGGAAAAAACACAGAGGTATATCCTTGACTGGTTGCTGCAACTTTTTAAACCAAGAATGAGAAATAAATAAATTAGCCAAGAGCGGGGGAGGAGGAAAAAGAAATGAGAGATTTGAGGAAAGAAGAGAAGGTAGGAAAGAATCATATTGAAAAAGGAAAGGAAACTCACTAAAAATTTAACTGATGTGTAAGGTAAAAATATCAGCTGAAAGAGGGATGAGACAGGGAAACAAAGCTGGATGTTGCAGTAAAGATGGTCAGATATAGGCATTGCTAAGGATGACAAGGAGGACTTCTAAAACTTAGACATTTACTTTCCAATTCTAACATAAGTTAGGCCAATCAATGATCCACCATACTTAGATCTTGAAGAAATGTACCATCTTTAGTGGAGATTTCGGTTTCTTTACAAACCTGTAAGCCAAGAAGTTTTTCTTAGTTTCTAACTAAACATTTTTTAATAATAAATTTATTTTTTATTGGTTTTCAATTTGCCAACATACAGAATAACACCCAGTTCTCACCCCGTCAAGTGCCCCCCTCAGTGCCTGCCACCCAGTCACCCCCATCCCCCCGCCCTCATCCCCTTCCACCACTCCTTCCTTGTTCGTTTCCAGAGTTAGGAGTCTTCCATGTTCTGTCTCCCTTTATGATATTTCCTACCCATTTCTTCTCCCTTCTCCTCTATTCCCTTTTACTATTATTTATATTCCCCAAATGAATGAGACCATATAAGTTTGTCCTTCTCCGATTGACTTATTTCACTCAGCACAATACCCTCCAGTTCCATCCATGTCAAAGCAAATGGTGGGTATTTGTTATTTCTAATGGCTGAGTAATATTCCACTGTATACATAGACCACATCTTCTTGATCCATTCATCTTTCGACGGACACAGAGGTTCCTTCCACAGTTTGGCAATTGTGGACATTGCTGCTAGAAACATTGGGGTGCAGGTGTCCTGGGGTTTCATTGCATCTGTATCTTTGGGGTAAATCCCCAGCAGTGCAATTGCTGGGTCGTAGGGCAGATCTTTTTTTAACTCTTTGAGGAACCTCCACACAGTTTTCCAGAGTGGCTGCACCAGTTCACATTCCCACCAACAGTGCAAGAGGGTTCCCTTTTCTCCACATCCTCTCCAACATTTGTGGTTTCCGGTCTTGTTAATTTTCCCCATTCTCACTGGTGTGAGGTGGTATCTCATTGTGGTTTTGATTTGTATTTCCCTGATGGCAAGCGATGCAGAGCATTTTCTCAAGTGCATGTTGGCCATGTCTATGTCTTCCTCTGTGAGATTTCTGTTCATGTCTTTCACCCATTTCATGATTGGATTGTTTGTTTCTTTGCTGTTGAGTTTAATAAGTTCTTTATAGATCTTAGAAACTAGCCCTTTATCTGATACGTCATTTGCAAATATCTTCTCCCATTCTGTAGGTTGTCAAA
Source organism: Canis lupus baileyi (assembly GCF_048164855.1). NCBI lineage: Eukaryota > Metazoa > Chordata > Mammalia > Carnivora > Canidae > Canis > Canis lupus. The sequence continues at coordinate 36,544,164 of NC_132855.1, forward strand.
ATCAATGTCCAGAAGTCAGTGGCATTTCTATACACTAAGAATGAGACTGAAGAAAGAGAAATTAAAGAGTCAATCCCATTTACAATTGCACCCAAAAGCATAAGATACCTAGAAATAAACCTAACCAAAGAGGTAAAGGATCTATACCCTAAAAACTACAGAACACTTCTGAAAGTAATTGAGGAAGACACAAAGAGATGGAAAAATATTCCATGCTCATGGATTGGAAGAATTAATATTGTGAAAATGTCAATGTTACCCAGGGAAATTTACACGTTTAATGCAATCCCAATCAAAACACCATGGACTTTCTTCAGAGTTAGAACAAATTATTTTAAGATTTGTGTGGAATCAGAAAAGACCCCAAATAGCCAGGGGAATTTTAAAAAAGAAACCCATATCTGGGGGCATCACAATGCCAGATTTCAGGTTGTACTACAAAGCTGTGGTCATCAAGACAGTGTGGTACTGGCACAAAAACAGACACATAGATCAGTGGAACAGAATAGAGAACCCAGAAGTGGACCCTCAACTTTATGGTCAACTAATATTCGACAAAGGAGGAAAGACTATACACTAGAAGAAAGACAGTCTCTTCAATTAATGGTGCTGGGAAAATTGGACATCCACATGCAGAAGAATGAAACTAGACCACTCTCTTGCATCATACACAAAGATAAACTCAAAATGGATGAAAGATCTAAATGTGAGACAAGATTCCATCAAAATCCTAGAGGAAAACACAGGCAACACCCTTTTTGAACTCGGCCACAGTAACTTCTTGCAAGATACATCCACGAAGGCAAAAGAAACAAAAGCAAAAATGAACTATTGGGACTTCATCAAGATAAGAAGCTTTCGCACAACAAAGGATACAGATACAAAACTAAACATTTTTTTTAAAGCAATTTAGGTTCATTTTATTTTATTCTCTCCTCAGGGAATTTGAACAAGTATTCCTTGGCATTTTTTTTTTAAACAATGTTAGTAAGTACAACTTGTTAATCACCTTCTGCTTTCTTTTTTTTTTTTTATTTTTTTATTTTTTTATTTATTTGTGATAGTCACAGAGAGAGAGAGAGAATGAGGCAGAGACACAGGCAGAGGGAGAAGCAGGCTCCATGCACCGGGAGCCCGACGTGGGATTCGATCCCGGGTCTCCAGGATCGCGCCCCGGGCCAAAGGCAGGCGCCAAACCGCTGCGCCCCCCAGGGATCCCAACCTTCTGCTTTCTTATTCATATATTTTTCCAAAACATAGTTAACTTTTTGATAATAGAGGTTTATGTTTTGGGTGCAAAAGCATCCCCATGGCAATGACTATGATTACAGCTTGGCAGTGTACCAAAGGCATTCAGGAGTAGTGTAAAGGTCTGTGAGGAAGGAAGTAGTTTCATAACATCAACAGCAAGAAAGAGGGTGTTGTAAATAATGTTGTAAATGTTTTCCTCAGAAGTCTAAATACAAATCCCTATATTACAATGTTAGCACTACGGTAAACATTTCTTAAAGCAAGTGTATTCTCTATTATACTTGCCAAAGAACCTATAATTCGTACTGGCTTTGAAAAGAAGCTATGGTTATGAATCAGCCAAGAACAAACACAAATGGAATGAAATCATACATCCCTACTGTGCTGAGAAAATAGAAAAGAGACAGTCTCAGAGGAACACCTCATCTGATCTCTGTATGTAGGTAGGTCAAACTAATCAACATTTAAATGGGACATGCATTCAAATGGGAGAACTCTTTCATAAATAAGTTTGAGGTTAAAAGAAGATAAAATAAAAATACATACACATTTGAATCAAAAAAGTATATGCTAAAGCTATCTTATTAATGGCAGTAATTAAATTCATTCTATGAATCATTGGTTTCAAACAATTTAAAGTCATAGTAATCATGTTAAAAGGAGTTGATTTGCAGGTTTCAACAAATATATAGAAATTTTGGTTCCTATAGATGAAGCAAAACAAGGATGATTTTATCTTTTGAAAATTTAAATGATCTTACTAAAAAAAACTACGAACAGGGCAGCCCAGGTGGCTCAGCGGTTTAGTGCTGCCTTCTGGCCCGGGGTGTGATCCTGGAGACCCAGGATGGAGTCCCACGTCAGGTTCCCTGCATGGAGCCTGCTTCTCCCTCTGCCTGTGTCTCTGCCTCTCTCTTTCTCTCTGTGTCTCTCATGAATAAATAAATAAATAAAATCTTTAAAAAAACTTATGAACAGCTCATGCCCCCACCAGTCTCCATGTGCAACTAAAAGGAATAGAAGTAGATTTAAAGAAAAAAATCAAACTTCAATGGAAACTGAGTTTTTACTCCTAAAATATTTATATCAATTTTTAAATGTTTTTAAAATTTTGAGATAATTGTAGACTCACATGCAGTCTAAGAAATAATACATAAAGATCATATGTTTCCCTTACTCAGTTACTCCCAGGGTAAAGACTTCCAAAATTATAATGCAACACAGCCAGGATATTGGCAATATTACAGTCATTGTAATAGACATAGACATAGACACAGAACATTTCTATCACCACAAGTATCACTCAACATTGCTCTTCTATAACTACACCCGTTACCTTCCTGCCTCCACTTCTTCCTTAACTGATGGAATCACACTCATCTTCATTTTTGATTTTGTAATTTCAAGAATGTTATATTAATGGAAACAGTATGAAATCTTTGGGAATTGAAATTTTCACTCAGCGTAATTCTCTGGAGATTCACTCTAGTTGATGCGTAGATCAATTTTTTTTTTTTTTTTTTTTTTTTAGTTACTGAGTAATATTCTGTAGTAAGATTATACCAGTTTCTTTAACCATACCCCTTGAAAGAAATACAGGTTGTTTTCACTTTGGGTTATAATAAATAAACCTGTTAAAACACTCTAGTACAGGTTTTTATGTGGACATAAGTCTTAACTGCTGTTCCACATGATAGTTTCATGTGTATTTTTAGAAGAAACTGCCAAACTGTTTTCCAGAGTGACCATCTCACAATCTAATGAGCAATGTATGAGTGATTCAGTTTCTCTGATTCTGCCAGCATTTGGTGTTGTCACTGTTTTGTTTTAGTCATTCTGATACGCATGTAATGATACTTTATTGTGGATTTAATCTACATTTCCCTGAAGGATAACGATGCTGAACACGTTTTCATGTGCTTATGTGCCACCCGTATCTTCAGTGAAATGCCTCTGTTTTTTCTCAGTTTCTAAGGTTTTTTTCTATTGAGTCTTAACAGTTCTTTATTCTATACATAACCATTTGTCAAAAATATGTAGTTTGCAAATATTTTCTTAGTCTGTAACTTGCACTGTCATCCAGAGGACAGTGCCTTAATAGAGCATAAATTAACTTGTCCACTTTCCCTTTTATAGATTCTGCTTTTGGTGTCAAGTCTAGGAATTCTTTCCCTAGATCTAGATTCCAAAGAAATCTATGTTGTTGTCGTTGTTTCTAAGAGTTTTATACTTTTACATTTTACAATTAGGTCTGTGAAGTTTTTTGTTGTTGTTGTTGTTGTAATTTTTATGTAACATGGTAGGTTTAGGATGAGATTTCCTTTTTCCCCCTCTGTTTATGAAAGCTATCTGTCCTCCACTGAACTGGTTTTGCAAACTTTGTTAAAAACCAGTTGAGCATATTTGTATGGGTCTATTTTGAGTCCTCCCTTCTGTTTCACTGATCTATGTATCTAATCTTCCACCAATACTACGTGTAGTAGTTATTATAGCTACATGATAAGCCTTAAAATTAAGTCAACTGAATTCTTCTACTTAATTCTTAATTTTCAAAACAGTTTTAGCTATTTTGGTTCCTTTGCTTTTCTATATAAATTTTAGAGTAATTGTTTCTATGCCTACAAAATATTTCACAGGGATTTTAATATGAATTGTGCTAAAACCTACATATCAATTAAGGGAGAATTAAAATCATTACTATACTGAGTTTTCCAACCATGAAGAAGTGGCTCTACATTCATTTAGATCTTCCTTTTTTTATCAACATTTTGTAGTTCTCGACATAGTAGCCATATCCATGTTTTGTTAGATTTATTCCTTTTTTTCCATTTTTTGAGCAATAAAGTAAATGTTATTCTGCTTTCATTGTAATTATAGTGTTTCTGTGTCCATCAGTTTATTGCTGGTATATAGAGGTACAATTGATATTTATATATTGATCTTGTATCATGTGATCTTACTAAATTCACTTTTTAGTTCTAGGATGTTTTATAGATTTTTTGAGATTCTCTAAATAGACGATGTCATGTGCAAATAGGAAGGACTTTATTTCTATTTTCCAATAAAAATGCCTCTTCTCCCGTTGTTTACTTTCTTTTTTTTATTTTTTGCCTTATTTCACTGGCTAGAATTTGCCACACTATGTTAATTGGGTATGGTGAGAATGAACATCCTTACCTTTTTACTGATCTTACCAAAAAAGTTTTTAATCATTCTCCATTAAGTATCTTGACTGAAGGTTTTTGTAGACTTTTTTTCTCAAATTGAGGAAGTCCCTTACATTCCTATTTTTCTCAGAACTGTTTTTATTATGAATAAGTGTTGAATTTGGTCAAGTTTTTTTTTTCTGCATTGATTAATATGATCTTATGCTTTTTCTTCTTTGGCCTATTAATATGGTGGGTCACAAAATTGATCTTTAAAAAATGAAGCTTACATCTCTAAAAATAAATCCCACTAGGTTTTGAGGTGTAATTCTTTTGATACATTGCTGAATGCTATTTGTTATTGTTTATTAAAGATTTTTGCATTTATGTTCATGAGGACTATGTCTGCAGTTAACTTTTTTGTAGATCGGGTTTTACGTTGGAGCAATCTCTCAACCTAAAATAAATTAGGAAGTGCTTTTCTTCTATTTTTTGAAAGAGATTGCATAGACTTAGTGATAAATCTTTAATCATTCAGTGGAATTTTCAATTGTGTCAGCACTCCTAATTCTTGCATCATTCAAGGATCAACTTTAAATTGCAAAGCTATAGCAATAAAAATGTATAGTACTTGCATAAAACAGACATATAGGCCAACAGAAGATGAAATAGAAGCCAGAAATAGACCCATACATGTATGGTCAACTAATCTTTCACAAAGGCATCGAGGATATACAATGGAGAAAAGATAGTCTCTTTAATAAATGATGTTTAAAAACTTAATATTCATAAAGAAAAGAATGAAATTGAGCCCTTATCTTACAACATACACAAAAATGAACTCAAAATGTAAGACCTAAAATTGTAAAACACACAGAAGAAAACAAGGAAAAGTCTTCTTGATATCAGCCTTGACAACAATTTCTTGAATATGATACCAAAAGCACAAACAACAAAAGCAAAACATACAAACAAAACCCCCAAATACCATTACATCAAACTAAACAGGTTCTGTGAAACAAGGGGAAAAAATCAACAAAGTGAAAAGGCAGCCTAAAGAATAATAGAAAATATTCGCCATCCATATATCTGGTAAAAAATTAATATCCTATTGTTTTTTGTTGTTGATTTCTGTTTTGATATGATTGAAAAATGTGTATCCTACTGCTGTTGCATAGAATATTCAATAAATGTTGATTAGATCCTGTTGGTTATCACTGATATTGAATTCTCATATAGCTTTCTGATTTGCTGTTTAGAAGTTCTATCAATTGTTGAGAATGACATGTTGAAATTTACAATTATAATTAAAGGTTTATGTATTTCTTATTTCAGTTTTATCAGTTTTTACTTTGCAAATTTTGTGGCTCTGATGTTTTATGCATATGTAATAAGATTGTTGTCTTCTTTGTGGATTAGTCCTCTATTATTACATCATTTCACTCCATATTTCTGTAACTTTTTTTTTTTGCACTGAAGTCTAATTTAATGGATATTAATATAGCTACTCATTATTCCTGTAATGAATGCATGTTCAACTTTTTTTTCAATTTACTTTCAGCCTTTCTATATTGTCATATTTGAATTGTATTCATTGGATCATGTTTTTAAATTCACTCTGGCAATTGTTGCCTTTTGATTGCCGTATTAGGTTACTCACTTTAATGTAATTACTGATATGTTAATATTTGTCTACCACTTTATTTTTTGTTATTTCTGTTTCTAATTTCCTTTTTCTACCTATTTTCCCATCCTTTCTCTGCATTACTGGAAAACTTTAGAATTTCATTTTGATTTCTCTATAGTATTTTTATATGAGTGTATATTTGCATATCTATTATATTACATAATATGTGCACAATGACATAGTCTACTGGCATTCTCATTTTGTCAACTTTTAAAAAAATATTTATTTATGACAGACACAGAGAGAGAGAGAGAGAGAGGGGCAGAGACACAGACAGAGGGAGAAGCAGGCTCCACGCAGGGTGCCCGACGCGGGACTCGATCCCGGGACTCCAGGATCGCGCCCTGGGCCAAAGGCAGGCTCCAAACCGCTGAGCCACCCACGGATCCCCTCATTTTGTCAATTTGAATAACATATAGAAACTTTATCTCTCCTTATGTCCCTTTACCCACCCACATTTATAGTATAATTATCGTAATTAGCTCCTCTACATACACTTAAATTAAATCATGCTATAATTATGCTTTTGCTAGCAAATTTAATTTAGAAGATTCAAGAGGAGAAGGAAAGTCTATTGATTTTACCTATATTTTATGCTGTTTTACCTATTGTTTATATTTCAAGATTTTATTTTTTATACTTTCTGTTTATAGAAATGCTTCTAGTTGTTCTACTGGGGTAGTTGTGCTGGTGACAAATTCTCTTAGCTTCCCTTCATCTGCAAATGTGTTGATTTTCCTTCCATTCCTAAAGGATGTTTTTCCTGTATACAGGATTCTGACCTGATAGGTCTTTTCTTTCAGTGCTTGAAAAATTTCGTGCATCTTTTTGCTTCATCTTTTTTTTTTAAGATTTTATTTATTTATTCATGAGAGACATAGAGACAGAATGACAGCGCAAGAGAGAGAGATAGAAGCAGACACAGGCAGAGGGAGAAGCAGGCTCCATGCAGGAAGCCCGATGTGGGACTCGATCCCGGGACTCTAGGATCACGCCCTGGGCCGAAGGCAGGCGCTAAACCACTGAGCCACCCAGGGATCCCCTGCTTCATCTTTTTTGATGAAAAATTGGTTGTCATTTGGAGAGATCCTTCCTTTCCAAACTCCAAGTAAGGTGATCTTTTTCCACTGATGCTTTAATTTTTTCATTTGTCCTTAGTTTGCAGAAGTTTGACTATGATGTGTTTTTGGAGTGGATTTCTTTATGTTTACCTTATTTGAAATTCACTCAACTTCTTGACCTTGCACTTTCATATCTTTTACCATATTTGGGAAGTTTTGACTATCATTTCTTCAAATATCTTTTCAACCCTACTCTCTTTCCTCTCCTGGGATTCTGATGCCAAGAATCTTAAGATTTTTTTCTTATAGTTCCCCACAGGTTTCTGAGGCCCTTATCTCCTCCACCACTTGCAATCTACTCTATTATTCATATTGAATTATTTCCATTGTTCTATCTTTAAGATTTTTTGACTTCCAGGAAAGATGGTAGAGTAGAAAAATCCCAAGCTTACTTTGTCCCCTGAATACAACTAGATAACACCTACATCATTGTAAATAAGCCAGAAAATAACCCCAAAACTGGCAGAATAGACACTGTATACTTTTAGCTATAGGAGATGAAGAGAGTAAGAAGGGTGAAGATGTAGTGAGGAGGTGAATGGACCAGCATGACTGTCCATGGGAGAGAGGGGCTCCATGGGTGGAGAGAAGAAACAAACAAACCTCACACCAGGCACCACCAGCACAGGAAACATGTACGAGGAAAATAAATCCCAATAACATTTGGCTTTGAAAACTCGAGGGGTATAATTTTGTGAGTTCCTATAATCAGTGCAACTTAATCCCTAGGATTTTAAAAATCAGCAAGTTCAGCTCTGGCAGAGCTAGGAGGGCAATAGAAAACAAAGTAATTATCTTTTTTTTAAAAAAAAAAAGATTTTATTTATTTATTCATGAGAGACACACACAAAGAGAGAGGGAGGCAGAGACACAGGCAGAGGGAGAAGCAGGCTCCGTGCAAGGAGCCTGACATGGGACTCTATCCTGGAACTCCAGGATCATGCCCTGGGCTGAAGGTGGCGCTAAGCCGCTGAGCCAATCAGGCTGCTCCAAAGTCATCATCTTTTAAGAGAGGGCACAACAAATAGCTCTGTGATAATACAGTAGTTTGAAATCTACTTGGGATATATACAGGAGAGAGATATGTATACTAATCTCAAAGCATGTGCTTAGAGGGGCAAAGATCCTTAGGAGACTTCTCTCCAAGAACAAAATGGTTAGCAATATCATTTCCTTCTCCTGTTTCCCAGCCTAGCTATATGGACACCTGAGGGAACCATGCAGCTCAACACTCTCCACCTAGATTGCTAATAGCACATCCCAACCCCATGTGCTTCTGTAGCTCTGGTCCCTCCAACCTGACCTGTCCTTGGCAAGAGTTTTCCTGGGGCAACTGCAGGCCCTCTCCTGAAGCGAACCAGCACAGAACTTGCTAACACCATGACTCTGCAGCCCCGCATTCTCCTGCAGACTTGTCTCCTCCAATCAACCCTTGTCTGAGCCCATCCAAAGCAGTACCACAAGCCTGGCAACCTGCGAGCAGCCCTGAGAAGGGCTGGGACCACAATACAGCAGCTCTTGCCCAGGGAGAGGGAAGAATAACTACCCATACCAGTCAGACTAAGGATCTCAAAGTGGCCCAGGAGTAGTCAGTCAGAGTCTGACTGCAGGCCCTGCCCACCAACAAAGGATGTCATGAGACAACACAGGGAAAGTGTCCTGTAGTTCAGTGCTATCGTATCTCTGGCGAATGCCTTGTTTGATTCAACTCAAGCCCAAGGCGGCCCCAGATTGGCCCATGAACACTAGAGGGACCAACCCTGCCCACAACAGAGAAGGAGAGCCATTGCTGATGACTGGACTGAAGGCAAAAGTGGCTTATCCACCATAGTAAGACATAGGAAACACACAGAAGACATCACTGAAGTACCAAGTCCTGGTAAATAGGGTACATTGCATTGCAGGGTACTACAGAATCTCTTCTTCATTAGGCCACTACTTCCAAGAGTAGAGTATGTAGCTGACTTTCCTAACACATGGAAACAGACACAGAGAGTTAGACAAACCAAAAAGACAGAGGAATGTGTCTCAAATGAAAGAACAGGACAAAATTACAGTAGGAATAAATGCAAGTAGTAAATGCAATGGAGATAAATAATATGCTTGATAACAATTTTAAGTGATTGTCATAAATATATTCACTGGATTTGAGAAAAGAATAGAGGATCTCAGTGAGATCCTCAACAAGGAAATAGAAAACACTACAGAGATCCGTATCCAGGAATCACAAAAAGATCAGCCCAAGGAGGCCCACACCAAGAAATATAACTAAAATGGCAAAATGTAGTGATAAATAGAGAATTTTAAAAGCAGCAAGACAGGGGTGCCTGCGTGGCTCAATTCTTTAAGTGTCTAATTTTTTAGAGTGGCATGACATATTCTAAATACTAAGAGAACAAAACAAAACAACAACAACAAAAAACCCTGCAGCCAAGAAAATTCTATCCAACAAGGCTATGATTCAGAATAGAAAGAGAGATAAAGGATTTCCCAGACAAACAAAATTTAAGGGAATTCATGACAACTAAAGCAAACCTATAGGACATGTTAAAAATAATTCAAGTGGAAAGGAAAGACCATAAGTAGTAGTAAGAAAAGTAGGAAGCACAAAACCAGTAATCTTGAGTATATCTATAAAAAAAAAAAAACAGTCAAGAAATGCACAAAATAAAAAGATGTAAAGTATAACTCCATTCACCAAAAACATGGTGGGGAGAGGAGTTAAGAATTGGTTCAAATTTAAGTAAAAATCAACTGAATATAGACTGCTTAATGCATGCAATGTTATGTACAAAGCTAAGAGTAACTATAAATCAAAAACCAGCAACAGATGTGTAAAAAATAAAGAGAAAGGAATACAACTAAAAAAAGCCAGCAAACCATAAGAGAAGAGAGAAAGAGAAGGAAGGCTCAGAGAAGAACTACAAAAGCAAACACAAAACTAGTAATAAAATGGTAATAAGCATCATTTTGTTGGTTCTTAACCGGTATTACCCTGATACTAAAACCAGATAAAGACACTACAAAAAAAGATAACTAAAGTCCAATATCTCTGATAAACATGGATGCAAAATCCTTAACAAAATATTAGTAAACCAAATCCAATAATTCATTTAAAAACTCATTCACCATAACCCAATCAAGTGGGATTTATTCTTGGGAGGCAAGTGTGGTTCAATAGTCACAAATCAATGTGATACATCACATCTATGAGAGAAAGGTTAAAAACCATATAATCATTTTAATAGATGCAGAAAAAGCAGTTGAAAAAGTGCAACCTCCATTTGTCTTAAAAACTCTCAACAAAATAGGTTTAGAGAGAACATATCTCAACATAATAAAGACCATATATGAAAGACCACAGCTAACATACTCAAGGGTGAAAAACTGAGAGTTTTCTCCCTAAAATCAAGAATGAGACAAGGATGCCCATTCTCACCACTTTTATTCAACATGGTACAGCAATTGGGCAACAAAAGAAATAAAAGGCATCTAAACTGGAGGAAATAAAACTGTCAGCATTTGCAGATAACATGACATTGTATATAAAAAACCTTAAAGACGCCACCAAAAACAACTAGAACTGATAAATGAATTCTGTAAAATTGCAGCATATGAAATCAATGTGCAGAAATCCACAGAATTTCTAAACATTAATAGTAAAGAAGCAGAAAGAGAAATTAAGAAAACAATCCCATGTACAATTACACCAAAATAATAAAATATCTAGTAATATATTTAACCATGGAGGTGAAAGACCTGTACACTGAGAACTATAAGACGTTTGTGCTTTAACTATGAAACACTGAGGAAAGAAATTGAAGAAAACCCAAAGAAATGGAAATGCTCATGTATTAGAAGAATAAATATTACTAATATGTCTATACTACCCAAAACAATCTACAGATTTAATGCAATTCCTATCAAAATACCAACAGTATTTTTTACAAAACTAAAAGTAATTATCCTAAAATTTGTATGGAACCACAGAAGACCCCAAACAGTCAAAGGAATATTGAAAGAGAAGAATATTTCAATATTGAAATATTGAATATTGAAAGGTATCACAATCTCAGATTTCAAGATATACTACGAAGCTGTAGGAATCAAAACAGGATAGTACTGCCACAAAAAAAACTAGACATACGGAATAGAACAGATCAATGGAATGGAGTAGACTCCAGGAATATGATGCAGGAATATTAATGGAAAAACGTCTCTTCAACAAATGGTGCTGAGAAAACTGTACAGCTACATGCAAAAAAATACAACTGGACCACTTTCTTGTACCATACACAAAAATAAACTCAAAATGGATTAAAGACCTAAATATGAGGCCTGAAGCCAAAAAAAAAAAAAAAAAAAAAACAGTTCCCGAAGAGAATAGATAGTAATTTCTCTGACATCAGCTGAATCAACATTTTTTCTAAATATGTCTCCTGAGGCAAGGGAAACAAAAGCAAAAATAAATTATTGGGACTTCATCAAAATAAAAAAAGTTTTGCACAGCAATCAATAAAACTAAAATGCAATCTACTAAATGAATGGGAGAAAATACTCATAAATGACATATCCAATAAAGGGTTAGTATCTAAAATAGGTAAAGAACTTATACAACTTCACACAGAAAACAAAACAAAACAAGTAATCTAATTAAAAAATATCAGATGGGAACAGATATTTCACCAAAGAAGACATACATATGACCAACAGACACATGAAAAGATGCTCAACATTGTTCATCATCAGGGAAATGCAAATCAAAACCACAATGAGATATCACCCCATATGTATCAGAATGGCAAAAATAAAAAAAATCAAAAAAAGAAAAAACAAGAAAGAACAAGTGTTGGCAAGGGTGTAGAGAAAAAGGAATTTATCATGCACTGTTGGTAGGAAGGCAAACTGGTGCAGCCATTGTGAAAAATAGTATGGAGTTGCCTCAAAAAATTAAAAATAGAATTACCATATGATCCAGTAATCCCACTAGTAGGTATTTACTCAAAGAATATAAAAACGCTAATTGGAAAAGGTATATGCACTGCTATGTTTATAGCAGCATTATTTACAATAGCCAAATTATGGAAGTAGCCTAAGCAGCCTAAGTGTCCACCATTAGATAAATGGATAGAGAAGTGATAAATATCTATAAATATCTATAATATATAAATATCTATATATAGATCTATATATCTATAAATCTATAAATATCTATAAATATATTTATAAATATATTTATAAATATCTATATATCTCTCTCTATATAAATATCTATATAAATCTATAAATATCTCTATAAATCTATATATAAATATAAATATTTATAATTATCTATAAATATACAAATATCTATATATTTATATCTATATAGATATAAATATCTCTATATATATGATAAAATATTACTATATTATATATAATATATAATACATATATCTATATATATAAGATAGAATATTACTCATAAAAATAATGAAATCTTGCCATTTGCAACAACATGGATGGGTATAGAGAGTATAATATTAAGTGAAAGAAGTTAGAGAAATACAAATGCATATGATTTCACTAATATGTTCAATTTAAGAAAAAAGACAAAGTAAAAAAAGAAACCAAAAAAAACCCTCTTAACTATAGAGAACAAAGTGAGAATTGCCAGAGGGGAGGGGAGGAGAGGGAATGGATGAAATAGATGAGGGGATGAAGAGTACTAATTGTGATGAGCACTGACTAATGTATAAGATTGTTGAATCATTATATTGTACATCTGAAACTAATATAACACTATGTTAAATATACTGTAATTAAAAAAAAAAAAAAGCAACCAGCATCTCAATTCTTTCTTCTATTCTCCCTACTCAGCTGTTAAGACCATCTTATTGGTTTTGTTGTTGTAATATATATTATATCAAAATTTCCATTTAGTTTTCCTTGTATCCTCTATTTCTTAACTGAGACTTCACATTTTTATTTTTTATCTTATTTTTCATTTGTTCTAAACAAGGTTACAATCGTTGAAACATTTATTATGGCTGTTTTAATGTCTTTGTCAGGGAATAACAACATTTTTGTTATTTTACTGTTTGCACCAATTGATTATCCTTTGTCAATGACCCGGTTCTTGATATGATAAATGAACAATTAGTGGCAATAGTTATTATATTTATAACTGATAAATAAATAACAGGAATGACTCTTAAAAATATATTGTTGACTGATAAAAATGTGGACACAGATTGCAATACAGTGCAATCCTATTTACATAAAATATGAACATATGAAAACAAAAATGTGCATGGTATAAGAATTTATACAAGTATAAGGATAAACATTAAGCCCATTAGAAACAGTTATGTTGTAATTGAAGAGGATGGGTTTTTAAAAACATGGCATCAAAGGGAACAAATGGGTGTAAATTGAAATATAACTAACTTTGAAAAATGGTTAGGAATGGCAGTGCAAGGACCTAAATATTCTCATGCATTGTAATTAGATCATTCTTAAAGCCTAATGTAAATTTAATATTTAGACATATGAAAATATCTATTAAATCTATGTTCTCAAACAAGAACAATTTTTTAAAAATGAAACGAGTTAAGTGTTGGAGAAGCCTAAGGCACATTACTGCTGCTTTTCCTTGCAGAGTTTTTGTATTTCTTTTTCATTTTTACTATTTGAATCCATTAATTTTATAGATTTTATTTCAGCAAATTTGGTTTAATTTAGTTAATTAATTGGTGCTTTCATAACCATATATCCATTATCTGGAGAGCTATCCAGTATTAATAAAGGGCAGGACATTACTGAAAACAAAACTGGAATATTAATTTTATAGGAAGAATTAATTTACTTTACCAGCTCCAAAGTGCTGTCCTGATATTTAATAAATAACTTAATAGAGATTTACGGGGGATCTTGTCTTGTGCCTGTTTTACATGCTGGGGTCACAGCAATGTATTGGTGAAACAGGGTTTCTTTTCTGCCTTAGTACCAAAACAATAACCGAGGCTTAAATTATACAGATTATCAAAATAAATCATTTTATTTTTTCTAGTGTTGACCTTCTTTCTGTGGCATACTAAAGATTACATATCTTACTTTAAAAATCCCTATTTATTTTGAATGGATACAATGGATTATCCAGTACCGACTCGTCATGTGGAACATTTCATTAGGAAAGAACTGTCAATTCTTACACACTAAAAGGCATTTCATGTTTCACAATGACCTCAATGATTCTCTGTTTTCCTGCAGTGTTTTATTAGCCAGATGTCATCTCTTAAAGTGTCAGAAAAAAAAGGAAACATAAGGACATAATAAAATGTACTGCAGATTTTTAAAACAAGTGCAGGTCTTTGCATAGGTTAACATTAGTCGCTGATTTCAGCTCTCAGATTTTGATTTTTTTTTATTTTATTTTATTTTACTTATTAATGATAGGCACACAGTGAGAGAGAGAGAGGCAGAGACACAGAGGGATGAAGCAGGCTCCATGCACCCAGAGCCCGATGTGGGATTCGATCCCGGGTCTCCAGGATCGCGCCCTGGGCCAAAGGCAGGCGCCAAACTGCTGCGCCACCCAGGGATCCCCAGCTCTCAGATTTTGTTGTATGTTTTTCTAATAATTATTTTTCTTTCTTATATTAGCTTTACTGCTTTTTAAAAAGAGTTTGTTTATTTATTTATTCAGGAGAGACAGAGACCTAGACAGAGGGAGAAGCAGACTCCCTGTGAGGAACCTGATGCAGACCTTGATCCCAGGACCCTGTGATCACGACCTGAGCCGAAGGCAGACGCTCAACCACTGAGCCACCCAGGTGCCTCTGTCTTAACAAGGTATATTTACTAAAGGCATTTCTTCTTACGTAAAACCTGCCATAATTAACTTTACTTTAAAACCTTGCTTTCTGGGATCCCTGGGTGGCGCAGCGGTTTGGCGCCTGCCTTTGGCCCAGGGCGCGATCCTGGACACCCGGAATCGAATCCCACGTCAGGCTCCCGGTGCATGGAGCCTGCTTCTCGCTCTGCCTCTCTCTCTCTCTCTCTCTCTCTCTCTCTCTCTCTCTCTCTGTGACTATCATGAATAAATAAATAAAATCTAAAAAAAAAAAAAACCTTGCTTTCTGTGGTGTTATAAAATGACTAATCTGGGACACCAGATATTTTTTAAGCACATAAGCATAGGTGAGCAAGCAAGAAATCACAGAAATCTAAGAGAAAAAGAGAAAGGAGGACCTCAGAGGAATGTACAGTTTAACTCTGAAGTTGGGATATCGCTAAAGCAAAAGATCATTTTTCAGTAATCACAGTGACTTAGAGTAAGGAAAACTTGACGCAAAGCCTAGAGCTTTTCCCAGGGAAGGAGTCTGACAGATTTTCTAGGGCCACCCTCCTCCATCCACCATAAGCTAGGGCCCTAAGAGGGCTAAAATATTAGTGCAATGATCAGCTAGTAATAGTGTAGGAAATAACTTCCTTAACCTGAAAAGGAATATCTATAAACAAACAAACATTGGACCTAATGATAAAATATTGAAAGCATCTCTTGTAATATCAGAGAAAAATAAAGAGTAACTGACATCAAGAAATATCTTAACCAGTATGACCATATATATGAAAGTAATGAGATGTACATATTTTGGGAAAAAATGGTAAATTTGCCATTATTTTGAATGTCTTATCCCACAAAACATTCATGAACATCTATAGAAAATATTTTAGAAATAATAAGAGAGCTTGACAAAATTTTGACTTAGGAGATTGGCATCAAAAATTTCTACACTCCAGCAATAACAAATGAGAAAATGTGACTTTTATGTAGACACCATTCACACTAGCAACAAAAAGCAATAAAGTCTCTATGAATAAATCTAACAAAACATGTACAAGACATTTATGGAAAAGATGAAACATTTTTAGGCACAAAATAAAATAAAACTAGAAAAAGAAATTATCATATTTGGATTACAGGATTCTCTATTAGAAAAGATGTCAATTTTCTTTAGTATGTAATGCAATTTCATTGAAAATCATGATAGGATTTTTATGAGCTCAACAAACTGACTCTAAAATCAATATTCAATATGATATAACTAATCATCCAATAATGTTGAAGAAAACTGTAAAAAAGAAGAAAATAAGGAAGAATTTTTCTGACTAAAACATAAAGTGATTGAAGATATCATTGTATTTTTTAAAGAGATGGACAAATAGATCAAAGGGATAAAATAGCCAAAAAACAGAATGAAGCACATATGGGACTTTGGTATGCAACTGGGTAAGTCTTAAAATCAGAGAAGATAAGACAGATCACGTTGAGTGATCAAGTGATCAAGTGATCAAGACAAATCACGTTGAGTAGTTGCCTTTTCATAAGAAAACAAAATAAAATATCTTTATCTCTCCCCTCTCTCCTGTGTCTCCATGCTTAATTGTAGAAACCAGTCTTAAATACTATGAAAACTTTTGGAAACAAATATAATGAAGGATCTTATTTCTTCAGAGTGGAAAGGGATTTCCAAGATATAAAACAAGATATAAAAAACAAGATATAAAAAATAGAGTAGGGGACCTGGGTGGCTCAGTGGTTGAGTGTCTGCCTTTGGCCAGGTCATGATCCCAGAGTCCAAGGATGGAGTCCCACATCAGGCTCCCCACAGGGAGCTACTTCCCCCTCTGTGTCTCTCATGAATAAATAAATAAAATCTTTTAAAAATAGATTAAAATGAGAATGATATTAATATTCATAATCAGATATTATTTTAGTAAAAAAGGCTTAACATTCCCTTGCTATAAAATATGGCTGCCATGGGGATCCCTGGGTGGCGCAGCGGTTTGGCGCCTGCCTTTGGCCTGGGGCGTGACCCTGGAGACCTGGGATCGAATCCCACGTCGGGCTCCCTGCATGGAGCCTGCTTCTCCCTCTGCCTGTGTCTCTGCCTCTCTGTCTCTCTCTGTGTGACTATCATGAATAAATAAATAAAATCTTTAAAAAAAATATGGCTGCCATGAAAACATGTCTCAAATCACAGATGGCAGGAAGCACAACTGACTAACAGATACTGTCATCTGAAATCTGTCATTCGGTTCATGATGAGGCTGCACTTGCCACAGGCTTCTCCAGCCAATGACTAAACACAGCAACATACTGGAGAGATGCATTCTTGGAGACAGTGGACTCCAAGGAGAACTCATGTGACTTAAGGACTCTCCACTGTTTTTGCCAGAACTTTTTCAGAATGCTCCGCAGTCTAATCCTTTTCCTACTCAACCTTCTTTCCATCTTACCTCCTCTGAATTAGACCTGCCCGGTGGTTTGACAGGTCTCTCAGCTTTTTTTGATTCTGTGCAAAGTTTTTCTTCACATTCGTTTTCTCCCCTTATATAGCTAATCTCTTTTGTGTCTGGTTCTCCAAGCACATGAATTAATACAGTGTGGCAAAAATGAGAAGGTAGGAAATATTTTCTTTTTCTTCCACAAAGTTGCAAAATTGAGAGTGTTATATAAGTTCTTATAAAACCATTTAAAATATAACCATCTAAAAATGTAAAATCATTTTAGTTCCAGGCCTGAAGAAGGAAGAAGAGGAAGAAAGAAGAAGAAGAAGAAGGAGAAGGAGAAGGAGAAGGAGAAGGAGAAGGAGAAGAAGAAGAAGAAGGAGGAGGAGGAGGAGGAGGAGGAGGAGGAGGAGGAGGAGGAGGAGGAGGAGGAGGGGAAAATAGTAAAGGGGAATGAGGAAGAGGGAGAGGGAGAAGAGAAAAAGACAATGATTTTGCCATGACAACAGACAATTACCAAGATTTTGACTCTGGCTGACCGATGACAAGGGTAAGACTAGTCCAGTCTATGAGTTCGAAACTTTGTGTACCCCTAAAAGAATTTTGAAAAACTGTATCCATTTGTACATATTTAGGATTACTCTTAAAGTATCCATCTTAAGTTTAACAAAGGATATGATTACAGCCAAAATTATATTGTACCTGTGCTTTAAGTATGCATTCATTAAAAATTTGGAGCTGTAGGTTTAGTTTATTCACCTTATGAAAAATGTGTGTCTAAAAACCCAAATGACAAAGCTAATCTTATCTTTCTCAAATTCAGATTCACTTCATATCAGAAAAGAAGACTTTCTTTTTCATTTTAAATATCATGATAAGAAGCAGCAGCATTAAACCTTTCTCAGTTTCTGGGGTTGCCTGGCTGGCTCAGTTGGAAGAGCATGCTACTCTTGATGTCAGGGTCATGAGTTCCAGCCCCATGTTGGGTGTAGATATTATTTAAATAAATAAAATTTAAAAATCTCAGTTTTGATTTTTAATTCTAAGACATAATTAGAAAGATGAGTAAATGGATGTAGAAATGAGAAGTGGGCCACATGGACAGATAATTGCTAGATAGAAAGGCAGGCAGGCACACAGACAAGCAGAAAAGACACTGGCCCCCGAGATTTTTATATTCTGGAACTGTGCCACTATAGGATGTGGAATGGGCTGAAGATGAGAGTTACCCTTTTCCTCTGTAAAGCTGTAGCATGAAGGTTCTGATGAGAGATGGGTGAAAATAAGTCACACAGATCTGCCAAGTCATATTAGTTTTGGAAAAGGTATGTATAGAATTTCATGATCTGAAAGATAGTATCTTTCAACTCTGCCCAAGTACCCAAAAGTAGTTGATTACTTCCATGGTTACAAATACCCTAATTTGAAGACCACTAGTCTAAGACACCAAACGCTCCATTTGCAACAATAATAACTCAACACAAAAAGTGTTTGGTAATGATGGTCCTGTTGGTTGGAGTAAATATGTAACTCCTAGCTTACACATTTAAGAAATTCTGTGACAATGCACGTATGTTGTTACTCTCCCTCCTCTGGTTTCTGACCTGTGTAAATATGTCAGTAGTAGGACATTCTCATTGCTTGGATTTCTTTGCTATCAGCCTTCTGCAAGAGTAAGTCCTTACCCTTGGACATGGCAAAGTGCACCTCCCTGGCAGTGTCTGTGGTGGCTTACTAATTGCTTAGCTTTTTTCTCCCTATGTAAAAGCTCCAAAGAGGCCTGACAGCACTCTGAGAAAACCATGGGATATTAAAAGAAAGTTGGATTTATCACCTCTTATATGGATTTAAACATTCAAATGCAAAGTTAAATTAGGACTTTTTGAAATGTATTTTTCTGCAAAAGTCATCACTGAAGGCATGGTAATATGCTTTCATTGTATGTAATACAAGGTATCATATATTGTTTAAAAACTAATAAAAATAGGGGATCCCTGGGTGGCTCAGCAGTTTAGTGCTGCCTTCGGCGCAGGGCATGATCCTGGAGTCCCAGGATGGAGTCCCTGGATCGAGTTCCACGTCAGGCTCCCTGAATGGAGCCTGCTTCTCCCTCTGCCTGTGTCTCTGCCTCTCTCTCTCTCTTTCTCATAAATAAATAAAATCTTTAAAAAAACTAATAAAAATAAATTTGTTCTCACCTGAGTAATGTAGCACGCAATATGATGCAAGATGTTTTCCTTCAGGTCTATTAAAGTTAATATAGCAACTAACTTTCCTCTGAACATTTACTAAGGATCCCTTCTAATAAAATAAACAGACTTTAAAACTCTAAAGACCTGGGTGCGCCTGGGTGGCTCAGTCAGTTAAGTATCCAACTCATGATTTCGGCTCAAGTCATGATCTCAGGGTTGTGAGATTGAGTCCTTATGTCAGGCTCTTTGCTGGGTGTGCAGCCTGATTAAGATTCTCTCCCTCTCCCTCTCCCCTCTCTTCCCCACTCTCTCTTCCTCAAAAACGTTTATAAAACCCTGGAGGCCTGAATATAAAAGAAAAAATATAAGGAAAAGACATAGTTGGAGTTACAACGTACAAAATAACAAAATGTTTTCATAAAATCTACCAGAAAATATGATAGAACATGACTAGAGGACCTCTTAGTCTCATTAGTTGAAACATCATTTTATAATAGGTAGATGCTTCTCTAATACACAGTTCACTGGGAGTACCCAAAACAAACACACCAGATACCAACTACTGGTTCCGGGAGAGTTAAATAGGTAACAATACCTAGCAAGTCATAGAAAACTAGGTGAGCCTAAGGCTATTAATATTCTAATTTATATCTTTTAAAAATAAATTGACTTGTTGGAACAAACACACAGACACATGTAATTCATCTTTTTTATACAAATACTCTAATATTCAGTACTTACTAAGCATCATATACATGCCATATTTAAGTACCCATTGTGCATGTACATTTTTATGTACTCATAGAAAACATGCTTGTCCTGTTTTACTCAAGTGAATTCAGGTTAATGTATATTCTAATAAAAGGATAGCTTATAAAGAAATTACTAGCAGAAAATAGCTATTTTTGCCTTTGTAAATTTTAAAAGGCATGCCTGAATGGTTTACTGAGATATAAAAGTACATAAAAGCTTTATTAGTGTTTTATTAAAGGACTAGATGCATAAAAAATAAGTGACTTCCCTGGTGCTACTCTATAAATAAAAGTGATCTCCCTGGTAATAAATGATCTCTCTGCTCCTTTTGTGGCCTTGCTTCTCAGTCTTTGATTACAACAAAACACTTGGCATTGCATTGCAATCAGCACAACATAGATTCTGGTCTAATCTCTATTTCTAAAAGACCATGTCTTTTTAGTGAAGAACTTGCATAGGAGATCTCGTAGTTATTTTGTTGCCTTTAAAGTTCTCCACTCCTGGTTGAATTTGTGTCTCTGGAAATTAGGCATTTTGGATCACTTCCTTGGACCAAGCAATGCCTAGGGAAAGATTATTTGGAATGAGGCTTCTCTAGAGGCTTGATACATCAATCTGCTTGTGACACATTAAGCAATGCTGTTCAGAATGTCCATACACACACACACACACACACACACACACACACACACACAGAGTCAACTAGAAATTATTAATGCATGAAAAATGGAAAATAGGTTCAATAGAAAGAGTCCATTATCTAACAAATGATGTGCTTTCAAAGCACATTAAAATCCTACAAATCTTAACAGGACTGGTTTATTAGAGAACAGTTGCTTTGCTTCTGGAATCACTGTTTCAGAGGCAAAGTGTGTCTCATTTCACTTGCGATTTTATAATGAGATTCAAACCAACATTAAAGAGTGGCATATTTGTTTTCTGAAGGATATTCCCCAGGCATGCCCAAAGCCAGGCTGGCTTCCTGTCTGTGCCATTGTTTGCACATTTTGTAAATATCACTTGAGTTTTTCTGTATCCTATCATAAACTCCCAAATTCCAAATGACCTCCCAAATCTACCATACCACAAATGCTGCTTTAATATCTTGGAAGACACAGTTTTGAGATTAAAAAAACAATTCTCTTCAACAAAGGTCACCTAAACACCATCTTCACAAAAGGAAGACATTTCTACTGTCTATTCTATCTCCATTTTGATTGTAGGCTGCCTGCTGCCTACTTTGCATTCTGTTCTCTAAAAGGCTTATTAATGGGGTCTAGAGGGAGGCTGTCAGAAATGGCAGACTGAATCAAGGGATTTTCCTTCAACATCCAAATGACACACTGAAGCTGGAGAATTAAACAGATGACTAACCAGTGCCCTTTTGTCTGAAGATGAAGGTGGGATTGCCAACTTGCAAACCAATGACTGACATTTGGGTGGATTAAACCATCCTGCTATTGTACTGCTAGTTTATAATCACTACTGCTTTCTTGATCTCAAGTGCCTCAGCAAAAGCCTTCTCAGTTCTTAGAGTCATGTTTGTAGAAACCCTCAGCTGAGCTCTTGCTGTAAACATTTATCTACCAAGAAGCAGTGTTCTGACACTAACTGAGAAGAAGCGTTGGCTTCTAGGTATTTAATTAAAACATTAAGGGAAAAAGCTTTCGTGTCAACATTCACAAGTACTTTCCTATAGCTGAGGGTTGCTGTAATTGAGTTTCCCTGCAAATGCGTCCCTCCCCTCCCCAGCCTTCTCTGAGAGCAGCAATAGCTTGAGGTTCACTTTGCTTCATGCTGTTAGTTGTGGCTTTGAGACTTTGCCCCATGCTGTCACTTTCCTGATTCTCTCAATCTGGTTGTTAGCTTTAATTTCTAAAATCAAGATTGGATGGCAACAAGGGGTTTTAATGAAGAGTGAAAAAGTCATTTGTTAAACAGCATTAAGAATTCTTATTTGCACTGCTGTATAATGTGGTCAAGCCAAATGCTTTCTGCTTTTATGAATCATCCAATTTCCTTTACCACATAATTAATGCTAATAAGAAGAAGGCATTGTATAGGAACTAAATTCATCATAATAGATGTTGGCTCTAGGTGTAGGTTCCTGGGGTGCCACCATTTTCATTTTGAGGTACTGTGAGAGCCATTTATTGTAAGGAAGGACATGGAGAACAAATCATATATGGTCATTTGATTGTTGACGAAGTTCATACAATAGAAGTACTTAGTTTTCCTTAAAAGTTGCATTTTTCAGTGAAAAGATAGTAAAAAGATATCTAGTAATGCCATATTAGTACACCTTTCTGAAAAGTATCATTTCTAAAAGCACATTTTTAAGCTACTCTGTGCCTTGGACCATTGAATGTAATAAAGGGAGATTGCCCATGCAATTCTCTTCAATGCATCAAGTCAATTGAGAGAAACTTTATTCTCCTTTCATAAAATGGAAAGGTGTAGATTTCACAAAACATCTTGAACCAATCAAGATGGTAGCAGCCAAGTATCGCAGGAAAGATGCAAAAGTAGTTATGGCATCTCTATTAAACTCATGTTCTACATTCAAATGTAAATCTTTTATGTGGTTCAGCATATTTGAAAGAATTCACTCTTTTAAGGATAGCATGGCTACATTCTTACTTCAACATCATAATTTAGAATAGTCAAATTTACCTAATTGACTTGAACTAGTTGACATGTCAATTCAACGAGTACCTACCAAGGACTTGTTAAATTGGTAGCACTGTGCTAAGAAGTGGAAATACACAAAAAATGTAAACATACAAAAAAAATCACATGAGGGATCCCTGGGTGGCGCAGTGGTTTGGCGCCTGCCTTTGGCCCAGGGCGCGATCCTGGAGACCTGGGATCGAATCCCACATCAGGCTCCCAGTGCATGGAGCCTGCTTCTCCCTCTGCCTGTGTCTCTGCCTTTCTCTCTCTCTCTCTCTCTCTCTCTCTCTCTGTGACTATCATAAATAAATTAAAAAATATATATCTTAAAAAAAAATCACATGAAGCTTAACTTTTGGGAATTGTTTTTTTTTTTTTTTTGAAGAGAAAAATAGTTTTTGAAAACTTAAAAATGGAGGCTATGTGTATGTGCTGAAGTAGTCAATAAAGTAACAGTATCATACATAGCAGGGGGAATGTAGATACAGTGGCATGTCAGTCTGCATTCTTCTTAGTTTCTCCAATCCTTCTAGCTCATGCAATAAGTAGAGTTCTAGGCCAGTTCAAACTTGAACAAGTAAGAATCAAGTCTACTATGACTATAGAAACACTTTGACTGGTTCCCTGGCATTTCCCTTGGTATCTGAGTCCTGTCTCATTGAACTGCCATTTACTTGATTTCTAAAATTGCTTTCCTGCCAGAGTCTCCTTGGTCTTGCCCTTAATCCTGTTCTTTAGGAAGATACATTTCTATGTTTTGTACAGCCACGATAATGGCAAAACACCTTCCTGCCTGCTTCAGCATTCTTCTCACTTGTCAGGATTCCTCCCCACTTTTTTGCCTTATTTTCCTGTGTCCTCCTACTCACTTGCATGTCTGTTTATTGCTTACTGATACATTTCCTAGGGACTGTCAAATCTACCTGACTTACTACCAATAAAACCTGTGATGAGTATGACCTATTCCCCACAATACATGTTTATTTTGGTCCATCACACTGTCAATTTACCTGAAAAGGGCAATCTATAGTATATGCCTTCTAATATATTATCCTTCAGTGCCTTCCCTCTAGGACAGGACATGAGAAACAACCACTTGGGATAAAAGAAGTTTCGATGAGAGTGTTTTGCTTGACATTATTCTATCTGTTCTCCAGGAAAGTAAATTTCCCTGTGGCTTATCCACTTCAGTACCAGTTTCTGTCTATTAACTACCATTCTTGACATATATCCTATTATCCAACCACTCATCTGTACTTACTTATTTTTGGCTATTAAACTATCCCTTTAGAATTCAATGCAATTCAATAAACACTGATTAAACACCTACCATGTGCAGGCACCATGCTACGTGCTGGAAATACAAAAATGAAAATATTGTTCCTGATTCTGCAAAAAATCTCATTTAATGTACACAGGTCTATCAAATCTGGAATTAATTCACTTACTACTCTCTTGATCTCGGCAACCACTTTTGCTCTCCCACCAGTGGCCAATTGACACCTTTACTGGTAATAATCAACATGTTCATGATTCAACTTTCAGGAAGGAAATTCCAGACTCCTGTCTTGAATATTTCCATGATGAATTCCCTGTGCTAGAGTTAGGAAGATTAAGATTCATTTTAATCATTCATTTAATCAGCTAGCGGGTATGATATTTAGAGATTATTAAACTGGTACAAAAGCTAAGTACAACATAATACTCACCTATCTTAAGCAAATTTTTATTGTCCTATACAACATAAGACTGTATTGCTCAAAAGATACCTAACTGAATAAAGACCAAGGAGATAAAATCTAGTGTGTATTCTGCTCTCTTCTATATGCACTCTGGTTATACCTGCATCTGTCCAGACAGGGCATCTTTTTCCTGATTTATCTACCAATAACTTTTTTCCTAATTTGTCCAAAAGGGCATAACAACAAGCAGCACACTGAGCCTAATGACTATTCCTCAGGTCTTTAGTATTCTTAACAGTCCAAGTTCTCAGAAAGATGATTTACATTTGCTGTCTCCATGTCCACATTTCCTATTCATTTATAATACACTCCATTCTGGGTTCTATGCCCATCATCTGACCAAAATTTCAAGGCCCATCATTGGTCTGTATGTTGCAAGATTTAATGGACACTCTTCCATGTGGACCTAACTTAAAGCATTGCCACTGGTGACTATTGGCCTTTCTCTAAAAAAAAAAAAAAAATCCTCACTTTGATCTGGGAAGCCATATTCTCTTCATTTTTCCTTCTACTTCTCTGACTGCCCTTTCTCAGTATCCTTGTTGAATTTCCCTCCACTTATACTCAAAATGTTTTACATATTTAGTGATTCATCTCGAGTGCTCTTTTTCCCCAAATTATCTCCAAGTACACATTTTCCATAGGTATATCAGTTCTGTGGGTTTTGTAAGTAGCATGTGTTCTCAGTTTATATTCCAAACTTATAACTGTAGTTAAAGAGTTTCAATTTTATATCTCTAAGCAAGGCCTCTCTCCTCTGAGTTCTTTTCTCCCATGTCCAACTAATTAGACATATAGCAAGTGAAGATTGTTCTTATCTTCAAGGATTGTCAGTGCCATTCCCTGGATGAAGAGAATCTCTGCTCCCTCTGTACTGATACAATGTAAGGTGTCAAAGAGATCAGCAAGACACTTGTGCAGAAACTGCTGGAGACTTTGCTAAATTAAATATCCTACCTAAGTCTACACTATGTCTTTATTACTCACATGCTCTTCTTCACAAAACTTGTCTTTCAGTGTAGTCAAGTTTCTGCATTTCACTACCTTTCTTGAAGGTCCAAGATGTCAGGAAATATATGTCATCTACATTTGTCTATTCTATATGGTTTACAATACTTCGAACAGTGGATCTCAACTGTTATTGAACATCAGAAATCTTATGAAGTTTTAAAAAAATCTGAGCTTTATCTCACCCTTCAAAACTCTGATATAGCAAGTCTAAAGTGGCAGCCATGCAACCCTATTTTTAAGGTTTCATCTTAAATATTTATCAATGGGTTAAGAAAATAATGGAATATTATACAGTCTTTAAAAAGAAGGAAATCTTGCTACTTGTGACAACATGGATACAGCCAGAGGACATTATGTTAGGTGAAGTAATACAGACACAGAAGACAAATAATGCATGATTCCACTTAAATGACGTATCTAAAATAGTCAAACTTACAGAAGGAGAGAACAGAATGATGACTACCAGCTGCTCGGGGGTGGAAGAAATGGGAAGATGCTGGTCAATAGATATAAGTTGAGTTATGCAAGATGAATAAGTTTTGGAAATCTAATGTGTAGCAATATGACTATAGTAAACAATACTGTATTGTATACTTAAATTTGCTAAGAGAGTAGATCTTTAATGTTCTTACCACACACATACAAAAAAAAAGTGGTGATGGTGTTAGGTGATGTATATATTAATTTGTTATCCTAGCTTCTCACTCCCTTATTCTCTCTCTGAATTTTATCAGTTGGACAATTCCAGATGTTGCATTCTGTTCCAACATTTTTTGTCTCTTTCTCCCTTTCTCTTTAAATATCTGCCTATAGATAAAAGCAAGATCTGGATAACTGTACGTCTTGAGATAGTTTTGTTTTACCCTTAACAGTTGGATGGATTTTGTCAATCAGCCGGATATGCTGTTTGAGTTTTTACAATATATTACTAAATAAAATTGGCAATCCAATTGCCATATATATATATATATATATATATATATATGAGATATTTATAGTCAGACTGTATATGTTTTATATATATATGTATATATATAATGAAACAATATATAATGAAATAATCACCACAATAATAATTACATCTTGTTTTCTAGATGATTCAGGATACTGCCAGGGTTGCCAAGCATCTTAGAAGAGTTAGAAGAGTAGGTGCTCAAAAACACTTATTGAATAAACCAATCTATATTTTTCAGTAGTCACTATAAAATAATTAATCACATTAGTATTATTTAAAAAGTTGCCTTATTTCCAAAGCACAAAATAAATGTTGATATACTTGGCAAAAGACCATAGACCTCAGTACTATTTTGAATAGAAAAGCCTATGTGGGGTTTTTTCCAATAAATATAAACAGGCAGTGATTGTAGTATCCAAAATTAATAACAGTACAAAACCCACTTAATGGGAGACCAATTGATTTGGCATCCTTTTCATTTAAAATAGGCATAAATTAACTTACATGATATTGTGCCAACAAATAAGGTTGCAATTTTGATCTAAAATGTGATTACTTTTAGCCTAGGAAAGTTTACTCTAAAAAAGGAGATCAAAATTGTTTGGATGAAAGAAAAGGAAAAGTATATTTTAATTCATTTACTTAATGTATTCATTCTTCTAAAATATTTAATATGAATTTTGTAAACTTAGTCACGTAGAGAAAATCTCAGAAGACTTGGGAATAATTTGATGAAAATAGATTTATTTTTCTCAGCTACCTCTGAACTATGTCATTGTTAACTCTTCCTTTCAACCCTAAGTGAAGAGATCTATGTGAATTGCCAGTATAAAGTGATTTTTTTTTATTCAATCATAACATATATCACCTCTCTTGAAGAACTAATTAACCCAAAAAGGTACAGATTGAAAAGAATCTACCATAATTTACATATGTAATGTAATTCCCTAGGATGCAATTTAGTACCAGAAAATAGGTAATTTCTCTATTAATGTGAATTACCATGAATTTTAATACCCAAAGAAATCATGAGTTGTTTTGAGTCTTATTTGGAAGAAAGTTCCCTAGGAGTTACTACTGCCCTGCCATATGCCAAATATCATCCTATTTCCCTATGTACACAGTGAGTGCTTTAATGTTTGTTAATAGTATTGCTCTTAATAGTTAATATTGATCCCAAAACAGCAAACAGAAATTAGAGACAAGAACTTCTGAGCATGCCTTGAAGAGTCCTGGGGCAACAGTACGAAGGTATTATACAGTAATTAGGTATTAAACAGTATGAAGTGTCCATTCCTTACCTGCTTTCACCTTGTAGATTTCCTTTCCAGACAACTAGAACTCTGGTGTTACCAAAAGGCTAAGACATCTACTCTAGACAAGAACATATATGGAGCCATTATTATTATTAATCTTGTCCTTCAAAATGTCTGAAATATATTTGTTGTAGGAGTCATGTCTCAATTTATTATTTAAGAAGTTCACTTCTTTTCTGTTTTTTCCCTTTTTTGTCTATTGTTTATATGTCCTCACCTGAAATTATATTAGATTTTTTTTAATGTTTAATAGTTAATAGATTAAATTAATCAATAAGAATAGAAAAGTACCAACATATAACAACAGGTGTTTTAAAATGGAGGCCATAAAAAAAAATAAAATAAATAAAATAAATAAAAAATAAAATGGAGGCCATCCAGTCTCTCAAGCTGTACATGTATGAACACACACACACTCACACTGTGCAAGAGCCCCCAAACATTCAAAGCTTTGGCATTTTTCAGAACTGCATTATCCATTATTAGAATCCAAGATTCTAATAATCTCAATGTTAGTATTTTGAAATTCTAGTAACATATGAAATTTGTTATAATAGCTGTTGTTTTTTAATATTTTCCTCAAAAAGAGATTTTACTTTTAGTGTTTTGAAATAGATTCCTCTGCCCACAATGACTATAAAGGGCATGCTGTAAAGTATATCCCGGTGGAAACCCCTTTGCCTGATAGGGACTGCCTAAATGTTTAATGACATTAGCTCCTTGCAAACGACATTCATTTCCTGCATATGCAAATTTTCTTAATGTGAACCCCCCATAACAGGTAGAATGTATAAAGTTAATGAAGCCATGTAATTACAATCACTATGGTGACTGCAGTCCCATGAGAACAATAATGCGATAATATACATGAGTTTGACTTTCTTTGGAAACAGCAGCTTATAATTTGAAAATAGACAGTAAAATATTTTCATTATCGTCCTCTAACTCCTAAGGCAAAAGCAGGTACAAATAGATTATGCTCTTTATTAACTGAAAATAAAATGATAAGAGAAAGCAAAAATACAATGTTAGTAATTGTTTATTTTCAATTTTAAATGCCTTCATTTGGCTTCATTTTAAAGCTCTTTCTTCCATTATTCAGTAAAACACGAAGGCCTTTGAAACCAGATTTTTTTCCCTTAAATCCTGATCTTGTTAATCCCAGGGAGGCCACATACCTAGTGTTTGCTGCTACTGTGCTAAAATGACATGACTAGTCATTTTCAATGGGATAACAAACTTCTCAAATATTTCTCAGTGATATAAGAAGACTGGGAGGGGGAGTGAAAGGATGATTCTTGCTGTGTTGATTTGCTTTTATTATAATTATTTCATGTTTTCTGAGAAAAACAGGAAGCAAATACATAACACAGTAGAAATTCTACAACTCCCTTCCTGTAGGCTTGTTCTGAGCAGCAGCTAAGTCCATATTCAGCCGAAGTGAAGATGGTCATATACAGTAAATTTTATTGATAGCTCAGAGGGTTGTTTGTTTGTTTGAGGGGGTGCATATTAGATACACTAGTACCTACATTTGTTTCTGTCATCTCACCTCTCTGTCCATTTATCTCCCCAAATGCCAAAGAAAGCATAATCTCTGTTCTTTGTATCACTCAGGACAAAACATTACATGAAGTATCTCCTGGGAAGACACCGAATCAATTCATCTACAGTAGATCATCATATAATGTGTATGAAGATGGCCCACAACTGAACCTCCCTTATAGCCTTTCCAGTCAATCACACTTACCCTGACTCTCACTCACTCATCTAAAATGGAGGGCCTTTCTTTATCAAGCAGCTGGGTTTGGGTAAGAGTTGGTGGCACACCAACATACAGTGAGAATTTTGTGCTTCAAATAGATGAGAGATATATTCCCCTGTAAAATGAAAACTAATAAAGTAATATTCAGCTTCATGCAATTACATGTTTTAAAAATTAACCATTTGAAACTGTTTGGAGAACACTAATTGATTTTCTTAATCTTCCAAATTAAATTCAATACAACCCATTAGAGATGGAACTAGTCATGGTCAAGCACTGAAAATTTTATGTGTTATATAAGTATATATGTTGTTGCTTATTTTTTAATTAATAAACTTCAATCCTCAGAGTAGTTTAAGGTTCACAGTAAAATTTACCAGAAAGTACAAAATTTCCATTTACCCCTTGCCACCCCCTTACACATATATACAACCCCTTCCACTATGAACATAACACCCCACAGTGGTATATTTATTAGAATCAATGAACCTACATTGACACACTATCATCATCCACAGTCCATAATTCACATTAGGGCTCACTCTTGGTATTATATACTCTTGCAGTTTTTTTTTTTTAAGATTTTATTTATTTATTAATGAGAGCGAGAGAAAGCGGCAGAGACACAGGCAAAGGGAGAGGCAGGCTCCATGCAGGGAGCCGGATGTGGGACTCGATCCCAGGGTTTCCAGGATCAGGCCCTGGGCCGAAAGAGGCCCAAAACCGCTGAGCCACCTGGGCTGCCGTGCTCTCTTTTAGTTTTTGATAAATGTCTAATGACATCTATCCACCATTGCAGTATCATACAGAATAGTTTCACCACCCTAAAAAATCCTCTGTTCCCCGCCTATCCATCCCTCTCTCCCTTGAACCCTTGGCAACTCTTCTTCTTTTCACTGTCTCCATAGTTTTGCCTTTTCTAGAATGCCATATAGTTAGATTCGTAAGTGTGTAGCCTTTCCAGATTAGCTTCTTTCACATAATAATACACATTTAAGTTTCTTCTACAAGTTTTCATGGCTTAATGGATCCTTTCTTCTTTAACACTGAATAATATTCTACTATTTGGATGTACTGCAGTTATGTAGCTATTCAGCAAAAGGACTTTTTGATTGCTTCCATTTTGGTGATTATAAACAAAACTGGTTTCAAATTTTGAGTGCAGTTTTTTGTGTGGACAGGTTTTCAATTCATTGGGTAAATAACAAGGATTGAATAATATATATTTTGACTTGACTAGTATTTTTCCCTGATGATAAATTTTCATGAATTGACTTCTGGGTCAGAACGGTAGACTCAGGAGATGGAATTTGTAGATTTGGACCAATATTAAAAAGCAAAAAATAAATAAATAAATAAAATGCTTTTGGCTAATTCACCAATTATCTAAAGAAAATTGTGAAAAATTTAGAAGATGGGAAGTGGCTACAGAGATGGCATTTGGACATGTAATTAGTACATTTATTTGAACAGTCTCTACCATATATCTATGGAGAGAAGGTAAGAACAAAGACTGAGTTTCCATGAAATCTGACATTAAGGTTAAAAGTGAAATAACTAAAGAATACTAGATGTTTTATATTAAGCTGGTCAATTCAATATGATATTTTTTTCTGAACATTGAAGCTAAAGGAAAATGTGTGTGTGCATGTGTGTGTGCGTGTGTATGTGTGTTTGTATGAAAGATTTAAACTTCAAAAATTAGGGAAACTCCTTAGTATTTTCCCTTGACCCTACACTGGATGATGTTTTGTTTGTACAGGTGGCAGGTAAACAGTGAAATGGTTAAACATCAACCAACATATATTTGAAGTCTCAATTATCACCTCTATGTTTAAAATATACTCTAGGGACACCTGGGTGGCTCAGTGGTTAAACATCTGCTTTCTGCTCGGGGCATGATCCTGGAGTCCCAGGATCAAGTCCCACATCGGGCTCCCTGCTACTCCCTCTGCTTATGTCTCTGCCTGTCTCTCTCTCTGGGTCTCTCATGAACAAATAAATTTTAAAAATATATTTTAATCAGTTTTTGCCTCCAAAATTCCACCAAACTTGTTTCTGTCCATGTCACCAGTGACCTTCACATTACTAAATTTAATCTTGATTTCTTAGTTTTCATTCTATTTCATCTATCTTCTGCATTTGACAGTTATTCACTTCTGTCCTCTTGCTCTGCTTTCTTGCAAGGCACCATACTCTCTTAGCTTTTCTTCTACTTCACTGTTCCTCCTTCTCCATATGCTTGGCAGGATCCTCCTCATCTATCTCATCTGTGATGGTGTAGCACAAGGATCAGTCTTAGGTCTTCGTTTCTACCTGCATTTGCTTCTTTGGTGATGTCATCATGTCTCAAGCCCTCACTTATCCCATATATGCTCATTCCCAGTTTCACAACTCCAGCCAGACCTCTCTCTTGAACTCTATGAATATTTGTTGAATTAACAAAAGTATGTTCTTAAAGTACTCGGTATTTGTAGAATGGTCATGAAAAGCTTTAAAGAACAGATGACAATAGTTAAGAAATAACAAATGTTGGCAAGGATGTGGAAAAATGGAACCCTCTTTTAGAAATGTAAATTGATGCAACCACTGTGTAAAACAGTATGGATTTTTCTCAAAAAATTTAAAAATAGATTTCTGTTTTCTATTTTTTTAATTTATTTTTATATTTCATATACCCTATGATCCAATAATTCCTCTACTGTGTATTTACCCCCCAATTTGAAAACACTAATTCAATAAGATATGCAATCCTATGTTCATTGCAACATTATTTTACAAGCTATGAAAGCAACATAAGTGTCTTGTAAAGATGAATGAAAAAGATGTAGGATATATCCACAATGCAATGTTATGCAGCTATTAAAAAAAATGAGATCTTACCATTTAGGACAACATGGAAGGACATATGTTAAGGGAAATAAGTCAAACAGAGAAAGAAAATGCCATATAATTTCACTTAAATGTGGGATCTTAAAAAAAAAAAACAAATAAACAGAAACAAACTCAAGAATACAGAGAACAAAATGGTGGTTGTGGTGGGGGTGGTAAGGGCAAGGACAAAATAGGTGAAGGGGATAAAGAAGTGCAAACTTGCAGTTATAAATAAGTCATGGAGATGAAAAAAGAGAGAGGGTGAAGATAGTACATCTTATATCTATTTAAATTTGGTTGCTTGCAAGGAAAACATAGCCTCAAATTTACTGTAGAAATGTCTCCATTATCACAGGTGAGCTATATGAAACAGCCTAAAGTTTATTATTCCTTACTTACATCCAGTAGAGGGAAAAGCTTAATTCTTTTTCAACTTTCTGACCAAAAGAACCAGGATTCTTTCTGAGTAGATCATGTTACATCATTTGGTCATCCCTGAACTAATTATTATGGCAACTGTGATAGAATTAATAGTGGACCACTTAGACTCCACATCTAACAATAAGGTTGAGAGTTTAATAAACAAAGAAGCATACAAAGAGTAAAGGAACAGTATGAAGCCTGAAAGTGCTTACATTTTGAGGGATCCCTTAACTATCAGTGTGATTGGTGCATAAATTGCATGAAAATTTTCAGTGAAGCTGAAAACAGTTTAGCACTAGCATGGAGAGAAACAAAAGTATATTATTTTAAAAGGACAAGTTACCACGCTCAAAGTGTCTTCCCTTTATCTGGGAACTCAAAATCATTAGCCATAAGGATGTAGTGAAGATCAAATATTCCATGATGCACCTCCAGCGGATATGCGTGCTAACATTTTATTATTAAGACTAATAGTCTTGTAAAGATCACTTAAAGTTTTATAAGGTTTAAGCTCATTAGGAATATATGATTAATTTTTTTTTAGTTCACAACATGCTGATTGCACAAATTCAAAATAAAATATTGTTATTGGAAGGTCTAAAGGTGGTTGGACCCTTGGTATTCTTTCCTCAAAAAAATATGCTTGGGGCCTCCATTTATTAGGATTTTATAAACCAATATGCCCATGAGGTAATGTCAATGTCTCACTAATAGAACTTCAATATTTGAAGCTTTACATTTTGTTTGAAACTTTCAATAAAAGCTTCAAAATAAGTACTATATTTTTACTTTTAGCAAAACTGGAAATTATCCTAATTATGTCATGACTATATAGCACCTACCTAGATTTCTGCTCACTCTCCACTGAAGGATGACATAAATGGTCAATAAGCTTGTATTTTTACTACTCCTGATTTGCAATAGAAATAGTCCAGAAGCCAGAAATGATATTATATTGTGCCATTGATAATTCTGCATTGTTTGAATGATAAACACAATCATTAATTGTTTCCTGTTCAAAAATATGTTATAGATTTGAACTTACCTTCCTGATTCAGAGACAGACCATTCTCCACTAAAAGCAAATCCACAAGTATGTCTATGATTCATTTTATACTTTGGCCATATTTTTCTTTATTTCTGTTTCTTCACTATATCTATAATTGAAAATAGTGGCAACTACAACCATGTTCCCAATCTCCATCTCAAATGTGCAATAAATGTGTGCATTATTTCTACACATTAATTCACTGAGTCAGCATAGGAGAAGGGAACTGCCTCTCACTGTTTTGGATCTCTGGAATTTGGTTGGGTCACATCTGTAATTGGAGAGGATAGTTTATATCCAGTCAGCCCAAGCAGCATCGAGTATCCTTCAATAATTGATAAAATGCTCAGCCCCCATACTTTCTTTATTGTAGTCATTCAATATTATACCATTGCTGTAAATTCTATCACAGGATCTCTCCTTCCCTGCACTAAGATTATGTAGGAAGGAGCTCTGAGATTCCCTTGTCAAATTTATCTCCGAGTAAGTGCTCCTATTCTATTTTATTTCAATGTATGACTCCCCAACCACTTAATGCATTTCAATAAAAATATTTATTTTACTATCTCAATAGCAGACTAGCTCTATGATGTTTCTGGCTATTCACAATCTGAATAGCATTGAAAACGCTATAATGTTACTACTTGTCATTTATAAGCTAACTATCATTTGCACAACACAGTACTATGACATGATAAAATTGGTTCTTAGAAAATTGTTAGACACCTGAGAGCAAGCTAATATTTTCTGGAAAAGGGATTGGATAATTCTCTGGAATTGAGTACATTAATAGTTAAATGGCCAAGAACTATTGGAAAGAGAATTCCCTAATTCTCTCTGCCTTACTGAAGGGAGGATCAGGTGCATATACTTGAAAAAACAATCAACTAGGAAAAGCCTGCAAATACAAATTTAAATTGTATATGCAGACGCCAGCTAAAAGTAGAGGAGGAAACACTGCAAAATTGGGTGAAATTATAGATATTCCTACACTTCCTTCAGCAATCCGCTCCAGCTTTTAGTTGTGGTTAATAAGCTTATCCAGAATATTTGCTTTAGCCTCCTTCTGTCTTTCCTGCCAGCCTCTACCTGGCCTCCCTCCTTAACTTCCCTGTTTTCTTCTTGCTTTGATTATCATGATTAGAAAAGTCAGTAGCAAAGCTTTGGTGTTTTATCTTTCAAGGTAAAATTTAGACTTTGTATTTAAAATATATGGAATATATACTTTCTACCTCGATGCCTCCCAACTACATGTCAAAAGCCTACTGTCTCTGTTCCCAACAGTAGAATAGATTCATTATAAAATTAATATGTTTTCATGGAAAAATTAAAACATAAAACAAACAGCATGCCATCTATTCCAAGGAATTTTCTAAGCAATCCTTTGGGCAGAATTACTTTCTTCTTTCTCTGAAATCCCACAACTCATTTTATAAACCTCTCTTTATTCATTTCATATAATAATCATGTATACTTCTACCTACTATTTTAGAACGCAGGCTAAGGCCATGTCTTAGTAGTCACTGATGCCCTACAGTACACAACATCTAAATAAATTCTGATTTTGAAAAAATGCAGTGACTTTATATATTCCTTACATGAGTTACTGTCATGTCTCCAAAGTTACAGAGAGACTTCCTTAAAAATAACAAAATTGGAAGCTGAAAAAGAAAAACCCTCTTCCAAGTAACTAGACAGCAGTAGGAATAAGATAATAAGACTAAGTAACCAAGAAAAAGAAAATGTGTTAATGCTGGGGCGCCTGGGTGGCTCAGTCGGTTCAGTGTCAGACTTCTGATTTCAGCTCAGGTCGTGATCTCAGGGTTGTGAGGTTGAGCCCCACATTGGACCCCACACTCAGTGGGAGTCTACTTGGGATTCTCTCTCTCTCTCTCTCCCTCTCCCTCTGCCCCTCATGTGCTCTCTCTCTCTCTCTCTTTCTTCTCTCTCTTTAAAATAAGTGATAAATAAATCTTTAAAAGAAAATGCAATAATGTCAAATATAAGCATTTGAAACAATAGACTTGCTATCACCCAAAACTTCCATCTAGCTTTCAGTTTTCACATCACAGAGCATGCCACTAAAAATGGACAATTTTAGTTCACTCCCAAAATGGAAATCTAAGCAAAAGAAAGCCTTGAAAGTGAAAAACAACCCTAGAAGCTTGCATTAAAATTGGAAAGGAGTCTTGGGGGGAAAAAAGACTAATGCCTTATAGTTGTGAAACCTTTATGGTTATAATGTATGTTGTAGATCCAATGAACTGTTAGCATCATCAAGTAAGAACTCCACAGATAGTTAGCAATTGGTATTACTACTTGAAGAAGATTTTGCCATATCCCACAAACAAATAACAGCCCATGCTCCCATGAGGAAAACTAAAAGAATGAGAAGAGAAAGTTGTTTCTATCATCGTGGCTTGAATACTTGAAAACTCATTGTCAGGAGCCAGCAGAATGGAGCACTTAAAAGCAAGGGTTTTAAAGCCAAATAGACCTTGATACAAATCCAGGTCGTGTTCATGAAACTTTGGGCAATTTACTTAACCTAAATGTTTTCATCTGTAAAATCAAAATATCCATATTTATCTATCAAGAGGTTATATAACCTACTTATCACAGGGCCTACACATATAAACATTAAGTAGTCACTAGGAAAAGTCTGACTTTAACTTGACAGAGTCTCAGATAAAAATAGTTTCATGTCATTACCCTATAGAGGATCTCATTTAACATAAGGAAGAATTTTTCTGATCACATGGTTAATGAAACGCATCAGGACATTAAAATGAGAAGTATAACTTCATACTCACCTCCTACCACCTTTTCTGTAACTGGCAGTCATCCCAGATTCTCTTGGGTGCACTGACTTTGAAAAAAAAAAAAAAGAGTTCCCATCATTTCTTAGTGCTGTCATCTAGAAAACAAAAACAAAAACAAAAACAAAAAAAAAAGCATTGATGCATTGATGTCAAACTAAGTTGAAGATCAAAATGCAAAGGCTGACTTTAAAAAAATCCTTTCTACTACATGAATGATTAATTTTATAAAGAAATGAAAATCTTCTGCCCAGAGCACAAAGAATGTAACCATTACTGTGCTATAAATACCCCAGGCAGCATCAGGGGATAGAGAAGGAAAAGGACAGTGAAACTCATGACATCTTTAAAAGGCCCTTTTCTTACAGGGTTCTAAATCAAAAACAGATTATTCACCAAAAGCTTTTTGATACCTTGAAGGGTTTCTTGGCTGTTTCTTTGGAAGCTATCATTCACGAGTTCACACTGATGCAACATTAGCTGTCACTCAGAGATGAACTTAAAATTGCTGCCACATGGACAGAAAAATCAGTATCAGGAAGAAAGTGTCTTTGTAAACTCAGAAAACATATTTTCTTTAAAATGGAAAGGCTGACCATGTGATAAATGCTTTTCATATAATGGATAAAACCACTCTCTACTGCAAGAAGCATGCACTGACCTTCTGAGACCTGGCAGGTCTCAGATTTTTTTTCTTCAAATCACATGTAAGATTTCACTTTACTGGGTGCCCTCATAGCACCCATATCTTGCATTTCTCTCCTTCATCTCCCCACTTCCTTTATTCTTTTGCCTCAAGAAAGATAATTAAAATAACTTGTAAGTTAGAAAATAAGGCTTTAAATAGAGATTAACGGAGACAGGAGTTATCTGACAGACATTAGATGGAGAATTAAAGTTTTTTAAAATGTAAAATATTTTATAGTTGATTCCATTTAATTCAACAAACGTTTGTTGAACACATGTACATGGCTTTGTGCTTAACATCACAAAAGGATATGAAGAAGAAACAAACAAGAAATTGATCTTCAAGGGGCTTTAATGTAGAAGGCAAATATTTTAAAGAACGGACATGATTTGCAGTTTGTTGTTAATGCTTCAATAAATCTAAAGGAGATTTGAACAAATCATTGCTGGGAGAGAGGTGGGTGTTATGAGAAACAAATGAATATTTTCCAATAGTTTTTTCAGAGAAAGCTGAGTAGAGTTTCAGCTATAGTGGTAGACCTCAAGGGTCAATAAGGCAGTTTAAATTGGGAGAATGATCACAGCTAATGGGTTCTGAGGATGCTGAAATTTCAAGACTGGTTGTAGCATAAGATAAATGAGGCAAAGTGTTGGGAAAGATCTTAAAAGGTAGGCTGGCATCAGATCTTAGATTTACATGCTAGGCTAGGGAATTGGATTACAAGGAGAAGGAGTCTTTACAATTGGAGCAGTGAAGTTACAGGATCAGAGGTATAGTTTAGGAAGCTAAACAAAGAGATTGATTAGTGGTAGAAGATATCACAAGGCCAACTTGAAGATTATTTGCAATCGGGAAGTGGAAGCACAGGACTGAAGTATGTAGTAGGGGTGGAGAGGAGGAAACATATTTGGAAATAGCTTTTGATAATTGACAGAACTTGGTCCTATACAAAAGTTGATTTGAAGATTATTCTGAAACTTTAAGATGAGGTTTCTGCAAGAGAAACAATTTAAAATGAATAATTAGGGAAGAAAGTGAGAATAACAGGACCAGCTTTTGAGTGGATTGAGGTTGATGGCAACAAGAAGTGAACTATTAGTAGGTTGTTCACTTATTCAGCAACATTTTGGGAGAGTCTCATAGGTGTCATACCAGTACCAGGCATCTGGTATATGAAAAGGAACATATCTAAAGAAAAATATTTTGGGTTATTTTATCAAACTATATCACACAATAATCCCATTCACTGATTGTTGTCATTTTTCTAACATATAGTTTGAAATCAGTTGCGTATTGAAAAGCTTCTGTTTTCACCTAGTCTGGAATTTCAATAATTCTACAAAAATGTTTGCTTTTGCCTAAAGTTCAAATAGTCACAGAAATGTAAACATTTAAAATTTGAAATGAACGTTTTAGCCCATCACAATCAATAAAATGCACAATAAACTCTGGGTGTCAAAGACAAGTTGTTAATTCTCCCTAAAGATTATGTAATAGGAATAGATTACTAATATGTTAGATCCTAGACTGCTCTAAACTTAAAATTTTGACAAACTGAAATTGGAAGAACAACAAATAGAAAAATATATAGTGTTGATATTTGGTAAGTGGATTACATTTATATATATTTGACTAAACACAGAACTTTATTTTAGGGCCTTCGTTGTGAACTTTCCCAGCATGATTTAATAAAACTGTAGTATGTGAATGAATATACAAACTAGTGTAAGAGTCATTACTTTCATTAAGAATATTACAGTGAATAAATTAACCCAAAACAATAAAACCTGAGCAGTTGATATATGCAAGTCATTTACATCTTGTAGACTCATTTGGGGTAGGGAAAAATAAATGTGTTACGGTGGAGGTTTCATTAGCCCTTGCATTTCAATTGACTTCAAAAGCACACAATAAGAATACAAAAGCAATAAATATCATCCATAAACAAGAATACCATACAGGGTTGTGGCTTTTTTTTTAACAAGATGTTCTGTGCCATTACACTTTAATAGTCCTGCTGAATTTTCAATATGAAAAAAGCTAAAGAGGCCTGCCGTAGTGCCATCACTGTATTCTGTAGTCATATTTTATCCTGTTTTATTACATCACTCTGTATTCTGAGCTACGTACATGATGATGTCTCACGGGATATGCCAAAGATACTGCAGGAAACCTTAAATGTAATATATTGACATCTTTTGGCATTCCATACCTGATACTAAAGAGCTTGGCTTACGTGGTGAAAAATAAATACTCAGTGTAAGTCACATAATAACAGTATGTCATATCCACCAGATTTATAAGCCTGAGGATTTATTGACAGATTCAGATATTTTAAAGGTGTTTTCATTTAGCATCTTACTGGTATCCTGGTAGATATATACTGAAAAGACCTGTTCACTGCACTCTTGAGAGGAGAATAAAGCCGAAAAGACTTTTTTTGACAGCTGGCCATGTGCTCCTTTACTTTCACTATATCCTTTGGGGATAAGATTTCTTTTTAATCCTGTCTAGATCAGTATTATTTTTCAAAAGATTTGTATTTGCTATACAGACAAGAATGAAAACTCTAGACTTCAAAATTGATAATGCTGAGTTGAAATCTCACTGGTAATACAACAAAGAACTCTAGAGATTAAAGCAGAAAAAACATAAAAAATAATCTCCTTGTAACAAATATTAAGAAAAAAATTTAAATACCCCTTGAATATAGTTGTTACATGAAAAGAACTTTGGAGATTCTTTTGGGGATTAATTAATACATGATAAGCCCCACTTATAATAGCTAATGATGCCTCCAGAATAGACATTCTGGGTAGTCCTTCTAGAACCATACAATAAAGTACTCACAGATATTCAGGGTAAGCCTTATGAGCACAACCTTGAAAAAAAAAAAGAAGAAGAAAAAGTCCCTCAGCTCCCTGGAGGGTTTGCACTCTAGATTCAGTTCAGGTACTTCATCAGGAAAGACATTGGGGCTTGAAAGAACTTATACCTGTCTGCCTCTAAAACCCCTACACACCTCACCATGCTCTTACTTAACAGACTCCTCTTCCTTCAGTTCTAAGATTTCCACTTCTTCAGAGAAGTATATCTTGGTTGTTCTACCTAACGTATCCCAGCTCCCAAGTCATTTCCTTCTTAACACTTTGCCTCATTTGCTTCTTTATATTATCAAAATCTATAGTCACTGGGTTTACAGATTTGTTTCCTTGCCTGTTTAAGGCTCTGACACAAGAATGTTATCTCCAAAGAGGGAGGGATCATGTCTATATTTCATTGCTATGTACCAGCATCTTGCACAGTGCAAGGCACATGGTCAGGTATAATACATATTTTGGAAGGGGGTAAGAAAAGGAAGATAAACAATTGAAGGAAATAAAGGAAGGAAAGAAGGGAGAGAGACAAGAGAAAGAGGCGGAGGAGTCGGGAAGAGAGAGAAGAGAACGGAGAGGGAAGGGGAGGGGAGGGAAAGGGCAGAGAAATGGCAAGGAGGGGGGAGGGGAGAGGATGGAAACAGAAAAAAGCAGCACACTTTGTGGTTTACAGCTTTTCTTGTTTGTTTTATTAGACTTATACTAACTAGTACTAGTGTTTGACTAGGGTTGGATGACTTAACTGCTTTTGACCTCTTTCTTTTTTTAATGAAAATAATAACCAGAGTTGCTTGATTGTTGCCAAGTCTAAATGATACAGCAATTGTGAAGCTCTATGCAAATTGCCAAGCATAATACATAAAAAATTTGTAATCTATAAAGCCCTAAAGAAATGTTAGGTATTACCATTGGCTGAAGTTACAGCCACTTAGCTTATCCCCACTAAGCATAACTGCACAACCAATAGTTTCATTCTGGTTACTCCTCCATCCATAAGCATATTGATATAAGGATATTAAGGATCACTCTTAAATGTATACAGTGTCTTTATTCAATTAACTGGCTGTTAATATAGTACTTGAGCATACCCTTACCATGGAGCAACATAATAACAATAATAATAAGTTAGATTGTTGAACGGTTATTATGAGCTTGAAACCATTCTACTATTACAAGCTTTTTAAATATCTCTTATCTCGTTTGCTCTTTACAAAATCCTGTGAGGTAACATCTAATTATTCCTATCTTAATTTTAAATTGAGTAAACTGAGGCACAGAAAGATTAAGTAGTTTGCTCAAGGACCGAATCTAGGAAGAGACAAAGGCTGGCTGTGAAGAGAGTATCTAGCTCTAAGGTTGCCCCCTCTTAACCTGTGTTCTGCAGGATTCTTAACAAGCAATCTATCTGTATGAACCCACAATTATAAGGCCTGTGGAATTATTCCTGAAAGTGGATCTTGAATCCAAAACTGTGTTCAGCCAATAGACAGAATGGTTCTCTTTTTGTATACCCAGTAAGAATATAAAATAGTGACAGGGAGATGCCAGAAATGAAAAAAGTGTCCAACAATTGAAAAAAGAATTTTCCAAATATTTTGAAAAGTACCCCTTGGTTCTAGTCCTGAGATAATTTCTTACTTTGTCAGAGTCCTCAATTTGTATTTGCTGGTTTGCAAACTGTGCTCTGTACTATGGAAGCAGGAAGAGACTGAAGTAAGTGGCAGGGTTTTGGGGTTTTGTTTTTTGTGAGTTTTTTTAAAGATTTTATTTCCTTATTTGAGAAAGAGTGACAGCGAGAACACAAGCAGAGGGAGATGCCGAAGGAGAGAGAGAAGCAGACTCCCCACAAAGCAGGGAGTTCCATGCGGGGCTCTATCCCAGCAACCACAAGATCAAGACCTGAGCCAAAGGCAGATGCTTAACCAACTGAGCCACC
Organism: Canis lupus baileyi; assembly: GCF_048164855.1. NCBI lineage: Eukaryota > Metazoa > Chordata > Mammalia > Carnivora > Canidae > Canis > Canis lupus. The sequence goes on from NC_132855.1 coordinate 36,586,715, forward strand.
CAGGTGCCCCAGGAGGTAGCAGTTTTAATAAACAAGGCTTGTCTTGGGCAGCCCCCAAACGAGTAGAGCTCTGTACCTGCCCACTAGAATCTTAAAAGCTCATATAGAGGTCTTAACAGGGTTCAGTTATATATTCAATCCAGATGGTCTCAACAACACGGTATTCTCTCAAAGCTACATACTTGAAACAGTTCCACCTATGGGAACAGTGGGAGAAGTGTACACTCCAAGGACAGGGCAGAGAGTGAGGAGTCTCTCGTTGCCCAGATCTAGCCCATGGGTCAACTGGTGGTCGTTTCCTCTCGATGATGTCCTCCAAGAGTATTGTGCTTAAAGATTTTCAGAGAAAAAATGAACAAGCATCAGAAACTCTAAGAAGTTTCTACACAGTTCCCAGGCTTCTATAACTTACACTGCCTCTGTCTACCCACTCTTGAGAAGCTCTCTCCTTAGTACTACTTGGTGAGTCCCATTCCTAAAAACTGTTCTCTATTCCATTAGCTGTTAGTCTTGGAATAAAGTTAAGAATCACTAGTTTAAACAGAGATTGGTGTGCGGAGAATGAGGGGGCAGATGGAGAGTGGATTTTGTTCTATTCTGCTCACATATAAACTGAGAATTGTTTCGAAGGCTATTACTAAAACTGCTGTGCTAACAAGATGTAGTAATAATAATAATAATAATAATAATAATAATAATAAATGCCATTACTCTGTGCTTACTAGATACTCAGTTACAACTAACATATATATTATGTTCTCTTGTTACCTCCATCTTACCCAACAAACTATTTCAGTTATTTGCCCAAGGTTTCTCAACTATATGACAGGTGGATCTGAGATTTAAAGTCAAGTCAACCTAACACAAAACACCCTCCACTGCTACCTCAAAACACATTTGTCACCACTTGAATGTGTGTAATGCAAACACACACAGAGAGACATACACACACACACACTTTCTCAGATTTCTGCTTGGATAATTAGGGATGAAGTCAGAGAGAACTATGCATGGGCACTATCAATGCTTAGGTTTGAACTACAAGAGGAATGCTCTCAAAGAAAAGTACTTTGCTATTTCTGTACTCATATATTGAAATACAGAGTTCTTTTTTTTAGCATAGTTTATATGCAACAGAGTCTCATGGCATGTGGCATTGTAAAACAAAAAGGTATTCCATATTCAAAACATCTCAGAGTCTGAAACTAAATCTTCCAAATGCTACAGCTTCTACACATTTTATTCTGTTACTATTGATGAACATGCCATTAAACAATTTCACTAATGTCTCTGCTTCCTTAGGCCATTGGACACAGCAGCAAAACCATTGCCTAGTGTACTGCAATATTTCTGTTATCACCTTCCCGTATAACATCAAATAACATTTCTTCTATTTTCACTGTGCTGGCTATAGGAGCTTCTGTATGGACTAGAAAAAACAATTAAACTTGCTAAAATTTTTGTATTAAATGAAAACTAATAAGGGGTTCAAAGGTGAGTAGTGTTGGAAATAGGGTTCGAAGTAAGGAAAAGGATGGCCAGTTCTTTCAGATTCTCAAAGTATTTTTGATGACATAAAGGGGATGCTAATGCACATATATTCATGGATTCTTCATTTCTCATTTACAATAACTTTTATAAAGAAACACCTCTGCTATGTGGTCATTAAGGATCAATGGAAACTTGATTTTAACCTCTCCTCAATCCTCTAATTAAAAGACCTATGACTCTTATCAAAAAATTCTATAATAAAGATACTGCATATTTTAATTATCTACTGAAATTGAGTAATAACATTCCAATAGTTTAAGTACTTTTTCCTGGAAAATCTCTACATTTTGTGACTGATTTAACAAGCAAAGAAATACTTTGTCCTTATGGCATTTTGTATCTTTAAAGACTTTTAGAAATACCTAATTAATCCCCATCATGCTTTGGCAGTCAGGTATTAATTATTCCCTTTATATAGATGTAGAGCATGGGTTGCAGAAAACACCTGTGACTTTCCCCAGACACCACATCCATAAGACTTGATATATATCTGCACTATAACTGAGAAGCTTGGAGAACGGTCTGCACCTACTAATATTCATGCCAGATTTTTTTTTTTTAATTTATTTATGATAGTCACACAGAGAGAGAGAGAGAGAGAGGGGCAGAGACACAGGCAGAGGGAGAAGCAGGCTCCATGCACCGGGAGCCCGACATGGGATTCGATCCTGGGTCTCCAGGATCACGCCCTGGGCCAAAGGCAGGCGCCAAACCGCTGCGCCACCCAGGGATCCCTCATGCCAGATTTTGAAAGGGAAATGTTGTCTAGATTCTATTTATTTTGTTTTAGGCACCACCTTGAATAAATGTTTGCTATTATTTCATTGCCATGAGAAGACAATGACATTAAATTTTGGTTGAGTGTAATTCAGAGGTTGTAGTAACCTACAAACTTATATTCTGATAAAAACTCTAGTTAAAAGTGGGATATTAATATTTCTCTTGACTCTTAAATAAATTTACTACCTATATACAATGCTCTGAACAATGAAAGAGATTTTTGATGAATTTTGTGGACAAGTAAAAGCAAGTTACCTTCCCTTACAATTTTTCATCAGAAATTATTTTTTGAAGAGAACTAGAATATTGTTGAATGTTAGAAAAATAAAGGCTGCATTTTAAAGCTAATATTTATGGAATACACATGGGTCAGGTAAAGTGTTCAGCATTTTCACAAATGGATTCTAATCTCATCTAATTCTCACAGTGATGTCAGTTTTTCCCTTTATTAGTTGAGAAAATGGGAGAGGTTAAGTAAACTCCACAGTCATACAGTCAGCTAGTGGCAAAAATCAGAATTCAAAATCAAGTCTGCTTAATTTCACAAAACTCACCCTCTAAAATCGCCACTCACTAATAGCTATTTTCTTGGGTATTTTACATTTAGATTGTAGGATTACAGCACTTTAAACCGGATTAAGTAAAAATTAACAAAATCAAAAGGAAAGAATATTTTCAGGATGCCTCAAGACTAAAAACTAACAGGATACGAGGAATGAATTGATCTTTGCTCCTGAGCTCTTGTAACTCATAATCTGAATGGGAGACAGTAGCATTCAACTCTAAGGCTAGAGCAATGCTGCCCAGACTCCCATTTCTGTGTTTTCAGCTCTTCTTTGCTCTTCCTGGCCACTAAGTTTCACATATCTTCGATTCATTTTCTCCTTTCTCTCCTCATTGTCTAACTTCCATACTATACCAGGCAACACTGAGTCACTTATTAAAGAAGCTTCTATTTTGTATCTGCTTAGAGACAGAACTGAAATAAAGACCTACTCTTCCATGCAGTAGCCAGGCTTGTTAGAGCTACAGACTTCTACACCATGTGCCCAACTTCCTTGGTTCCTTTCAACCAACACAGCATTTCAGAACATCTGCAACAGAGTGGCAAATTTTAAACCTGGAGCTTAATTTGGTTAAGATCCACTCTGCCAATGTGTGTGAGACATTTTTAAAAACAAAATCAAAGAAAGAATCTGTAACTAAGTAGGATAAAAGTTTCTACTCCAAATTGCTAAAACTTCTCAGATGCCAGGATAGGCGCTTTGAGATATATAGAAATACATAAGACAATGTACCCTGGCTTATTTTAGATGGATAATTGAGATAAAGTCACAAGAAGGCATGCCTAAGAGCAGTAAAAAGTGTCTGGGTCTGGAGCTTGCTTAAGATTTTCTCTCTCCCTCTGCCCCCATGCACCACTCTCACACACACACTCTCTCTCTAAAAAACTAAAAATAAAAAAATAATCCTGTATCATATATTTAAAAGTTGCTAAGAGTAGAACTTAAAATTTGTCATCAGTAGAAAAAGAATCTGTTAAGTATGGATGAAGATGGATGTTAATTAAATTCATTGTGATCATTTTGAACTGCACACAAATAATAGATCATTATGTTGTAATTCTGAATTATGTCAATTATTATCTTATTAAAAAATAAAGAAAACAAAAAGACAATTTATATGAAGGCAATTATATTACTCTGTGCCTACCTCACTGAATTCTCTTTATTTTTTCTAAAAAATCAGATTATCTCAGGATTTCTAAATGAACAATCATATTGTTTGCGGATAGTGATCATTTTACATTTGACTTTCTAGTCCCTATGTCTCCTTTTTCTTTCTTTTTTTTTTTTAGGTTTTATTTATTTATTCATGAGAGATACATAGATAGAGGGAGAGACATAGGCAGAGGGAGAAGTGGAGACACATAAGAAGTTGCGAGACTTGATCCCAGGACCCCGGGATCATGACCCAAGCCAAAGGCAGATGGGAGCCACCCAGATGCCTACTTTTTATTCTTCTTTATTGATTACATTAGTTGGTAACTTCTTTACTAATTACATTATCTGATAAGTCAGAACAATGTTAAATAATAATGGTGTAAAGAATATTCTTGTCTTCTTCTTTGTTGTAAAAATAATTATATTGTGAAGATGAAGAGCCCAACTAAGCCAGAAGAGTAAGAGGTGGAGAAGAAGGAGAACCGCATAAGACTAGTTATAAGACAGAAAGGATTGGGTGAGATCATTGGAAACCTTGTAAACACAAGAAGCCATTGAAAGTTTGTTAACGAAGAAATGAAATGAGGTGGTAGAGTCATTTTTAAAAGAGTAAAAGGTGTTGTGGACTATAAATGGAGATGAAGACTAAAAAGGGGGAAAGACGATTAAATTAATCTCTAATTTTTTTGAAAAAGCTAAATTTCTAAATAGATTTTAATAGTATGCAAGCATTACAAATTGTAAATTATAAAATAATGAGACTATCTTTCATTTATAATTAGTGGAATCAAGCTATTCAGAGGCATTCAAGAACAATTAATTTTTTGATCCACATCTTTCCTAGAGAGCTTTACTTTATGTGCTGGGGGAATTAAGAGATGTTAAAATCTTGGTGCCCTTTTCTTTAGAATTAAAAATATAATTGAGTAAATATGTTAACTGAAATATACTAGGTTGTTTAGGATAAGTACCAGAAATGGTACAAAACAAGTGCTTAGAATAATGAACTAGGAGAAATTATCAGGAAGGCTTTATGTTTGAGGTTGAATTTGAACATATACTTGAACAGGAGATTGGTCTTTGATTGAGGTTATGTAATGAGGAGTGTTTATGTAGGACAGAAGTGTGTATTAAGGCATTGCATTTCCGGCTTAAGCAAAGCTAATGCAAGGGGAAAATACAGGACAAACAAATATAACTATTTGATAATAGCAGAAGGTTTTCTGTTTGGTTGGTTTTTGCTTTGTGAGTCTTAGTTTTTGTTTTTGTTTTGGAAAAGAGTAAATCGAAATTACTAAAAAGGTAAAATCAAGGACACATGATCCAGTTTTGGAATTTATTTTTTCATTATAGGGAGATGCAGAACATTTTATTGGCAAGAAGATACATGATTAGAATATTTTTATTTATTTATTTGATAAGAGGAGGCAAGAAGAATGGATGTGAATGGAAGATGCCACCATCCCTGGCACGACTTTAAAATAGTCTTTTCATCTCCTGTCTGTAGCCAGTATCACAGATCTGTAACATCTATTTTGTACTTTAGTTTTATGAATGCAAGTTCTGTTTTATTTAAATATTGAAAACTAGGACAATTGAAAATTTTACTTTTATATTGTCATGTATTTGTATGAAGTACTGTCATTATTCAACTCCAATTTAAAATTAGTGAGCAGGTCTAAAACTTAGCCCCAAGTGTCCTATTTATAAGGTTTGTTCTAGTGCAACTTCTAATTTCTTTTTCTAAGTATAAATCAATAACCCATCATATTTTAATTTCTAAAATCAAAACTTGGTTAATATATTCTGCTGGCATATAAGAAGCCTAAGTAGAACTGCCACTGAACAGGAACTCACACTCTTAGATATAACTTGAATAATACATTTTTTAATTAAAGAGGAAAAACAGAAAGCTCTTCCCAGAAAGTATAGGGTAGCTATATCATGAGTCTTGCACTCTATAAAAATAGTTCTTACATTTCACTTTCTCTTATAAAAATGAAGAAGGAAGAAGCAGACTCATGCTTTTGATAATCATCACAGTGAATGAGTAAAATCAATCTCCTGTTTCCCTAGTCAGGCATGGTTAGAAGGGCATAAAAGAGGTAAAATAGAATTGGGCTTTTCATGTCCCCATATTCTTGCCCCGTTGTATTTCCTTCATGAACCCATGACTCATGAAAACAAAGAGTAAATGGCACCAACTTTATGCATACTGATAGTCCCAAATTGTGCTTGAATTGGGACTCTGCTATATCCTCATTGTGGCCAAAGCAACAAGGGTGACAGCTGACTGGGGCATGAGCCCCCTCACAGAGAATAGGAATAATTACTAATAGGTTTGTTTCCCTCTGTGTCCATTGAGCATAGGCTATTCTCAGTGAAAATGCAAAGTATTAAATGGAAATTTCAGTTATGTGTAATAGAAGCTTTAGATGTATTAAAAAAGAAAAAAAACTGTTCTTCAAAGCCTTCCTTTCTTTGAAATAGACAAAAAGGAAAGGTGAAATTCATTTGAGAATTGTTCAAAAAGCATTATAATCTCAGTAAAAGGGGAAAAATGAAAATATGTTCAAAGCCATCTTTGTTTCTTCAGAAATATTTTACAAATGAAATCAAGGACTATTTGCTTAGAGCAATAAGGTCAAATGCACCAGAGAATGAAAATGATACACATGGATGTTTATAGAAAAGTGTTCTTCATTTGAAGTAAATTTACTTTATAGAACATTGAATTTACAGGATTAAGGTGAATAACTATTAAGTTTCAGGAAATGGGCAGCCAGGAATGCAAGAACTTTCCACCTGAAATGCATTATAAAGTATATTTTGGAAATATCTTAGAAAGTGTGACTCTATTTAGTACAATGATGCAATAATTTATGAATAATCTATGGAAGCACACTCACTTCTAAAATACTAAGAGTATCATGGGCCAGAAGAAGCAACTGTATCATCATAATTTTCATATATGAGCATCTGTCATAAACGGTGCCAGTTTTATGTCACAATACAATAACATAATAGAATTTCACCAATGCTGTTAAAACACACCTAGGCTGATATGAAGGGATTCTTGCATTCTCAAGGAGTTATCTTCTTTACTCAATTCATGAAGGAGGAAACTTACTAAAAGTTAATAATGCTTAAATAAGGCGAAGAGTATTTCAAAGTTAATGTAGAGGAAATCATACATGTTCTCAGAGTGCAGAATAAAAAGGTCATACTATGCTCAGGTTTCCAAGGTAGGAAAAGTTTCCTGTCACATCCTATTAAAATAGTTGATGAGGAGATTCTTCTCAAGCTTGGGAGTGGGAAAGAAGAATAGATGTGGAGGCTAATCTAAATTACAGCTCCATCATCTTTGGCTAAAACAGTGTCTGGCAAGTAGATGAAGTGGTGTGAGCAGCATTTACTTATGAGACAAGAACTTGTGTTTGGAATCCTGTTCTGCACTATTTAGCTGAGTAATTCCAAGGAAATTATAACTTCTTGAAGCCACAGTTTCTTCATCTGTGAAATGAGGATAGTGACATCTACCTCTCAGAGTTCTTTTGAATAGTAATTACTCAGAACTGCTTACTAAAAAAAAGTAGGAAATTGAACAACAACAAATATAATAAATATATATTTCTACTTTTTCCTATTCATATATATATATATATATGTATATATAATATACATATATTAGCTCCCTGGCACTAACTGAGCTCAAAGGCTCAAAGGATAAGCACTACATCCACAGGTAGATAACTGGTGTTAAATTTTATGAGGAATATACAAATATGCATGAAATACCATATGGATCTTTTACTCAAAATTATTTTTTAAGATTTTATTTATTTATTTGACAGAGAGAGTGAACACAAGCAGAGGGAGCAGCAAAGGGAGAGGGAGAAGCAGGCTCTCTGCAAACAGGGAGCCTGATGGAGTGTTTGATCCCAGGACCCTGAGACCATGACCCAAGCCACAGGCAGATGCTTAACCGAGTAAGTCACCCAGGCGCCCCCTTTCAAAAAAATTTATGCACACGGTTTTTACTCATTTTTTAAAAGATTTTATTTATTTATTCATGAGAGACACACACACACACAGAGGCAGAGACATTGGCAGAGGGAGAAGCAGGCTCCATGTAGGGATTCCGATGTAGGACTCCATCAGGGGACAAAGACAGACCCTTAACTGCTGAACCACCCAGGCGTCCCTGGGTTTTACTTATTAACTTAATCCAAATTTTAAAAGTTTAAGTGCTATTACCATCCTTGTTTTATAGATGACAAAATAAGACACTAGGTAGTAACAAGTAGTAGTAATATTAGTAGGTGCTGCAATCTAGTAAATAGGATGTGATATCATCTAAAGCTAGTGATCATGAAAATGGAGCTATTAAAAGGAATTGGCCTATCTGTGGATAATTTGAGTGAAAAATTAAAGAAGTAAAAAAAATGTGGTATCTTTGCATAGGAATGAGCATTGGGCCTCAATCTAGAGGATCTCAAGCTTTAGGAAGGGCTATTTTGAGACACATATGCATTAAAATTGTAGTGGGATTGGTGTGAATATCTTGAAATTGACAGCCAAGCAGGTGTAGTTTTGTTATGAATTAATGGTGACACTATAGTTCAGGGATTTTTAAAAGTGGCCTGAGACAATTGACACAAAAATGTCACAATAACAACAAAAATCAAGAGGTAAAAGGAGAGAGAGCCTGGACTCACAGAGACCCATGAGGAGGAGTTTTCAACTGTTTCAACTGTTGATATTCTTATAAAAGGGGAAGCAATTTTTATATGTGTGTGGGGAGGAAAGAAACTGATTCCTTGGTGATCTCTAAACAAGAATACAGTGTTTTAAGTGATGTTTTGAGATAATATTTTAAAACATTTTTCGTTTTGAAGTGCTTTCACAGATATCAATAAATTCTCAAATGACATAAAAGGTGGAACAAAACAGCCATTTCTTTCATTGCTGGGTATGAGAACTAAAGAACATAGGGACCCTGGAACTGGCTCAGTCACAAATGTAGCAGGTGACAGACGTCAGAATGCAACCCGTGCCTGCTATCCCTTAATCACTTTCACTGCATTGTATCACACAAGCTCTCAAACACACGTGACATGCCGTCATTCCCTTTTTCACATCAGGTTAGTTCCTAACTTGCAGTGTACTTTCTTTGAGGAGGCTCTTGTGAAATTATAAAAATCTCCTAGAATATCTAAGCTTCATGAAGGCAAAAATGTGCTTTATAAATCTTGTATGATAGATGACTGGAAGTATAAAATAGTTATTGCCTATGTTACTAGCAATAATTATGCATATTTTTAAAGGGCTGCTCTTTGAGGATTCTATTTATTTTTAAATCCAGTATTAAGCAATGCCCTCTCCTAATGTGGCCTTTTGTATTGGCTGCTTCCTCCTACCCATAAAGTCTGTTACATTCTATCAGTATAAATAAAAGTAGGAAACGCTATCCTAAACAAACAGAATGAACAGAAAAGCCAAGCTGAAGCTGGTGTTAATTGGGAACCACAGAAAGAAAAATAGTGAGAATGAATGTTGTGAGGATATTTTAAATCCAAGCGAAGAACTGGCTTGATTGATTGTTGGGAATACTCTGTCCATAAGGAAGAGTGGTTCCTAACGAGGATGGATGTATCATCTAAGTGCATACGAAACAACAGCAGCAAGGAAGAAATTGTGATGCATGTAGAGAGCCTTCCTTTGAAGGGTGCCTGTTATGAGACCCCATCTGAAACCAATAGAAAACATTCTCTTATGTATTGTGCAATAAGTAAAATGGCATGATGGAAGCAAATATTATCAAGCTCTAAGAGGCTACAAATTGTGAGTTCTTTGTTTTCCAAACAAAAGAATTTTCTACAGTCCAAATGTCAGAGGAGTAGACACACTGTATTTGTTTCAGTTTCCTAATCAAGATGAATCGCAGCAGGATAAGAAAATTATTTTGTAGGAGGATAAAAGACACTTATAGGGTCAGGTGTATTAATAACTAATGATTTTAGTTCAGATTTTATTGAAAACAATCGAGGCAGATAAGACAATGAATGTAAGAAAAGCATGATTTTCAGGTACCTGCTGGAAGCATGCAAATAATTGTGTATTTTTAGTTGTTTTTACTTATCAGTAATTTCAAAGAAGGTGTGCATATAAAAATATAGGAAATATTTATTCCCAAAATTAATATTGGACTTACCATTTTTCACAGAGAAAAAAATGACAGGAGATACAAATACTTTTGTTCATCATGCTATTATGAAAGGATAAAAAATTCTGTTTCATTTCCAAATAACAGTAATACCACCGTATGGTTATATGGTACATTTTGTCTGAGAGCTCAAAAGGTCAACTTCATGCAAGGTGTAACAGGATTTTTTTCATTAAAATTAATAACATTTCTGGTGGTGAAAATTCAAAAGTGATAAATAGCATCTGATTTTTGCTGTGCTGGCACAATACAAGCACTGAGAGAAATTTAGAAATTTGTGGCGTCATATTTTCAGATCCATAAATAGATAAAGAGAACCATCTGGAGACTTCTATAAATTTTGCATGAATTTCTCAGGAGTCAAGTTTGAATCCTAAAGGTGAAAAATGTGTCAAATATAAAAGGTTCATCTTCTGCTTAAACTACTCATTTAAGACAATTTAGAGTCTTTGCTTGGATTTGAAGTTCTCTGAGATTGTAGTCAATAATTTTCTAGAAATACAAAAGAAAAAATATTTATTGCAGTATCATCTGAAACTCTGACATAGTTCATCTGTCATGATATAGTTCAATTTCAATATATTCTCATTATACTAGTAAAAATAATTAACTCAAAACTATACTTTGGTCCCACTCAATAGTTACCTGTGATCACTGGTCTTATGAATATTGCATCTATTTTTATCTTCCAGAAAGAGACTTAGTGATATTTTGCTAACAAAGAAGATAAAAGACAAGTTCTACATGCTTCCTGTAGATGTCACTTACCAGTAATACTTAGCATTGACTACACTATAATTTCAGGTGACATTTTAAAATACATAAACATATATTCCAGAGGTATTTTATATAACCACCTCTCAGAATTTCAAAGGAAGAATAAAACTTAGGGAATCATCTAACCATCCCTAGTTTTATAGCTAAGGAAACTGGAACACAGAGAAATTAAAGCGACTTTGCTTTAGGTTATGCAATATAAGTTATTAGTAGAGCTAGTTTAGAAATCTAGGTCTACTGATTCACTTTGCTTACATTATCTTCAACTGTTGATTTAAGAGTAAATTAAGACTTGTAATTTGCCTATTTGTGTAAATTAAAAAGATGTAAGTATCAAGAGCACTAAAATTTTCAGCATAGAACTGTTTCAATAATTTCTTAGATGATTGATTTAATTAGTTTAATCAGTATTATGCTACAATTAAAATTACTGTGACCTGAATAAAATGTAACTGAATTCTAGTGAGTAATCTGTACCCATTCATTCATTCAATCTATGTAGTAAATTCCTACTAATTGTAAGGCACTGTTGTAGACATTCAAAGTACTGGGGCAAACAAACAAATAAACAAAAAACAATTCTTATGCATTTTTAAGAGGAAGATGACATAAAATAAATGTTAATTGGTAGTAAGTTCTTTGGAGAAAAAATAATACACTGTGTGAGGAAGTTTAAGGTAGAATAGAGTTTCATTTAAATCAGGTGTTCAGGAAATTTAGATGCTAAAATTGGATTGGTGAGTGAAAGAGCCACAAGGAAGAAGAGCATTACTGGCAGGAGAAATGACAAATGCTGAGATCCTCCGAGGGGAGAATGCCTGACGTCCTTAAACAACAGTGAAAGCCTAGAGCAGGGGAATATATGACAAAGTTGCTAGGAAGAGAGATCAGAGCCAGGGTAAATCAGCCACGGACTGGGGAGGATTATTAGGGTTTTGAGGCCAGAGAACTGTCTCGAACTTTTAGATTTGAAGCCCTGCAACAGCTTTGAACGGAGATATGATCTAATCTTTCCTACATTTTAACAAGTTCACTCTGGTTCCTCTATTGAAGATTGACTTTAGTGGAACAAAGGTAGAAGCAGGGAGACCAAGAGGAGGCTATTGCAATAAATCAGGCAAAAGATGATGTGGCATTGAAGATTTTACTCCAAAACTACTGTGCTCTGGGATATCCATTCCTTACACAAAAAACAGATTTGTCAGGAGACTGATGGATCATTTAAATGGTGTAATTTGAGGTTTTACCAAAGGGATTATTTCCAAGAGTGTGTCAAGGTTTAAAGATACTATTAATAAATAAGGTATACACCAAGGCAAGCAACAATAAAAAAAAAAAAAAAAGTACTATCATATAGGTCTAACAAGGCACTGGAAGCAAGATATTATTGTAACCTAAACAGCATAGCTATATGGAGAGGGCCTCCAGGATGGAAGTCAGCCTTTGCTATAAGGGCATAGTCAACTGATCACCCACAAACAGACACGTTGGGAAATAAATACCCCTTCATCACTCTCCTCCCTCAGGATGGAATGTAAACTAGAAGCATAAACAGAAGGTAACAATATACTGCCCTAACACACCCCAAGTATTCTCATGTACACAGCAGACTGTTAAGAGCTCACTATATTTTGTTCAGAAAGAATGCATATGTGCAGAAGCTTATATACATAATATATACATATATTCCTGAAAATAATTCATGAATATGACTAATTCATTAAAGTTGTTAATGTGTTCTTATTCTTGGGCAATGGCGTATAAAATCTATATATTATGGAATTTATTTTTAATGAAATAATTCTAGTCAGTATGTCAGTGGAAAAATGATGTATGTTTACTCATATAAAAACTACCAAAGCAGACATTTCGGAATTATTATTAGGAGTTATTGAACATGTATTGAGAATTTCAGAGATTTTCCAGAAGATAAAGGCATACTTAATTCACTTGAATTTCTGCTTATCTTCTCAACCAATTTCTCTCTTGTCTCTTATCCTGACCTTCATAGTATCCTCAGTCAAAACAGATAGTTCAGATGCAGGAAAACCATCCCATTTCTCAAGATTCGGTAATTTTCTCAAGCTGATTCCTACTTTCAGAGTAATTTAGGGTAAACTCATTACCTCTTATCCCAGTAGAGTTCTTCAACATAAAAAAGAACAACAGTACGATAAAGGTAAATATTATGTTTGATAGTGTTGGTTTTTTTTTTTTTTTTCAAAGCATTTTCGCATCTAAGAACTCAACTCTTAAGGAAAGCACGGATAGTAAAAGACACAGACTTGGCTGAAGCAGTAGAATCTCTGGGCTTTATGGAAAATAGATGATGTCAGCAGTCCAAACCAAATAAATCAAAACAAGAACAACAACAAAACCCCACCAAAACAATAGTCTAATGCAAGTTCAAATGACTGTAGTTATTTGGAAACCACTGACCCTATAATTCAGCAAAGACTAGAGTGTCAAATTTCACAGGGCAGAGGTCAGCCCTCCATCCTTGCTTTTTCATTTGAACATTCAGATGATCTTCCACTGTGGTTCCTAGTTATATTTGCAGCTATTAAATAATTGAACTGAATCAGGTAAATAGGAATTCCTAATAAGAATAGGAATTTATCTCACTGAGAACTCAGTGAAAGGTGTTATCTTTTTTCCACATTTCCTGTACTTAATCAGCAAGCAATCTCCAACCCATTCCATAAGAAAGATTTCTTTGATACTTGTTTTTGCTTCTATAAGAAAATATATTTCAGGTCCTACTATGATGCATGGTCATTAGTTTTTTCATATAGTACACAAAATTGTGTTTATTCTATGATTTATTTGAATTATACTATTATAAGAATTATAATGGCTTATTTTGCTCTGGGAAAATGGATTACCAGCTTCAACAAGAGAGTTGGGAAACTGATAACGTAGTTCTGGTCTGGTATAATGGAAAGAATATGTGCTTTAAAATTAGATATTTATTTGTTTCACAAACACTTAGATATTGTTTGTTGTGATATTCTAAACTTATAAATGTTAACTCATTTGCTCCTAATAACAACACCATGAGAAAGAGTTTATCATCAACGCTCAAATTTCATGGGCAAGGAAGGACCCCGAAGCACTAGAGGTTAGATAATTGACCACTTATAAATGATAGAGTGAAGATCTTAAATCAGTTAGTCTCTACTCCTAATATGAAAGAAATATATTGTACCTAAGAAAATTGTAAGGATCCAATGAAATACTTAAGTGTTATACCCTAATGTGACTGGCACATGGTCAGGACACAGTGTTACCTCTGATTGATTTAGATCAAAAATTGGTGTCAATAATGTCAACCTCATTCTCCTTCTAATTCCCTTACATTTAGAAAAGATCACTGTGGTTTCCCTCAAACTCATGGAAATGCTAAAGTTGGCCTAGCCCCAAGTACTGGAAAAGTCATTCATCTTCTACTCACTGTCCAAGACTACAAGTGTTTTATCTTCCCTCATTTGAGAATCCTCTTTTGCTCCCCACCCCCCAGGATTAGAAAAGATAGCCCTTGGTGGTTACCAAAAAACAGCACCAAAAAATTCACAAACAGCAACAAGAGTTCCTGCTATGATTCCAGCTATGACTCCCTCATATGCAAAGGTGAGGAAAACTTCAGGTGTTTATCAAACACCTGTACTACAAAGGACTACTTTGGAATCTTCAGTAGTACAAATTCAATGTAAGTAGAACAGAGTATTAGAGATCATTGAAGCAGTCACAGCATCCACCAATATGCAAATGAAGATATTTAGTATAATGCATAAGAAGACATTCCATGTAATGAAAGAAGAGAAAAAGACTGAATAAAAATGCCTTGCTTCTTGCCCAGATAGATCATCCAGCTCTGTGACCTTCAACAAGCCAGTTAGTGTAAAGTCTCAGGTTTTTTCATTTGTAAAATAAAGGCCATGATACCTTTCCTGCTCATCTCAGGGTCTATGGGGAATACTACCTCGTCTCCCAATGTCCTGGTTTCTTCCTCCAACAATGTAATATGCTTGGGATTCTGCCTTAAAACAAATAAATGATTTAACAAACAAAAAACAACCTTGTCTTATTCTACTTTCTTCTCCAAGAATTACCTGATTTCTCTCCCATTCATTGTGAAATTTATTGAAAGGATTGTAGCTGCTGCCTCTGCCTCCTTATCCATCCTTCACTTTCTCAGTTACTCAACAGCTACGCTTTTGTCTTTGATCAATCCATTCATAAAATTTGTTTTTATTATGTTACTAATAACTTCCAAATTCCAAGTCCAATAGCCATTTTTCATGATTAGTTAGTAGCAGTCAATTGGTCATTAGACACGCCTTACTCAGAATACTTTTTTTTTTTTTTTGGTACCCTTAATTCAAAATTCAGAGCTCTCTTCTATGCCTCTCTCTTCTCATACATACTACATACTCAGCAGAGACGATATTATCGATTACTCTGACTTTCATTTCCTTGTGGATCGGTTCTTGTGAAATATCCTGGGCTCCAGTGCAGTATCTATTGCTCTAATGCCCCGCTGACAACAGCTGTTGATGCCTATAGTGAGGGAAACCTATAACTTGTTTCCTGATTTGTTAGGCTAATGTTGCTCATCCCTAATCTGGTGAAAAGGGCTACTCTGCCATTGGGTACACCAGTGGTCTTCAGAACCCAACTCTCTGCAGCTGGGTGGCATCGTGGACACTGCAGATGCATCACTGTTTCCCCTCCCTTCCCCTTCTCTAGGGCTCTTTTACCTAACTGGATAATCTTTAGTGTGAGGTGGTGAAGACAGACCATATCCCAGCCATCTGCCGCCTCCTCCTTTAAGGCTTAAAAGAAAACTACAAAGTCCTATGGAAAATGGGGAGTCTGCTTCTGCCCTTTCTCTGGTGGTTATGCTACTGCCTTAGATACCACTTGGGTGGCTACATGTAAATGGCACTCCCTCTAAGAGAACCTCGATTTTTCTAATTGGTAGGTAGGAACGTGAGAAACAAATATTCTTTTTTTATGTTTTTATTTTTTAAAAGATTTTATTTATTTATTCATGAGACACACACACACACACACACACACACACACACACACAGAGGCAGAGACATAAACAGAGAGAGAAGCAGGCTCCATGCAGGGAGCCTGAAGTGGGACTTGATCCTCAGACTCCAGGATCACACCCTAGCTCAACCACTGAGCCACCCAGGTGTCCCAAACATTCTTGTTTTAGAAGTCCTGAAAATTTATCTGGTGCTTCTACTACTAGAATTATGATGTTGTAGACTGAGGAGAGAACGGAAGGACAAAAAGAATGGTTTTATACTTCATTTTCTGTCTCTTCCTAGCCAGCTCCCCCTGGCAACAGAACTGGCTATTTTCATTTTCATTCTCCTCAGCTTACAATTTGCTCTTCCCTTTTCTGGGGCCAAGATCTCAATATACATATAACATATTCAACATATTATTCTATATGCATTCAATAATAATATTCAATAATATATTCTATTACATCATTATATATTATGTTCAATTATACACATACACACACACACACAGACATAATTGCTTCCATTTCTCTGGAGAACCTTGACTATAACAAGGTCTTTGTGTCCTGGAGTGCCTGTTGATAAATCAAAGGTTAAATGAGATAGTGAAAGTAAGCATATTTTCTAACTCTAGGGAAGTATAACATGGGGTAATATGGGCGAGTATATTGACCAACAGTGGGCTCTGACTGCCCACTTGGTCCATCAGACTAGTGCAGAATCTGAAAGGAAACATTGTTAATATTCTCTATGATACAAAAGGATGGCCAAGTAGATATGCTAGGCATCAATTCACTAAATCTCCAAAGACAATTTAATCTTAATGACTTTTATTGCAGAAGTCTGTGATATAAGACTTAGAACTTCTGATCATGTCTTTCTGTGGGACTGTGGAATTTGTGTTAAAGATCACTGAAAGTTTGGAAATGGCATCTCTAAAATTAAAATTGAATGGCTATGGTCATGTTTATTTGCCTAAGGCATGGTTGGTGGTATAAAAATATGATCTATTTCAGCTGCCTATGTAGCATCTTAATAAATGCACTGACTCATGCTGTGATTTTAGTCACTTGACATGAGCTTTTTGGGTTAAACACTTTTCCCCCTGACTCAAACTCGTTTTTTGTCTAATCTTTACTACCTTCTACAAATTTATGCAGACAGGCTGTGCAAATGGTGGAAGGAGGATAAAGAAACCTCTTTGGCTTTGAAAATTTGCATTTTGATTTGTGCAGTGTTAAAATTGTTCAGAGGTGGTTAAAACAGAAGAAGCATCTACCTAGAGGTATGAACCTGAGTGAAAATGAGAAACAGCTGGGGGTATCCAGCTAAGCGTTTTCCCTATAAATATCCATTGGAATTATTCAGGGGGAAACAAGACTAAAGAATTTTTAAGTATGATATACTAAAGGGCTCTAGAAATTGCTTTTATGCTAA
Organism: Canis lupus baileyi; assembly: GCF_048164855.1. NCBI lineage: Eukaryota > Metazoa > Chordata > Mammalia > Carnivora > Canidae > Canis > Canis lupus. The sequence continues at coordinate 36,604,255 of NC_132855.1, forward strand.
AAGTAGGGAAAATGAAAGTGTTAAGAAGGCAATTATCACCTGTAATCTAATTATCAATTGACTCCATGTGAAACCTAATGGATTTATAAACTCTGAATTATAGCTACCTCAAGGAAGGAAAACAATATGCTCATCCATTTATTCAAAAACTATTTATTAATCTAATGTGACAGAGAGTTGGGTTTCAGTGACCAACTATGAGAAATTGGTTAGACACAAAATAATCAATGAAACACGTGATAAACAACATACCAAAAGGCTATGGGAGGTACTATAGGAGAAATAAGCAGGTGTTTAGGGAGGGAAAACAGAAATCCAAAGTGAGAAATCTTCCAAACAGTATGGTCAGGAAACACCTCTATCAGTTTGTGACATTTCATCTGAGATCTAAAGAATAAGGAGAATCATGGGAAAGTTGTCCAGGTAAAGTTGAGACTCGACACAAAGACTCTAAGGCTAGAGAACCTCCTTGAAGCAAAAGCAAGAGGAAGCATGATGGGAAATCCAGACTAGAGTCAAATCATGTATCATCTTCTAGATCAGGATTAGGAGCTCATCAGTTTTATTCCAGCACAACAGAAAGCTATTGAGAAAATGTAAAAGGAGAAGTAGCGTGATCATGAACGATATTTCAAAAAGATTTGTTTTGTGGGGAAATAAAAGGAAGAAATACAAAAACAGACTAAGTAGAAGGCTGTTCTAGGAATAGAGATGGGCTTGGACTAGGGAGTGGCAGAACAGACAAAGAAGAATGCATTGAATAGACACGTATTTTAGAAGAAAAACTAGAAAACTGTGTATTGAGCAAATACAATTTAGAAAGAAAAGAATTAAGAATGGTTTTTGTCTTGAACAAATGATGGTGCCAGTTAAAAAAAAAATGGAGAATATCTTGCAGGTGGACAGGGAAATCAGTTGATCTCGTTGGTTTTTTGCTGTTGTTTTTTTTTCAATAGAGGTCTTTTTTTTAAGATTTTATTTATTTATTCATGAGAGACACAGGTTTGAGGCAGAGACACAGGCAGAGGGAGAAGCAGGCTCCATGCAGGGAGCCCAATGCGGGATTCGATCCGGGATCTCCAGGATCACGCCCTGGGCCAAAGGCAGCGCTAAACTGCTGAGCCACCCAGGCTGCCCAATAGAGGTCTTTTCATTGAATCTTTAAAATGTTACAAACAGGTCCTAGGAATCATCCAGAATTTTGTTGTTTCTATATTGGACAACTCTTAAACCTTATTCATCAGTCTGTTGAACTTTTCTTTTTTTGTAGGTATAGATACCATCCAAATTTTTTTTTCTCATTCCCTTATTTTTAACTGTTGTGTCTTGCTGAATCAAAGAAGCTGGATTTGATACAAGTTCAATGTCATATTCTTCAAGAATTAATTCATATTTCTGGACTTGAAATAAGCAATGCCCTGCTTCATCTGAACCCTGTGAATATATTTTTTAATGAAGACATTTCTTTCTTTTTTAAAATCTATATATATATATGTTTTATTGGAGTTCAACTTACCAACATATAGTATTATACCCAGCGTTCATCCCGTCAAATGCCCTCCTCAGTGCCTGTCACCCAGTCACCCCATCCCCCCGCCCACCTCCCCAAGACATTTCTAACTTTCAACAAGAGGTCCATTCTAGATAACAAGGTTGATGGGAAGTGGCACAGATCTTATCCTATAACAGAAACACACTGTGATACCCTTGATCGTGTGCTATATATGACTAGAGATAATGTGAACAGTAGTCAGATCTTTTCTATTGCCCAACCATTTGTCAAAGTGTAGCCTCTTTCCATTCCAAGGAGACTGAGTTCTGCACTGATATGATGGACGTCCCTCTACAGAGTTCCTCCCAATTTGAAAATAACTGTGTGTCTTTTCAGACTGATGGTGACATTTCCTGGAATGTTGACAGTCTGACCATGGAGAATGTTCTTCATTTCATAGTAGATGTGGCAAAAAAAGCTAAAATGATCCGTTTTGAATGTATTATAATTGAATTATCCCAGGGAAGATGTCCAAAAGACAGTTGAATACATGTGACTGAAGCTCAGAGAAGAGACCTGGACTGAATATATGAATTTGGGAGTAACCAGCATATAACTAAATATTATTTAGGGTCATGAAACTAGTTAAGATCATTTAAGTACCAGCTGTTAGAGACCAAAGCTAAGTAACATGTGTGGAGTAAAAAGTCTGTTGAAGCTAAACCTGAAACTTGAAACTATTTTTACTAAAGAAATCATCAAAGAGGATTTCTGATGAACACACTAAATTTGGGTTTTGTTTTGTGATTCATCTACACCTAAAAGTCATTCTATTAAGTTATCCCTCTCTATTCATTCTCTTTAGTTAACAAGCCCTCTTGTATCATTCAAAACACCTCTTATAATTCTATCACTTTTATATACTATTTTCTAAGAATGAATTAGCACATTAAAGATATTGGTGATTTACTGCGATGTATTTCCCCCTTAGGACTGCTTTTGCTGCATCCCAAAGATTTTGAACGGTTGTATCTTCATTCTCATTAGTTTCCATGAATCTTTTTAATTCTTCCTTAATTTCCTGATTGACCCTTTCATCTTTTAGCAGGATGGTCCTTAACCTCCACGTGTTTGAGGTCCTTCCAAACTTCTTGTTGTGATTTAGTTCTAATTTCAAGGCATTATGGTCTGAGAATATGCAGGGGACGATCCCAATCTTTTGGTATCGGTTCAGACCCGATTTGTGACCCAGTATGTGGTCTATTCTGGAGGAAGTTCCATGTGCGCTTGAGAAGAATGTGTATTCAGTTGAGTTTGGATGTAAAGTTCTGTAGATATCTGTGAAATCCATCTGGTCCAGTGTATCATTTAAAGCTCTCGTTTCTTTGGAGATGTTGTGCTTAGAAGACCTATCGAGTATAGAAAGAGCTAGATTGAAGTCACCAAGTATAAGTGTATTATTATCTAAGTATTTCTTCACTTTGGTTATTAATTGATTTATATATTTGGCAGCTCCCACATTCAGGGCATATATATTGAGGATTGTTAAGTCCTCTTGTTGGATAGATCCTTTAAGTATGAGATAGTGTCCCTCTTCATCTCTCACTACAGTCTTCAGGGTAAATTTTAGTTTATCTGATATAAGGATGGCTACCCCTGCTTTCTTTTGAGGACCATTCGAATGGTAAATGGTTCTCCAACCTTTTATTTTCAGGCTGTAGGTGTCCTTCTGTCTAAAATGAGTCTCTTGTAGACAGCAAATAGATGGGTCCTGCTTTTTTATCCAATCTGAAACCCTGTGCCTTTTGATGGGGTCATTAAGCCCGTTCACGTTCAGAGTTACTATTGAGAGATATGAGTTTAGTGTCATCATGATATCTATTCAGTGCTTGTTTTTGTGGATTGTTCCACTGAACTTCTTCTTAAAGGGGAATTTTAAGAGTCCCCTTAAAATTTCTTGCAGAGCTGGTTTGGAGGTCACATATTCTTTCAGTTCCTGCCTGTCTTGGAAGCTCTTTATCTCTCCTTCCATTTTGAATGAGAGCCTTGCTGGATAAAGTATTCTTGGTTGCATGTTCTTCTCATTTAGGACCCTGAATATATCCTGCCAGCCCTTTCTGGCCTGCCAGGTCTCTGTGGAGAGGTCTGCTGTTACCCTAATACTCCTCCCCATAAAAGTCAGGGATTTCTTGTCTCTTGCTGCTTTAAGGATCTTCTCTTTATCTTTGCAAGCTTCACTATTAAATGTCGAAGTGTTGAACGGTTTTTATTGATTTTAGGGGGGGGTGGATCTCTCTATTTCCTGGATCTGAATGCCTGTTTGCCTTCCCAGATTAGGAAAGTTTTCAGCTAGAATTTGTTCAAATACATATTCTGGCCCTCTGTCCCTTTCGGCGCCCTTGGGAACCCCAATTAAACGTAGGTTTTTCTTCCTCAGGCTGTCGTTTATTTCCCTTAATCTATCTTCGTGGTCTTTTAATTGTTTGTCTTTTTCCTCAGTTTCTCTCTTTGCCATCAACTTGTCTTCTATGTCACTCACTCGTTCTTCCACCTCGTTAACCCTCGTCGTTAGGACTTCTAGTTTGGATTGCATCTCATTCAATTGATTTTTAATTTCTGCCTGATTAGCTCTAAATTCTGCAGTCATGAAGTCTCTTGAGTCCTTTATGCTTTTTTCTAGAGCCACCAGTAGCTGTATAATAGTGCTTCTGAATTGGCTTTCTGACATTGAATTGTAATCCAGATTTTGTAACTGTGGGAGAGAGGACTGTTTCTGATTCTTTCTTTTGAGGTGAGGTTTTCCTTCTAGTCATTTTGCTCGGTGCAGAGTGGCCAACAGCAAGTTGTATTGGGAAAAGGAGAAAAAGAGAGGAGAGAAAGAAGGAAAGAAAAGAGAAAGAGAAAAAAAAAGGAAGAAAAAAAGAAGAAGAAAAAGAGAAAGAAAAAGAAAGGAAAAAAAGGGTGGGGGAAGGAAACAAATCAAAAAGCAAAACAAAACAAAACAAAACAAAAGAACAACAAAAACAAACAAACAAAAAAAAGAACCACAGGGGAGTATTATCTGATTCTGTATACTTTAAGTCCCTTGGCTTCCCCCTGGAACTTGTCCACGTCTAGCTGGTCTTCTGGGGGAGGGTCCTGCTGTGCTGATTTTCAGGTGTTAGCACTTGGGGAGCTGCTCTGCCCCCTGCCTGGTGCAGGACTCAGTGGGGGGTGTTTATCCCATGAGGCCCCAGGAGGAACAACCCCAGTGGCGGGGCCAGCTCTGGAGCCCTGGATTCAGCTCCCACAGTAACTCCGGAGCTCTCCATCTGCAGGGCCTGGAGGCTCCGGGGCAGGGCCGCTGATCTGCTCAGCTCGGGGCAGGAGCATCCTTGCGGTCCTGGGCCCTCCAAGCATCCATTCAAAAACTGGAAAGAACTCAAATACAAAAGCTAACCTTACACATAAAGGAGCTAGAGAAAAAACAGCAAATATATCCTACACCCAGGAGAAGAAGAGAGTTAATAAAGATACGAGCAGAACTCAACGAAATCGAGACCAGAACAGATCAACAGAACCAGGAGTTGGTTCTTTGAAAGAATTAATAAGGTAGATAAACCATTAGCCAGCCTTACTAAAAAGAAGAGAGAGAAGACTCAAATTAATAAAATCATGAATGAGAAAGGAGAGATCACTACCAACACCAAGGAATACAAACGATTTTAAAAACATATTATGAACAGCTATACGCCAATAAATTAGGCAATCTAGAAGAAATGGACGTATTCCTGGAAAGCCACAAACTACCAAAACTGGAACAGGAAGAAATAGAAAACCTGAACAGGCCAATAAACAGGAAGGAAATTGAAGCAGTCATCAAAAACCTCCCAAGACACAAGAGTCCAGGGCCAGATGGCTTCCCAGGGGAATTCTATCAAACGTTTAAAGAAGAAACCATACCTATTCTCCTAAAGCTGTTTGGAAAGATAGAAAGAGATGGAGTACTTCCAAATTCGTTCTATGAGGCCAGCATCACCTTAATTCCAAAACCAGACAAAGACCCAACCAAAAAGGAGAATTACAGACCAATATCTCTGATGAACATGGATGCAAAAATTCTCAATAAGATACTGGCCAATAGGATCCAACAGTACATTAAGAAAATTATTCACCATGACCAAGTAGGATTTATCCCTGGGACACAAGGCTGGTTCAACACCCGTAAAACAATCAATGTGATTCATCATATCAGCAAGAGAAAAACCAAGAACCATATGATCCTCTCATTAGATGCAGAGAAAGCATTTGACAAAATACAGCATCCATTCCTGATCAAAACTCTTCAGAGTGTAGGGATAGAGGGAACATTCCTCAACATCTTAAAAGCCATCTACGAAGAGCCCACAGCAAATATCATTCTCAATGGGGAAGCACTGGGAGCCTTTTCCCTAAGATCAGGAACATGACAGGGATGTCCACTCTCACCACTGCTATTCAACTTAGTACTGGAAGTCCTAGCCTCAGCAATCAGACAACAAAAAGACATTAAAGGCATTCAAATTGGCAAAGAAGAAGTCAAACTCTCCCTCTTCGCCGATGACATGATACTCTACATAGAAAACCCAAAAGCCTCCACCCCAAGATTGCTAGAACTCATACAGCAATTCGGTAGCGTGGCAAGATACAAAGTCAATGCCCAGAAATCAGTGGCATTTCTATACACTAACAATGAGACTGAAGAAAGAGAAATTAAGGAGTCATTCCCATTTACAACTGCACCCAAAAGCATAAGATACCTAGGAATAAACCTAACCAAAGATGTAAAGGATCTATACCCTCAAAACTATAGAACACTTCTGAAAGAAATTGAGGAAGACACAAAGAGATGGAAAAATATTCCATGCTCATGGATTGGCAGAATTAATATTGTGAAAATGTCTATGCTACCAGGGAAATTTACACGTTTAATGCAATTCCTATCAAAATACCATGGACTTTCTTCAGAGAGTTAGAACAAATTATTTTAAGATTTGTGTGGAATCAGAAAAGACCCCGAATAGCCAGGGGAATTTTAAAAAAGAAAACCATATCTGGGGGCATCACAATGCCAGATTTCAGGTTGTACTACAAAGCTGTGGTCATCAAGACAGTGTGGTACCGGCACAAAAACAGACACATAGATCAATGGAACAGAATAGAGAACCCAGAAGTGGACCCTGAACTTTATGGTCAACTAATATTCGATAAAGGAGGAAAGACTATCCATTGGAAGAAAGACAGTCTCTTCAATAAATGGTGCTGGGAAAATTGGACAGCCACATGCAGAAGAATGAAACTAGACCACTCTCTTGCACCAGACACAAAGATAAACTCAAAATGGATGAAAGATCTAAATGTGAGACAAGATTCCATCAAAATCCTGGAGGAGAACACAGGCAACACCGTTTTTTAACTCGGCCACAGTAACTTCTTGCAAGATACATCCACGAAGGCAAAAGAAACAAAAGCAAAAATGAACTATTGGGACTTCATCAAGATAAGAAGCTTGTGCACAGCAAAGGATACAGTCAACAAAACTGTAAGACAACCTACAGAATGGGAGAAGATAGTTGCAAATGACATATCAGATAAAGGGCTAGTTTCCAAGATCTATAAAGAACTTATTAAACTCAACAGCAAAGAAACAAACAATCCAATCATGAAATGGGCAAAAGACATGAAGAGAAATCTCACAGAGGAAGACATAGACATGGCCAACATGCACATGAGAAAATGCTCCGCATCACTTGCCATCAGGGAAATACAAATCAAAACCACAATGAGATACCACCTCACACCAGTGAGAATGGGGCAAATTAACAAGGCAGGAAACAACAAATGTTGGAGAGGATGCTGAGAAAAGGGAACCCTCTTGCACTGTTGGTGGGAATGTGAACTGGTGCAGCCACTCTGGGAAACTGTGTGGAGGTTCCTCAAAGAGTTAAAAATAGATCTGCCCTATGACCCAGCAATTGCACTGCTGGGGATTTACCCCAAAGATACAGATGCAATGAAACGCAGGGACACCTGCACCCCGATGTTTCTAGCAGCAATGGCCACAATAGCCAAACTGTGGAAGGAGCCTCGGTGTCCATCGAAAGATGAATGGATAAAGAAGATGTGGTCTATGTATACAGTGGAATATTACTCAGCCATTAGAAACGACAAATACCCACCATTTGCTTCAACATGGATGGAACTGGAGGGTATTATGCTGAGTGAAGTAAGTCAGTCGGAGAAGGACAAACATTATATGTTCTCATTCCTTTGGTGAATATAAATAATGGTGAAAGGGAATATAAGGGAAGGGAGAAGAAATGTGTGGGAAATATCAGAAAGGGAGACAGAACATAAAGACTCCTAACTCTGGGAAACGAACTAGGGGTGGTAGAAGGGGAGAGGGACTGGAGGTGGGAGTGAATGGGTACGGGCACTGGGGGTTATTCTGTATGTTGGTAAATTGAACACCAATAAAAAATAAATAAATAAATAAAACAAAAAAAAGATATTGGTGATTTACATGAAGATTTCATTGGAACATTTAAATTTGCAAATGACAAAGAGCTGCCTAATGAATGTGTTGACAAAGGTATGGATGGCTCAGGTGTTGAATGACAGAACTTTCATAAAAACTCAATAGTTTAGAGTGATGACCTGGAACATTAAAAAGAAATGAAATTAGTTTATATGAAAAGTTACATATTGCAGAGGAAACTTATCTCTGTAATCTCTTTTATTTAAAAAGAAAAATAAAGGCTAAATTTCAATTAACTCTGTAATCCAGTTACTTAAAATGTAAATTTAAGCTGTGTGGAAATCTAAGTTTAAAATCAGATAGACCTGAGGTATAATCCAGGCCATCACTCCCCAGCACTGTGACTTCGGATTCTTAATATCTATACAACTTGTCAAATTGTGATGATAAAAGTCTAAAACATAAAGAGTTATAGATTACCTTTCCATAAATATTGTTTGATGGGATTTTTTTCATGTTATTAAATATTTTTAGAAAGTAATTTTATTGGTTGCGCAATAGTCCATATACTGAAATATCTAAACTTTTATCTCACTATTATCCCCTTGTTGTATATTTAGGACACTTTTCATTTTATATTATTGCTATAATTTATGTTTGTTATGAATCTTAGCCCTTTAGCTTGTTGACTTTTCTTCCTTCGCAAAGAAAGTAAGAAAAAAAGGAGAAAGAAGAGAAAAAAGCAATCAGAAGAGAAAGCCCCAAGCTGTTATAATCTTATCTCTTCACCTATTTGCATCTTCTTATACATTCTGCCTTCCCTTGTTAATTTTTTTGTTTTGTTTTGTTTTTAAAGATTTTATTTGTTCATGAGAAACACAGAGAGAGAGAGGCAGAGACAGAGGCAAAGGGAGAAGCAGGCTCCATGCAGGGAGCCTGCTGTGGGACTGGATCCCAGGTCTCCAGGATCATGCCCCGGGCTGAAGGCAGGCGCTCAACCGCTGAGCCACCCAGGGATTCCCCCTTCTGTTACTTTGAGTGAACAACTTGTGCTTTCATTGACAGACTTCCCTTCCATGGCACACTTGCTCAAACGCATCACTCCAGAAATTTTTCTTTCTTTTGAATATTATTTTCCATCGACTAAATTATCCCCCAAAATATAAATATTCTGTTATTTCTCCCATCTTAATAAAAGGGCAAAAATACCACATCCTTCTACTACCTCATCTACTCTCTCTTAGAGGAAAATTTCTAAACATCTCCTTTATAAGCTGTCCTAGTTCCTTTCTTTCCATTCTCTCTTGAATGCAGTCCAGTCAGTATTTTACCGCATATGCCACCAAAATTCCTTCAAGGTTATCACATCTCCACATTGTTCAAAGCCAATAATAAATTCTCCATCCTCAGCTTATCTGAAAGACCAGCAGTATTTATATGGCTGATGATGGTCTCCTTGATATACTCTCCTCACTGATCATCAAGGATTTACGTGTTCTTCCCTCTCTCCCCATATTACTAGCTGCTCCTTCTCATTCCACTTTTAGTTTAAAATACCTGCATGACCTCCTCCTCAAAACTGGGAAGGCCCACGCCTCAGTTCTGAACTTAAAACTTCTTTCTTCTCTACCACTACTTTCCTGTGATCTCATGCATGAATTTTGTAAGCTGAAAACTTGCAGATTTATATAACCAGCTTAGACCTCCCCGCTGAACTTGAGATGCGTCACTGTCTACCAAATATGGACATCTATTGTGATGTGTTAGCCATCTCAGACTAAACTTGTGACCTCTACCTCCAATCCTCCAAACCTGTCCTTCCACAATCTTTTTTCTAAAAGCAATAAGTAAATCAACATTCTGTCTTCCCATTGGCCAGGCCAAAAACTAAAAAGTCATTCATCAGTACTTTTCTTCTCCCATACCTCTTGTCTGCCAGCACATTCTTTTGTTTCTATCTTCAAAATATATGCAGTGCCTGAATATTTCTCATTATCTCTGCTACTTCTACCCTGATACAAGCCACAATTACCACTGATTTGGATTATCTCAATAACCTTCTAATTCAGAAGAATGCACTTTTCTCTGTAGAGCATTAAACAGTAAGTATTTTAGGTACTGCAGGCCATTAGGTCCCCATTGCAACTACGTAACTGCCACAGTGTGAAAGCAGCCATTAACAATATGCAATTGGATGATGTGGCTGTGTTTCAATAAAATGTTATTTACTAAAACAGCAAGCCAGCTAGATTTGATCTATGTGCTGTAGTTTGCTAACCACTATTCTGGTTCATCTCCCTGGCCCATCTTTCTTTCCTAGTATCTGTTTCCAACACAAGGGCCACAGTGATCTTTTTGAAATGACAACCATAGCATACGATGTGTCTACTTAAAACTGCTCCAGCTTCCTATGTCACTCACAGTAAAAGCCAAAATTCTTAATATTGCACACAGAGTTTTTAAGCAATATGTTCCTTCAATTTTGCTCCCTGTGATCCAGCCCTATTGATTTTTCTGTGGGTCTTTGAAATTACCACAAATACTAGAGCATCTTCCTTTCTATTCCCTCTGTCCAGAGAATGTGATAGAACTGATAGAACTGGAGAGCTCACTCTTCACCTTCCTCAGGTTCTTGGTCAAATGTCACATTTTCAGTGAAGACTGTCCCCCCTAAGAAATTATAATCACCATCCTCCCAACATGCCCTATTTTTTTTTCCTGCTTAATTTTCCTTCCGTAGAAATTTTCACCAACACCAGCTGGTATGAAAAAAAAAAAAAAAGTTTAATTTTCTTATTTACCTGCCCCTACTTGAGGATAGTTTTATTATAATTATTCCTCATTTTATCCCCAGCGTCTAGGACAGTTTTTACTATAGAATTGAGGACTAATAAGTAAATATTTGTTGAATGAAACATAGTAGATGAACATGAGAAGGGCAAGAGAAGGTTCTTGGCCTGATTTCACAGATGTAAAATTATTCTATTACATGATAGAAGTTATTTAAGGTTTTTAATGTAATTTGCCAATTTTTGTCTCTAAATTTTTACATGAAGTTTTTGATGCCCTTTCTTATGCCTCTGTCTCTATGGTGGTTAATTTTTTGGTGTAACTTTATTATATTAAAAAGTACACAGATAGCTGGTAAAACATTACTTATGGGTGCTTCTGTGAGGAAGCTTCCAGAAGAGATTAACATTTGGATAGGCAAACTGAGTAAAGCAGATGGCCCTCCTGACATGTGGGCAGGGGTCATGCAATCTGTAAAGGGCCTGTATAGGACAAAAAAAGTGGAGGAAGAGTGAATTTGCTCTCTTTTTGGTTGATCTGGCACATCAATCTCTTGCCCTCAAACATCAGAACTCTTGGTTCTCAGGCTTCCAGACCAGACTAAATCCCATCAGTGGCTTTTCTGGTTCTTCAGCTTGAAGACAGCACATTCTAGCACTTTTGGCCTCCTTAACTCCATAAACCAATTTCTATAATAATTCTCTTATCTCTCTCATTCTATTTCTGCCTTCATATTTATATCTACTATTAATTCTGATTCTCTGGGGAACTTTGGCTAATACAATCTCCAAAATGATGGAGACTATTTCTTTTTTTCTTTCTTTCCAAAAATTTATTCACTTATCCGAGAGAGAGAGAGAGAGAGAGAGAGAGTGAGCAATGGGGGGGGGGGGCAAAGGAAGAGGGAAAGAGAATATCCTTAAGCAGACTCCCCACTGAGTATGAGGCCAGACCCCAGGACCCCAAGATCATGATCTGAGATGAAATTAAGAGTCAGATGCTCAACCAACTGAGCCACCCACATGCTCTGAAAGTGACAATTTCTTTAACAAACTTTCAGTATTACCCAAGAGAGCCATATGCACAATCATATATATAACATGTTCAGCTCACATATCAATCTCCTATTTTCTCCTATTATGCTCACAAATGAAATAGATTGCTCAAATATTCTACTTAGGATCAGAGAACTACAAGTGGGCTCTTTAAAGCATTCTATGAATTTATCTCTCTAAATTCTAAACATTATTTTTGTTGTTGGATGCTCTCATTAGAACACCATGCTACTGAGCATGCTAACTAATTTAGCTAGTAATTTAATAACTAACTTAACTGGCAACACCTAAGATCTCTCAATTTCAGGTATACACACACACAAAAAAAGGACTGAATGAAAAAAAAAAAAAAAAGGACTGAATGAATGAATGGTGAGCAGCACTAGAACCAGGGCTTGGGCTTTCTCACTTCACGTGTGGTCTTCTCTCTACTACAGTGTGTTTCTTTTCTGGTGACTTTACAAATACTTGTCAAAGAGGTAGAAGGATCCCTGGACTTAAAGTTCAAAAGATAAACAAAAGTCCAACATACACTACTGCCATTCTAACTGGACAACAAATAATTCATGAAATGAAAAAGACTAATAAAATAATAGTAATAAAAAAGCAAACCACCTTAACTTTGAAAGATTATTTTGAAAGCAAATGCAGTAATAAGTTACCATTGGTTGAAGTCTGAAAAGAAACTGGACAGAACAGAGAAGAGCTAATAGATAAATTCCTTCCACGAATCCACGACTGTGTTAGGTTTTGATTCTTGAACCACTGACATCAAGTATCACACAAGATGTTTGTTAAGAATTCAGTGTTTATGAACAGACCTCATTCGATCTCTGAATCTCTGGAGCTAACCCCAAAATCTGAATTTTTAACTATTTCCCAGATTCTTATATACACTTTTGTTTTACAATTAGAGTTTTGCTACTCAAAATATGCTCCAGAACCAACAGCAAGGACATTACTTGGGAATGTACTAGCGATGATGCATATTCTCAGATCTCTCCTCAAACCTACTGAATTGGAGTCTGCATTTTAAGAAGATTCCCGGATGATTGGAATGCAAATTAAAGTTTAAGAAGCACTACTCTTGAGAGTACCTTCCTATAAGCAATGAAACATAAAGGAACTATGATTTCCCCTATTAGGTAGTCTTTCTTTACACTTTCCCTTAATCGCCCTCCAATGTTCCTTTAGAGTCTACATGGAAAATGAGCCATTAATTTACATAAGATAGAATTATGTAATACATAAAAACAGAATGTTAGAAGAGGAAAGGACCTTGGAGAGCATCTCGAACTGCTTCATTTTACAGATGCAGAAAATTAGATCCAGAGAGGTCATCTGGGTTCACAGAGATAACTGATGGCTAAGCCAAAAATACACACTTCAGACCCCCTGCTTCTGCTATTCTGTCTACTTTAATTATATGCTATTTCCCTCCAGAAGAATTTTACCCATGATTGGGATTTTACTAAAAATTTGGCATTTAACATATAGTTTTTTTTTCCAAAGCAAAGCAAATAGCATGTAAGAAATCCATTGTGTTAATCAAATGTGATCTCATCATTCTTTCTAAAAAGGGACTAATTACAAAAATCAACTAGACTCCTCTATAATCAAGAAGATTATTTTTTAATCTAATTCATTTTTCAGAATAATTACTCAAAATCAATCACTGTCGGTTTATAACAATAATCAGAGAGGAGTTAGAAAATATTAGGGATATTGCAGGGTTCAATTTCTTCCCAAGATAAGAAGATCAAATCAATCCAGCAACTGGGAATTGCATTACAACTATTTCTAAATGAAGTTTAGCTGCATCATTTTACATTCCAGGCCTTTTGGTCTCCAATGTTCAATTTTTTTGTGTGGAAAAATATATGCACAGTGGATATAAGATGGTATTTTAGAACTAATTACAGCCCCTTTCAGCTTGCTAAAGGAGGCTTTCTTAGCACAAGCAAATGCCTTCCTTCATTTTCTTTCTTTGCTTTTTGTCTAGTGAAAAAGGAATGACAAGTAACTGAATCTTGAATGATCCTCTTTTGAGTTGTGAAAGGGAAAAATAAAGGAGTATGCCAGTAAAGCAATAATACAGTGAATATTCATATTAATGATGATATACTCATACCGGATTTGTTTCTCAAATAAACAACTTACACTATTCTGCATCTTTACCTAACGTGTGAAATAATTTAGCAAACCCATGGGTTCTAAGTAAATATTATTGTTGTTTTTATAACGCCCAAACCATAATATAAGCATTGCCCCCATGTATTAAAGTTAGATTTTTTTTAAAGTCCACCTAACTCCTTCAGAAGAAAACATCATATAACTCAAAATTTAAGTGTTTTTACTTAGAAATTGTGGAATCATGTCGGTCAGGACACAATTTTAATTAAGAGAGGAACCCAACTGAGTAGATTCAGGTTGTGTATATGGAGGAAAAAACTGTGCTGACTCATGGTCCATCTGACACTGTTTTTTTTGGCCAAATGTTTCATTATATAAAGATTTCTTCTTTAGTATGGCTACTTGCTGTTAAAACTTCTATATCTCAGTGCTCACAGTGACCTTAAATGTCACAAGGAATAATGCAAGTACGATGAGTTACTATGTATTTACAAGAGACAGATGACTCAGTTGGTCTAAAATGGTTTTAGGAAAATTAATCTTGAAATAGCATTATCTATCCATTTGATAAGTATTTTAGCCTTATCTAAGCTTCAGTTTCTTCTCTAAACTGGGGTTGCAAATATATGTTCTAGAAGGTCCCTGAAGGGGATTAATGTTATGACAAAGGAAAGCAGTTGCCTGACTGAAGTTAGACAGTATTACTGATTTCCTTTAACCTTTTCACATACTGGTCTGGTGATTTCCTGTATATCTTCTTAAAAGCAGTAAAAATTGTAGAATTTGGCAACATCCATTCAGTTGAAGTCAAATTACATAACCAAGAGCAGATCAGCCCTACAATAGTAGTTGGCAATCAGGAGGATAGTATCTTTTGATTATATGATTATATTATAGCATCTCTATGTGTGCAAATACATTTGGAATTCAGGCTAAAGGATAGCATAAGAAATTTGATTTTTAGGAGTGTCAAATGCAACGAGTAAATGATTACTAGAGTTTATATCTTGACCAGGAATTTTTCATATGAAAGCAATGATCAACTGCTTTCTCAGTGGTCACCAACAGACTCAAATCAAAACCTGGTAAAAGTAGGTAAATAAAAGCAAATCCTCGAAGACTCAATTCAGCCATTTTTTTTTTTTTCTATTTCATTCACCTATATTTCACTTAATTGAGTTAGGAGGATATAATGATTCAAATAATAGTTCACTCCAAGGTTCATACTGGGAAATTTTGTAGCCTATGAGAATAGTGAAATGTATTATTGAGATCTTTGGGAGCATGTTCTTAGGCTGTGTAAGCACTATGAATTTAATTCAGTAAAACATTTTTCTTTTGCTAAACTTTTCTCTGATGCTGAGAGTTTCAGTAAGATGTACTTGAATTTTTAGTACACCACAAAAATCAAAGCATATGCTATAGAATTAGATATTGGGTTCTTAAAAAAACACAGTAATAGTCAAGTGAATTTAGTATGCATGCCTGTGCTGCGTTAGACACTTAGAAGCTTGAAAAATTAACTATTCCATAAATAGTTTGACTGTACTTGGTTCCACATAAAGAGAAATGTATCTAATTCACACTAAGAGGTTAAAAAACAAAAACAAGCAAACACAAAAACCCACTATTGTGAAAGAGAGAACCTTTGAAAGATGGGAATTATATTAGTTTATTAGGGCTACCATAACAAAGTATCACATACTGGGTGACTCAAACAGCAGAAACTCATTTATCCTAATTCTGGAGTCTGGAAGTCCAAGATCAAGGCGTCAGCAGATTTAGTTTCCCCTGAGGCCTCTTTCCCTAGCTTGCAGATGGGGAGTCTTCTTGGTGTCCCTTCACATGTTTTTTTTTTTTTTTTTTTTTTTCCTCTGTGTGCATGCTCCTAGTTCCTTTTATCTTATCAGGATACCAGTCATATTGGAATAATGCCCTACCTTACTGCACTCATTTTAACTTAACCACCTTTTTGAAGATTCTGTCTCCAAATACAATTACATGGATCAGGGCCACTCATATAACCTCATTTAACCTTAATTACCTCTTAAAAGTTTCTGTCTCCAAATATGGTTACAATCTGTGGTACTGAGGGTTGAGATTTCAACATATGAATTTGAGAGAGTGCATAATTCAACCCACAATAGGAATATATCTTCATGTGGCCAGAACTAGTTCTTGCTATAATTTTACCAATTGCTATAAAACCAATTCCCTTTTATGAACACAGTCACTTATAAAACTCTTGGGTCTTTTGTTACTTATCTATCACTCTATCACCACTCTTTAGGTCTTTAGGCCGGCTATTGACAGAACATAAGATATTGTGTTTTGTTGGACCTTGTTATTGGGACTAAGATTTCTGTTAAAATCTTTTACTTGTAACAGAGTTAATAGCTGAGCATAACACACATTTGGTAACCAAGTCTCCTTTAAAATTTCATTGAAACAAATTGCTAGGTTCAAACAGGGTAGTTACTCTCTCTCTCTTACAAATCAGGGC
Organism: Canis lupus baileyi; assembly: GCF_048164855.1. Taxonomy (NCBI): domain Eukaryota; kingdom Metazoa; phylum Chordata; class Mammalia; order Carnivora; family Canidae; genus Canis; species Canis lupus. Next base: position 36,620,724 of record NC_132855.1, read on the forward strand.
TTAGAATTAGAACTGTTTTATAAAAATGTGGTTGTTATGTAACTATAGAATTTGAAAGGTTCTAAAAAAAACCCTTAGTTGGATTTGTTTAGATTTAATTTCAAATAAATTGTAAGTCATATTTAGAATAAAAAACTAATGTATAGTAAAACATTCAATTCTCCATAATTCCGGAGCCGTAAAAGGTGAATTTTTCTAATTGTTTTTGCTACTAAGTATAGGCTTTAAAGAAATATTCCAGTATTTGCTGCCTCTATAAGAAGAGTAATATGGATATTAGATATAGGGAAAATTCCTTAAAATATTTGCATTATCTTGACTGAGTCATAAAGATAGTGTCATATGGACTCATGGTATTTCTCTCATCATCAATGTGATACACTCGTTATAGCCTGACACTCTGTGACTTTTTTCTTATAGCATATTAGGATGTGACAAGACACCATGTGTCCTTCTGGGTTCCCTTCATGTAAATCAGGTTTCCATTCTCTCAAAGACAAGAAGGGAGATACTTTGAATTTTCCAAGCTGCATTACAAAACTTCTACTTCAATCCTGCTGTATTTTACCATACATTTCACTTTTAAATCTCAATTTTATTCTTTTCCTGTTAACAATATTTACTACTGAAATATTTTAATACCAGAAAAAGTTCCACTCCAAGAACAGGTTGAACAACAGTAAAGATCAAATTTACACTTTATATGGAAAGACTTGAAAAATTATCACAAATATTTAAAGACAAATAATTCATGCCAAATATGACTTTGTAAATATCTGATTTATTTTTTTGCCTGGGATCAGGAATTTTTGGAAGGGTAAGAAAAATCATTTTATTCTCTTATTTGCAAATAGTTATTTGGTTGCAAGCAATATAAACCAAATGAAAAAATATTTTTTAGGATATTTTACAGTTTACAGAATTGAAGAGTTTAGCATTCAATTCTAAGAAAGAACAGATATATCAGGAAAGCTCCAGTGAGCGCTTAATCTCTTAGAAATTGAGTGCACAAAAAAAAAAAAAGAAATTGAGTGCACAGAGAGTAGAAATGCTACAAAAATTGGAATTTGTTAGAGATTACCAGATAATATTAAGATATGGCAAAGATTTATGGCAGAAAATTGAGAAAATGAACATGTCTTAACTGAAATGCTATAAAATAGTTTATTGTTTAGATCATTGGAAGTATATGGTGGAAGATAAGGAGAAAAGATTTTTCCTATAGAAACTGTGCTAAAATAAGCACAGATCACCAAGATAGCCCAATATTCTAAGATTTTCTTCTAAATTTCAAATCATATTGAATAAAAAACAAAGCTTTGAAAAAGTTAATGGCTAAAATGGCCTATGCCAGAACTCTATCAGCATTTTTACAATTTTTTTTTTTTTATAAAAAAAGACACCAACAAACAAAACAAAATACAAGACACAACATTTACTTTGGCTTGGTTTATGCTATTAAGAACCTATACCTTATCTTTATAAAGCAAAAGATGTGGACTCAACCAACACTAATCTATTAATGTAGCAACACTGAAGTTAGCTAGTTATCCAAGTCCATCTACAAACATTCTCCCATTTTATTATATTTAACATTTATGTGATATTATCCAACTGCATATATAAAAGTATGCATTTATAAAAGATATTGCAAAGAACATATTTTATTTGGAAGAAAAAGTACATAATGGATGGATCTCAGGAGAAAAACAGAAAGGTGGAATAAATGGGTCCAGTAATTTAAAATTACTGAAAAACATTTTTGAAACTAAAGGGTTGAACTTAAGGGCTTAAAAGTGAAAGTTAAAACAAATCACATAAAATATGTCTTAAAAATGTTTTCTTTAGCCTCTTCCATAATAACATTCAACTTCAGAATATAGTATAATAATACCTTAAAAATTGTGAGAGAAAAAGACGGTAGCATAAGAAATTTATATTCAGGCAATCTGTTTTTCAAAATTACAATAACAAATAGGAATTACCTAACAAGCTTGGATACTGGAAAGATAGCATATATGAAAATTATATTAGATGATAAACTACATTAGATTAACAGATTAAAAACCACAATGAGATACCACCTCACACCAGTGAGAATGGGGAAAATTAACAAGGCAGGAAACCACAAATGTTGGAGAGGATGCGGAGAAAGGGGAACCCTCTTGCACTGTTGGTGGGAATGTGAACTGGTGCAGCCACTCTGGAAAACTGTGTGGAGGTTCCTCAAACAGTTAAAAATAGACCTGCCCTACGACCCAGCAATTGCACTGCTGGGGATTTACCCCAAAGATACAGATGCAATGAAACGCCGGGACACCTGCACCCCGATGTTTCTAGCAGCAATGGCCACGATAGCCAAACTGTGGAAGGAGCCTCGGTGTCCATCGAAAGATGAATGGATAAAGAAGATGTGGTTTATGTATACAATGGAATATTCCTCAGCCATTAGAAACAACAAATACCCACCATTTGCTTCGACGTGGATGGAACTGGAAGGTATTATGCTGAGTGAAGTAAGTCAATCGGAGAAGGACAAACATTATATGTTCTCATTCATTTGGGGAATATAAAAAAATAGTGAAAGGGAATAAAGTAAGAAAAATGAGTGGGAAATACCAGAAAGGGAGACTGAACAAGGGAGACTCCTAACTCTGGGAAACGAACAAGGGGTGGCGGAAGGGGAGGTGGGCGAGGGGTGGGGTGACTGGGGCACGGGCACTGAGGGGGGCACTTGATGGGATGAGCACTGGGTGTTATTCTATATGTTGGCAAATTGAACACCAATAAAGTCAGAGACATCAAAATCCTTCAAAAAAAAAAACGATTAACAGATTAATCAAATTAAAAAATCCTATAACATTTATATTGTGGTGAATAGAGTTTGGATGTATGTAAAGCTAGTAGCCAATTAAAGTTTCATAACTGCAAAAAAGTAGTATTTACCTTGACAATTTAAAAATAAAAGTACAATTAAATAATATAATGTAGGGATGAAGGAAAAAGAAATAGAAGTGAGATAATTTCCTCATTATTTTTGTCAAGAATTCAATACAGTCTAAAATTGAAATATAATATTATAAAAAAACACACATAACGAACTCATAACCTTAAAGCTCTTCACAGTATTCCTTTTATAAGTGGAGAAATATTTTTTTAATTTTTTTTTAATTTTCTTTAATTTTTATTTATTTATGATAGTCACAGAGAGAGAGAGAGGCAGAGACATAGGCAGAGGGAGAAGCAGGCTCCATGCACCGGGAGCCCGATGTGGGATTCGATCTTGGGTTCAAGATCCCAAGATCTTGGGTCTCCAAGATCGCGCCCTGGGGCAAAGGCAGGCGCCAAACCGCTGCGCCACCCAGGGATCCCTATAAGTGGGGAAATATTTATGTCATTTATAAAGAAATATATATCAGAAATTTAACAACTGCTTCATTGTAAACTTATTTTCCTTTTATAAAATATATATTGTTTAATGACTTATGTTAAAATGATATATAAAATAATGTTAGGTTTTAAAATTAGTTCTATCTATCTATATGCCTTTATATTTTTATAGAGATAAGTCTAGACCAATGTTTTTCAATTTTTAACAAATGATAATATCTCAGATGCTTTCTACATGTTTTCTTTTTTTTTTCTTTCTCCATTGCATTTTTTTGGACTACTTGGACTTTTTAGTAGTAGCTCTATATAATTTTAATAAAAGAGAAAGCTTATCATTTTTTCAAAAAAGTATACTCTGTGTGATAATATATATAGAGAGATGGAATATTTAAAATATATCAAATTTTATAACATAACAATATAAACTGGAGGGAACAATGGTACCTATCTTGGAGTTGGCATGAAGATTAATTGTAAAAACCTAGAATAGTCCTATGCATATAGTAACCATGCAGTATATATTAACTACTCTTTCAACTAATCACATTTATACCAGCAGAGTTGTGATTTTACTTAAATGAGAATTTAATACATTGTAATTTGCAAAAACCGCTATTATATTTTTTCTCCTGGAAAATGAAAATAACAATAACAACTGAAGCATTATTATGATGGTTAAAAGAAATCATTACTTAAATGCAGCTGCTGGGTAGTTGTCTAGGCTACCTCTCTAATTGAGTCAGTCTTTTTCAGCATCTTATTGTATTCATCTATAATTAAATACTTGCTAGGGCTAAAGTATTGTGCTAGGCACCCGATACACAGTGATGAACAAGACAGATCGCTCATAGACATTCAAGGTTTTTCATGAATAATTTCTCATGAATGGTAAATTCTTTAATATATACTTTTTAATACCCTTATTAACATATTCAATTTATTTCAATATTGATTGTAAACGAATTTACTCTGTTTAAGCTACATTTTGATTAAACTCATTTGCATCCTTGCATAAATTAATTCTGACATAATTTTTAGACATAATTTATTGAAAATTTCGATAAGTTTTTAATATGTTACTGATTCAAATGGGTTTTTTTTTTTTAAATATTTTTTTTAATTTTTTTATTTATTTATGATAGTCACAGAGAGAGAGAGAGGCAGAGACACAGGCAGAGGGAGAAGCAGGCTCCATGCACCGGGAGCCCGATGTGGGAATCGATCCCGGGTCTCCAGGATCGCGCCCTGGGCCAAAGGCAGGCGCCAAACCGCTGCGCCACCCAGGGATCCCGTCAAATGGGGTTTTGACCTAAATACTCAAGTATTCCCTATCATGTCTTTCAGAAGACTATGAGGCCATGTTAAGGAAAAAAGAGTTATAAAGTCAAGAGATCCTCATTGCCCAACCCAATGACTTTATAATAGAAACCACTGCTTTTCTTACTACAATTTAATTACTTTTTGACAAATTCTTAGTGTTTTATAAATTAATAAATTATTTTAATTAAAGCAATGCATTTCTTTAGTAAGAAATGGGCATTATAATATACTGCCTTTGAAAATAATAAATTACAAAAATTATAATGCTAAACCAAAAATCCAATAATGAACTATTTCCTAAAAATTATCTATTTAATAAGAAGTACAAATCATTATCCAGTTTAGTCCTTTAAGGGCCAAAATTCAAATTATCTTTAAAATAGATTATTCTTTAGATAAAAAGTTCAATAGTAAAGCTAAATATTTGCAAACTCTCAAACATATAGTAAGAATATTAACTCTCAAACATATAGTAAGAATATTTTGCTTTAATGTTCAAGACTTAAATATTTAATACTAATAATTCGCCAGCTTTATACTATACATGATTCACATAAATCCTTTTTATATTATCAGCAATTTAGGGAAATGATGTTACTTTTTATAATTATAATTCTCTACTATATTGTTGAGTATTGAATATTATTGTGTATGCTTGTAAAGATAAAATGTATAGATTAATTCTGAATTGTTATCCCAATAAAATAGGTTCACACTTGAGAGGAACAGTACCAGAAAGACATTCCAGTTTTAGTCAAAATGTGACTCAAAGTCATCAAGGAGAAGTGATATTCCCCTTGGTTAGCCAATAAGATGTTGAAATTGGGTAACCAATGAAAACTAAAATGCTATTAGATGAACAGAGAATCAGGAACATGCAAAGTAAACAGTAAAATGTTTTGTCACAAGAAGTAGGTAATATTGTAAGGAGTAAACCAGTAATAAGATTGCTAACGGGAAGTTCTTATCAAATGTTCCAGCTGAAAAAGCATGCAGCAACTAGAAAGGAAAGCAGGCAGTACAAATTGCCTCTGAAGCAACTTTACTGCCTCCAGAAGGAAATGTTTTCAATGCTGTGGAATTTTTACCAAAAGCATAATGTCCAGACTAGAAAAGGTTCAGCACTCCCAAATGCCTTCAGTGGGAACACACACAAAAAGGTAGATTTTCTAAACATCATATTCACAGCACATAACAAAATCTTCAAATAAACACCCTAATATCCTATGATTACCACATGTGTAATCTCTGGAACTTAACATGAATATTCAAAAAAGAGTTTCCTCCAAGAATGTTCTTTGGGAGTGTTAATGAGAAATTATTCTAAAGAAAAAAAAACCTAAATAGTCAAAAAAGGCAATTGGATAAATTAATTATGATAAGGCCATGGAGTCATGAAAGCTCTTGGAAAACCCCAGTGAATTGTCTTCTCTTCAATCTCATTTTTTTCATTCTTTTGGCATAATTTTCTCTTTAGTTCTTTTAAAGTCAGTTTTTTACTTCTATGATGTTTAACAAACTTTTAAAAATGTTCTTTCCCCTTTCTCACAAATCCTCTACCTCCTATCTAACTTCTATTCGATCTTCAGGATTATATTTAATTATTATTAAGTCTTCCCTGAGTACACAAGTCCCAGTTAAGTACTCCTCAGATGCATCCCTACAGCACAATGAATCTCTGCTCTTATCAACCTTAGTATACAATGTTATTTTTTTAGTTCTGTATTGTTCATTAGATGCTAAACCCCCTGAGAAAAACCACTATATATATTTTACTCAATGCTATATTCCAAGTGCTTATTACACAGTAGGTATTAAAATATATGTTTAAATAATAATTACTAAACTTTTTGGCAAGTGAACTGAATGCCTATTCATTATTCATGAAATAGATAACATATCAGATTTTGTCCTATCAGCCTAAAAAAAGGAAGAGCTTATATTGACTAACCTTCCCACTAAGTGTAAACTTTGAAAAGTACAAAAATATTCGTCTGGAATCTTAGGAGAACAATTCAAGCACTAAGGATTTGGGAGACAAAGGTCCTAGAGAAAAAAAAAATCAGTTGATACCACAGCTTTTTTCCTGGGGGCTTTTTTTTTTTTTCTAATTTTCATAGCAGGGCATAGAGTTCAGACAGAAACTTATAGGTTAGAGAATTCAGAGTCATACTGAGTTAAGAAGGTGAAAATTGTAGTTCAAGGCTCCAGTGAAGCAAGAAGGAAAGTAGGAGCTAGGATCATCCTGGATATAGAGAGATAATAAGATAAGAGTCTAATATTTTATACAGGTTCCTCAAGGCATTTGGGGATTCCTAAACTGCACAGGCACTGGGTTAAGTGTTTAAAAGATGGCTGCTAACAAGCTAAAATCTCATTTTAAAAATAATACGGTGTTAGTAAGAGACAAATTTGGAGTTTAAAGTCCATCAATGAAGAGGAACATTTCCAAATGCTTTTAAATAAGATCCTAGAATCATTTCAGCCACTGATTGATGAATATAATTATCTTGCAAGCAGGAAATTAAGTTCTGTCCTGGACAGATACAGTTAATCCTTATTCTTCAAAGATTTCATATTTGCAAATTTGTCTCCTCACTAAAATTTATTTGAAGCCCCCCAAATCAATACTTAGCTGTGTTTTGTTTGGGGTTTTGTTTCTTTGTTGTTTGGGGTTTGTGTGTGTGTGTGTGTGTGTGTGTGTGGTCATTGTGGACATGAAGAGAGTGATGAAAAATTTGAATTGCCCAAAACATTCTCAATTGAAGCTGAACAGATGACAGACACTGCCTTGTTTTTGTTTCAGTTCTCATACTGTAAACAAGTGTCCTTTTTAAGGGCAGCCCTGGTGGTGCAGCGGTTTAGCGCTGCCTGCAGCCCAAGGCGTGATCCTGGAGACCTGGGATTGAGTCCCATGTCAGGCTCTCTGTATGATGCCTGCTTCTCCCTCTGCCTGTGTCTCTGCCTCTCTCTCTCTCTCTGTCTCTATGAATAAATAAATAAAATCTTAAAAAAAAAAACAAGTGTCCTTTTTGTGATGTATTTAGTGCCAGATATTTTGCATTGTGATATTCTTTTTGTGATTTCACTGTTTAAAATGAGCCTAAAGCATAGGGCTGAAGTGCTGATTAGTGCTTCTAAGTGTAATAAGGCTATATTTGCCGATGTTAGAAAATACACATTAGATAGACTCCATCTAGGCATGAGTTGGAGTGCTGTTGGCCAGGAGTTCAATGTTAATGAATCAACAATGTATATTAAATAAGATCTCTTTGAATAGAAACACACATAGTAAAACAAAGGTATGTTTGATTGAATGATGAGAATACTATGACCCAATGCCCCTAGGAACTTGATCTTGTGTTTCCTCTAGGAACACTGGTTCAATATTCACTAATTCAGTGACTTTATAACATAAATACCAAAAATAGTGAGAATTGACTATACCATGATCCAGAGGCTCTACTATTATTTTATATAAAACATTAAGCATTTATTTAAAAATTGTGGCAGAAAAAATCAAGAGACTGAAAGAAAAATATATAAACACATAATAAAATAAGACCCTTATGTAATCTAGATATTGGGGTTACCAGAGAATATAGTTTGAATTTTGTTATGAATATTAACTTTGCCAATGATAATCGTAATAAACACTCTGAAGTCCATATAACACTCCCTGCCACCAACAGTACCTATAGCTCTTAGTGTCTTACTGACTTTTCACTTGACAACTTGGATGATAGGACTTAAAGTAACTTATTACTATGTCTCTAAAATAAACAAACATATACGATGTGACTGAAGAGCTAGAATCCATAGACAGCAATTAAATAGAAATTCTGGGACTGAAAAATAAGTAATCAATTGATATAATTAAGAGCAACTAGCATGGCAAAAAAGACAGCTAGAGGACTGAAAATGTTATTAATAGAAAACTTCTAGATTGAAGTAAATACATGAATAAGAAGAATGGAAAAATGAAGAAAATAGTGAGAGGGACATGGAACATAATGACAACCCTAAATATATTTTTAATGAATGTAAAAAAGTGATGAGAGAATATGAGGCAGAATCAATATTAAAATAGGTATTCATCAAAATTTTCTCAAATTGATAGAGCATATCCTGTCCCAAATTTTAGAGGATCTTTGAACTCCAAACATGACAGATATATAAAGAAATGAATAAAATAAACCACTCAGGTACAACATGGTAAAACTACTATAAGCCAAAGACAAGAAGTATAGGAGAATCAAAACTGAAGAGAGGAGGGATTATTTTCAAAATGTGAACAACACGACCCATTCCTGGCTTTTTAACAAAAACATTGAAAGCCAAAGACCATGGAGTGACAGCTCTAAAGGACTGGAAGTAAAAACTGTCAATCTAGAACCTATATTCAGTAAAAAATATATATATATTCTTTTAAAATGAGAACAAATAAAAACTTTTTTCCACCAAAAAAATTGAGAAAATGTGTTGACAGGAAACCCACAAAGTAGAAGGAACTTCAAAAGAGCTCTTCAGGTAGAAGAGATACAATTCCAGATGAAGGTATTATAATACAGAAATAAACAAAGACTACCAAAAAAAATAATAAATGTGCATATAAATATAAATAAGTATTGACTGTTTAAAATAGTAATAATTATTTATCATTATTTAAAATATACGTAGGGATGAGATACATGAGAATAATTAAAAAAGAAGAAGAAAAGGGTGAATGAAGATAAATTTTTATAGATACTTACACTATTTAAAAAGTGGCAAAAGTATTTAAAACAGACCCTTATAAAGATGGATGTTGCAAACACCATATTTAGCAATTCATTTCTAACAAATAATGTGCAGTAAAGTTGACACGGTTGGTGATCCAAAACTGGGCCATAGTATTGGATACAGTTTTTGTTGGCTTCCCTTTCTCTCTCTCTTTGGGGAAACTATTTACTACCCATAGGTCAGCAGAAGCAAAAAGGAAAATCATGTTACCCATGCCCATAGTCAGTGTGCTCTTTAGGTTGTTGGATTTGATGGACTGCATGTGGGGTTTAAGGAAAGGGAGAAATCTGCCTACCCAACCAAGAGAATGGAGGTGCATTCACTGAAATATACAACACTAGGGAAACATAAATGAACCAGGAACCCACAATCATAGCAGAGAGAAGCATAGAAGGCAGAAAAAATAAAACAAGCCAACTAACAAGTAACCTACACATGGAAAATATTTTTTTTATTACTAAGGGGTTAACATAAATTAGATTATGAGCAAATTAATCAATATTTTAAAATTGAGTTAATTTGAAATCTATATCTATCAAAGTTTCCAGAAGTACAAATAGGAATAGTATTTAAAATAATTCTAATGACAATGGACATTTATGTACACAATATTATCAAATTCCTTGCTTGATAAGACTGATATTTGCCCTAGAGATTAAAACAGAGCTAACAAGGAAATTTAAATATAAACATTGAAGGTCAGAGGTAGTATGAGATACTAAGTGGTTTCACTAGTTGAACTCCATGAAAGATTAAAAATCTTCAGATAATGATTTGAATCATGCTTCTGAGAAGGCATCTTGATGATTTAAATATCTAAAATCAGCAGTTTTCCTGTTCATTTGTGTTATCCAAAAAGACTCTTCCTGCTCATGAAAGATCCTTTGGAAAGTAGGTCTTACTGACCTTGAATGTCTTCTAAAACTATGCTATGCTACTGGGCCCCATTACCATCAGGAAAGGAAAAGTTCCTTATCATGTGTATTTTCTCCACAAGCATTTATTAAAAACATACTACCTTACTATACTCCATGTAGTAAGGAAGGCAAAAAGGAAATAATAATGAAAATGATAGATCTTCCTGCCTGATAGATATTTCGATCTAGTAAATAATGGAGACTAATATATATGAAAAACTCAAAGGAAATCGGTGTAACTAGATTCTAATATTTGGAGAAGAATAATGATAAATGAGGCTGGAAAAGATATATCACATTCAAATCATTCATAGCTAAAAGAGCCATATTGAAGAGTTTGGTCTTTATCTTGAGAGAAAAGGAATGATATTAAAGGATATTCAACTGCTTAGTGCCAAGATCAGATATATGTGTCTTAAAGGATCACTTTAGTTGCTATGCACAGAATAGATTGAGCGATGTTGTTACAATGATTAAATAGAGAGTAGTAGACCTGGCTTGGAAAAAGTGTCGTGGGAATGGGAAAAGAGAGGGATGGGCAGATTGAGAGACATTTAATGAATAAAATTAGTAGAAGGTGTTTATGAATTAGATGTGCAAAGTGATAAAAAGGTGGGGCAGGGAAGGGGCACAGCCGTATGTCAAGGATTAAGGCTGGAAAGAGTGAACAGACACTGATTCTAAACAGTTGAGCAAAACACCTCATATCCTTTGATGTGTGGCTTCCTTCCTCACTGCAGCACAAAATGGGGTTTCTCAAAGCCCCTGGATGATATTCTGTCTCCAAAGCCAGCAGTTATTTCCTGGCTTTCCTTCTCGATGTTTTCTGTAACTATTAATAGGTTCCCTTGGTTTCTCATACTTCTTTGATTATTCCTGATATTGAGTTTTCTTGGAGGATTTATCCCTAGCTGAATTTTTTACTTTGTTTCCTGTTTTCATTGATAGTACCACTCACCCCTCAAGCAGTACAGTCAAAGCCTCAAACTCATTATAACTCCTTTCTTTCACTCTCTTCCAACAAATTGGTTGAAAATCCTATTGATTTTTACATCCTCTCATTCATCTTAACATTCTTCAATCTTATACCCTTACTCTACTACATATATTTCCATTTCTATGGCGCTTACTTCTTTACAGGTCCCACCAACTTCAAAACTATCCTTCCTCATTTGAGTTTATGTATTGCTGACATATTAACTGAAGATAGCTCCTTAATTTCCCATTGTTGTTAAAAATAATTTGAGTTGGGTTTCTAACCCAACCTAACCAAGAATCTAATACAGTATGCTCTTTTCATTACATTTCTTATCATTATGGCTAATTATTTCATTATTTATTATTTGTCTAATACAATTATGTTTTATAATTATTTGCTCAACATTTGTCACTCCTGCTAGGTAGAAACTCCATGCAGGCAAGGATCATATCTGCCTTGTTTACTGCTCTTCTAGGTCCCAGCAGAAGGTCAAAGAAGTCAAAGATTAAATCAGTTTCCCATAAACACTAAAATACTTGAAGAAGTATATTTAAAATTCTGTTGTACTGAACACTTCAAATAATGGTGATGGCAAATTTTCTCTTACTTTCTTTTTGATTATAGATTAGCCCAATATCCAATATAGAGACCAGCACCTAAAATAGATGTCAAGCTTTGTTTAGATTTTCTGACCAAACCAACTGGTTTGAGTCTCATTTTTAATAAGCAAGAGCAATCTCAAAATTACTAGTCACAATTAAGCATTTAAAACTCCCCCAGCTGCTCATTGTTTAGACACAGAGCCCTATTTTATAAAGCAGTATTATATATGTTTTTTAATACTTGTTTTGAAATGTCAGTAAAAAATATATAATCTCTAGTACTGTTTTTTCTTAAATATTTGGATACTTTGCTCTTTCAAATAGATCTTTAATTTTATCTCTTAGTGGTTGTCTAAATTCCATTTACATCAATAACATTTTGTTTTGTTTTCAACTATCAAAGTTTTTTTTTTCAATTATGTACATACTGGATTTGATTGTGTGTGTGTGTGTGTGTGTGTGTGTGTGTGTTCTAGCAAGGGAAGTAACTGCCATGCTGCATATAAGATTCTCAGAGTTTATTTCAGATAAACTAGGCCAGTACTTGTGTCTACTGGGAAAATAGAGATCAGATGATTATTAAATATAGTCAACATAGATACTTCAGAAAAATCATTGTGAAATTTGCTTACTTTTTTCATCTTCAATATATAATCATAAATTCTTCATGGTTGACCTTTTATCTTCAAATGAATTTTAATAATAGAACTTTAAAAATATGATTATTCTCTATGCTCTCTACCACCTGCTAGGACAAAACTATAGAACAAAAGCTTATTATCAAAATATAGTGCCAGCGTTAGCACTACTAGAATTTTACAAACTTTGTAACACATAACTGTTTATTTAAAATTGCAAGCAGATTTTCCTTATAAATAGATACAAATATACTACAATGAAACATCAGTCAAGAAGATTTTGAATCTCAATGAAACATATCTGCAAAATTAAAAAGAATACTTGTACACTATCTATACTAGTTTCCCTGGACTGATGTAACAAAGTATCACAATCTTCAATGTCTTTAAACAAGAGAAATTTATTTTTTAATGACTCTGGAAGCTTGAAGTCTGAAATCAAGGAATCAGCAGAGCCATTTTCTGGCTGAAGATTCTAGGAGGAGATTTTTCCTTGCCTCTCCCTACTGTTGCTCAGAATTCTTGGCATTGCTTGGTTTGCAGATGGATCATTCCAATCCCTGCCATGGTTTCACATGGCCCTTTCTCCAAAATGCCTTTTCTTAGAGAACACAAGTCATCAAGGATTTAAGGTCCAGCCTAATCCAGTATGACTGTGTGTTTAACTTGATTACGTCTCTAAGACCCTATTCATAATAATATCACATTCACAGGTTTGAAAGGACGTGAATTTTTGGTTACACTAGTTAACCCCAAATGCTATGTAAAAATACACAACTTAAGGTATATTTTTAATGTAATATAATTGAAATATTACAATTATATTACAATGGAGTATCCTCTGAAAAGTAATGGCTAGAGAAAAAGATGGTTTGGGTACGGGCAGCACAGTGTGATTGAGAAGTGTGGCCTCTGGACTATCTGGATTTATTTTATTTAAAGATTTTATTTTTTTATTCATGATAGACACAGAGAGAAGCAGAGACATAGGCAGAGGGAGAAGCAAGCTCCCTGATGCGGGACTCGATCCCAGGTCCTAGGGATCATACCCTGAACCAAAGGCAGACACACTCAACCACTGAGCCACCAGGTGCCTCTGAACTGAGTTAAATCCTGTACCTGTCACTAGCTGTGTGACTTTGGGAAAATCAACAACATTTTTAGGTCTGACTTTCCTCATTTATCAAATGGATATAGCACAAGTAAGTACTTTCCTCACAAAGCTATTTTAAGTGGCAATGAATTAGTTGTAAAATCCTTAGAACTGGAACAAAGTTCTAGATAAAAGTTAGCAATTGCTAGATCTAGCTATAGACCATCTTCTGAAAACCAACAAGAACTTATTTTTAAAATATCTTGTATTTTGATAAAATATATATATATAACATAAAATTTGCCATTTTAACCATTTTTTAAGCACGAGTGAGAGCCATTACCTAAATTCACAATTAATTACTTTTGCAATGTTGTGCAACTGTCACTACTAGTTCCAAAATGTTTATATCACCACCAAGAGAAACTATGTATTCCTTAAGCAGTAAGTTCTCATTGCCCCCTTCTCCAAGTCCTGGTAACCTCTATTCTACTTTCTGTTTCTATGAATTTACCTATTCTGGATACTTCATAAAATTGAATCATATATATTTGTATGTGTCTGCCTTATTTCACTTAGTATAATGCCTTCAGGGTATCATCTATGTTGTAATATATATCAGAAGTTCATGACTTTTTATGGTAATAATATTCCTTTTTATGTATATTCTATATATTGTTTATTCATTGATTTGTTGATGAGCCCTTGGATTGTTTTCACTTTCTGTCTACTGTAAGCAATGGTGTGCAAGCATTTGTCTTAGACTGCTTTTCAGTTCTTCTGGGTATATGCTTAGGAGTGGAATTGCTAAGTCATTTGAGTTTATTTCTAGATTCTCAGTTCTGTCTATATATATCTCTATATGCAAATAGACGTGCATAGATATATGCCTATGTAACCTTGTTTTGGTTTCTATAGCCTTGTAGTAAGTTTTGAAATTGGGAAGTGTGAGTATTCCCACTCACTTGGGAATTCCCACTCACATGTATGTGAGACAATACATGTTCTTTTAAATATTGTTTTGGTTACTTGGAGCTCCTTGCAATTTCCCATGAATTTGAGAATCAGTTTTTTTTCCTTTACACAAAAAACGTCTGTTCATAATCTTAGATGAAAATCTTTAGTCTTTTATAATTGAGTGTGATGTTACCTATAGGTTTTCTATAAATGCTCTTTATCATGTTGAGGAAATTTCTTTCTATTCCTACTTGATTATTTTTATCACAAAAGGACATTGCACCACCTTATTAAGTGCTTTCTCTGCCTCAATTGAGATGATCTCTTTTTTTCCTCCTTCATACTAGTAATGTATTGTATTACATTGGCTGATATTCTTATATTGACCCACTCTTGCATTCCTGAGATAAATCCCACTTGCACAGGGTATTCAATCCTTTAAGATGCTTTGGATTTGGCTTGCTAGGACTCTATTAATCATTTTTGTATCTATATTCATAAAGGATTGGTCTGTAATTTTCTTTTTACTATGTCTTTAACTGGCTTGATAGCAAGGTAATAATGGCTTCATAGAGTGAATGAGGATATGTTCCTTTCTCTTCTATTAAATATTCTGTAGAAAAATAAATAAATAAATAAATAAATAAATAAATAAATAAATATTCTGTAGAACTCACCAATGAAACTCTCTGGTCTTGGACTTTTGTTTTTTGTGAAACTTTTGATTACTAATTCAATCCCTTTACTTGTAGCTCTGTTTAGATTTTCTTTTTCTTGAGTTGGTTTAGATTTAATTTGTAAGTTTAATTTGTTTCTAAGAATATGTCCATTTCATCTAGGTTATCTAATTGATCACATACAAAACCCAGAGAATTCTCTCACGGTCTTTTCTTCTTATTTTTGGAAGATCAATAGTAATGCCCCTACTTTCATTCCTGATTTTAGTTATTGGTGTCTCACAAGAACTTTTGAAAAACATTTAAAGAACTAATGAAAAATATCTAGATTTCATATTGTCTGGTCAAGCAAATATTTATACAACTAAAAATGTATTTTATCATTCCATAATATAAAATCTTTGACATTTTTACCTTAATATTTCTAAGAAAATAATCTGAATTTCGTAATTTAGTGAGAAAGATTTTTTTTTCAGATTTAAAATACTCTCTTACAAACCATCTAAATTTCCAGCATTAGGGAATAAATAATACTAAATGTGGTACCTACCTCCTTATATGAAATATACAGACAACAAAAAAATGTAGCATCATATTTAATATATTAAAATATAAATCCTCAAAATATAAAAAAATTAAATAGTCATAAAATTATGAATAAAGTATAAAGAAATCCCTAAGTCTTGAAAGATACCACAGGACATGGATTTTATTTCTGACTTTCCTTGATCTTACTATTACATAGAATCCTATACCATAGATGAGCTAAAGATCTGACTTCAAATTCTCTAGCTTATGGGAGAAAACTGAGTCAAATAAAAATACTGAATTTTCAGAGGCCTTCATGTTATTCATGATACTATGAATTAGCTAACCTATTTCAGCTTGTGCTTGCCTAATTTGTACATCAGGCTATCAGAAGCACAATACATTCTCATGTTTTCAAAACTATGTTTTTCTGTAAACTTGACCAGCCTCACTCTGTTAAGAATTGTCTGAATTGGAAAAAAAAAAAAAAAAAAAAAAGAATTGTCTAAATTGAAATTGTTGATAGAGCCTTAATGGAAAGAGTGTGACTTTGGTTTTTGCTGATTTTTTAAGTGACTTAAAATACTTAATTGTTGGCATTTTCAAATTTTACTATGCCCTGAGGCCTAATGGAATGTAGTGCAATTATAATAAATAGAAACATAAAATTATCTAATTATGTTACATATTTAGAAAAATGCAAAAATATGTTCTGCTGTTTAGATTGCATCAACTCCAATGAAGCTTGCAGTGATCAATCAGTGCCAGTCCTGCCTTAGGCCACAAAGCTCTGGGGTTTTATTCTCCATCTTAAAGAGAGAGTAGAATGCTTATTATCTGACCATTCCTGCTCTGCTAACCCAGCTCTATCCCTTACTTCTCAGGCACCTTCCCTACATAAGCAGATATAAATCTATTTAGGTGCCTGCTATTCCAAAATTCATAAAATCTAGAGAATTTTCTTGTAAGAATAATGTGGGGTTTTTCTACTAACAAATTTGTTCTAAATTTTTTTTAAGCCAATGAGGCCCAAGAATATACTCTTTAAAATATTACTATTACTACTGCTACTTTCAATACAATAAAAAAGCAATCATCTCAAATAATAAACAAACAACAAAACCGAAATAATTCTACATTTGTATGATAGATACTACCACTATCAAGCCACCTGGTCTACTAGTTTTAAATTCTGGCATCTCTATTATACTGTGACCAATGTGAGGGGAAAGATTGTCTTAATCAAAGCTGCAAACATAGAATAGCCTAGTGCATGATAGAAGCCCAGTTAACATGTAGAGAAGGAAAAAAAAAAAAAAAAGCAACTACTTTTTTTTTGCTAAAAATCATAGACTTTATTCTCTAAACAATTTAAAGCAAGGTTTTTTGACAAATGAATATATTTATCCAAGCCTGGAGAGAGCATTATAGAAGGGAGAAAGGAAGAAGAGTTTGAAAACATTTTCAATATTAAAAAAAAAGAAAGAAAATAGTTGAAAGGCAATATGAGTGGGGTGTAAATTAAAAAATAAATTAGGGAAACATTAGAAACATTATGAAGGTGAATTTTGGGACTCTATGTGGCTGTTAAGAGAATGAGGGGGAGCCAAAAAAGTGAGAATGAGTCCTGAGTAGTGCCCTATAGAAAACCTTTTTCCTAAGCTCTAAATTTATATAGGCAACTACCCGCTTTCTGAGACTCCCAGACAATTCTGTTTCAGAATTACAAGCTAATTTATTTTTAGATTTTCCATGTTCCCATCCACATAGTTAACTTGTTTTATTTCACATTCTTGCCTTGTAACCAATACTACTGCCTCCAGTCTTGCTATCTAGGCCTCTCATGTGATCTCATTTATGAGTCAACTTAACAGAATGCAAAGGTCTTTTTTCATTTACTAGGGAAGGAATAGCTTATAAAAAGAGTTGTTTTTGAGTGATAGCTTTAGTTTTAAAAATGTCAGAAAGTTTGTGAGTGCATATGTATACAACAAGTATGGAGGAAGGAAGCCAGATGTAAGAGCAAAGAAGAAAATATAGTAAAATGAACAAAGACAATACATGAGCCTCCCAGGTAACAATAAAGGTCACATACATACAAAAGATTTACCATTCTGCATTCCTTTTATTTATTTGGCTTAAAAGAAAAAAAAATGAGTATCAGGATCTAGCAGGGGAGCACCCTAAGGTCATGTACAAAGAAGGTATATAACAGAGTTATCTCCTACACTTAACACAGTCAAAAAGACAGATACTATGAAGGAGGGATTTTCAAAAAAGTTTTTTAAAAATTTCAAAATTAACATTCTTCTAAGACCCTAAGAGCCAAACCATTTAAGATTGCCTATACTAATGTCTGTTAATGACTCTGTGATATATCTGAATCCCAAAATGGATATCATAAGAGAAAGAAAATGAAAAAAAAAAAAAGAATGATTCTAAGCAAAAGAAAATGAAAGATAATGGGACTACAACAGATGTTATCTCCTCCTACTCCTCTTCCTCCTCCTCTTCTTTTACTTCTTCTTCTTCTTCTTCTTTCTCCTTCTTCTTCTCCTTCTCCTTCTCCTCCTCCTCCTCCTCCTCCTCCTCCTCCTCCTCCTCCTTCTTCTTCTTCTTCTTCTTCTTCTTCTTCTTCTTCTTCTTCTTCTTCTTCCTTGGCTTTATTAATACTGCCAAAAATTTAGTAGGAAATAAATATGAAGAAAATTTCATCCATAATCATGTAAAAATATAAAACATCTGGGAACAGACAAAAGATGAAATATGTAAGAGTATGGGAAGAACGCTAGACAGCCAGACTGAAGGACAAACAACTATACACAATAAAGAGCCATATACATTATCCTATATTTAAAGACTAAGTATTGCAAAGATGTTGATTCTCCTTAACAGTGAATTTAATCCAATCTACCTCTAGCTAAATACTGAATTGTCTTGGAATATGAAAAATAATTTCATAGTTCCATTGGCATAGAAAGGGTATGAAAAGAGCAACAACTAAAAAAGTGGGAGGACTTGTCTTTCTTTATACTGTAACTCAGTTCAGAGTAAGGATAATTAAAGGCATATGATTACAGCATAAGAGTGAAAATGGAATAAGAAGTTCATGTGTATGTATATATACCATATAGATCAATGTACATCACATGCGGTATGAATTTAAGATATGATTATAGTGACTTCTCAAGCCAGTGTGTAATGTTAATAAATATGTGGTATTGAGATAATAAACTCATTAGCAAAACAAAAAAATAAAAAGATTAGATCCCTATCTCTTTACATTAATTTGGTAGGGCTTTCATAGCAGAATATTACAAATTGAGTGGATTAGCAACATAAACAAATTTTGCCATATTTCTGAAGGCTAGAAACACAAGACCAGGGCATTTACAGGATTAGTTTATTTTTTCTGAGGCCTCATTCCTTTGCTTATAGATGGCTGCCTTCTTCCCATGTCTTCACATAATCTTCCCTCTGTGTGGATCTATGTTTAAATCTCCTCTTTTTAGAAAGACATCAGGCACATTAGATTAGGGCCCACCCATATGACCTCATTTTACCTTTATTAACTCTATAAAGATCCTGTCTCCAAATGTCATCACACTCTGAGCTGCTAGAGATTCCAACATATGAGTTGGGGGAAGGGGCACAATTTGTTCTAAAACACGTATAAAAAATATATTTCAAAATAATCATGGAATGTTTAAAACCAAAAACAAAACATGGCCCTTTTGACCTTGAGGCACAGGTTCAGAGATTCTATGAACTCCTAAAGTGGTGGTAAAATTTTCTGTATACGGGCATTTGTGCATATTTCTGAGTGAGACACTTTATATCTCATAAGCTTTGTGAAAAGATCTGTAATTACAAATTTTTTAAAGTTTAAAATATTAAAGTAGGGGAACATAATAATATTTATATAATATTGAAGCAGGTAAAGACTGCCTAAGCTTAACAGCAGAAGCACACACCCTAAAGTAAAATGTGGATGGATTTGACTACATAAATATTAAACAAGTTTTATGGGGAAAGAAACTGTTAACAAAGTTAAGAGTAAAAGCCTGGGGGAAATAATTACAGCATAGATAGGGAGGTAGCATAAAATAGAGTTAAGCAATGGATTTAAAACATATATATATATATATCTAGCCTATCTGTTATAGCAATGTGACTCTACAGACTAAGTATCTCCTGTTTTTCCTTCAATTCTACAGTGAAGATTACAGTAATGTTTAACAGGGTATCAGAAAATTATATAGGATAATATTTGTTAAAAGTATAATGACTAAAACACAGTGTGAATAATAAGTATTGGTTAAGAAAGCAAATATTTAATGTATGTATTAATATACATATTTTTAAGAGTTCTTTTTAAATTAATATGAAAAATAAACACCTCAAGGAAAAAATGGCATCAGTAATGAAGAGAAAATGTAGTAAAGTGGTGCACATAGTGAAAACTATCAAAAACAATATTCAACCCCATACTCAGAATAACAAACAGGCTAGTACAAGTGGCTTAGAGATGGTTCTAAATTGAACCTAGTTCATACATTATTAATGGATAATGCCTAGCATATGATAAGTATCTAATAAATAAGTGTGGAATAAATTGTTCTCACTTTAATAATATTAGGCAATAAATTTAAGCCATATTAATGTTTTAGAAGTTAAAAATGGAATAAACCATAAGAATAAATAAGATTAAAAGAGAAATAACTTTAACGGAAATAAATGCTTGAAGCAAATGACAAGGCAGGATTTAAAAGGAATTCTAAAGAAAAAGCACAAATCAAGGCTGTAGAATGACTTATAACAACTCCAAGTTACCATAAGCTAAATATTTATAACAGAAACTCAATATGGTAATTTAGTAAAACATACCACAAAAAGGAAGAAGGGTGGTGGGGAAAGAAAGAATCAGTTGGAGTCAATCACGCATATAATTAGAATGAGTTAGTTGAATTTTTTAAACTCTCATGTTTTGGAAAGCCCCACTTCTAGGAAAAGTGGAGAATTTCATCTTCTTTCCCCACCCTCATTCACCTTTCCCCATGACTTGCTCTCCTTTCAGCTCCTCTTATCCTCACAGATGCTGTGGCTCTATAATTAAAATAGGGTCAACTGTGTCACTTCCAGTCTCTCCCCAGCTTGTCTTCCACTATGACAACCTGCTCCTTCATATGTTCATAATTGTCCTGTCTTGGTTTATTGTAACTAGAAAATTAGATGTTGCACATGAATATACTTTAAAAGTAGAAAGCAATAGAATATTTTCACATTATAAATATCTATTTTGAAGACTTGATTCAAAAAACATCTGACTATTGAGGTATGAAACGGTTCTGTGTAAGGACTCAAATTTGTATCACTTGTTCCGTAGCAATGTATTATCACCACTCCACTTGCTCACACCTGAAGAACTGAAATGCCAGCTTTCCATAAAGAGTAGCAGGTCAAGGACCTCTGAAATCCCAGCTGATAAAAAAAGATAATGAGATCCCAAACTGCTAATACCTTATACTAGAAGATTGAGTGTAAATTGATTAAATATCAATGTCTCCTGTTTCTTGTCCAATCAATT
The DNA here is from genome assembly GCF_048164855.1 of Canis lupus baileyi. Taxonomy (NCBI): domain Eukaryota; kingdom Metazoa; phylum Chordata; class Mammalia; order Carnivora; family Canidae; genus Canis; species Canis lupus. The sequence continues at coordinate 36,642,194 of NC_132855.1, forward strand.
AGAAGAAAAATAAATTACCCTGGAGTAAGAATAGGGACTAGAAGAAAAGGAAAGGTAGACATAACATATAGATCCAAATCACAGCAGTAAGAAGGCTATAATCCAAGCCTCTGAGAGTTGTCACTCAGGCGATCAGAAGAAGAAACCATCTTACCTGCATTGCTAAACCTGCCTCTTAATTCCCAGACTAGCTTTCACTCCCCTAAGTCATGCCACTCTCCATTAGTCTCTATGTTTGTTGGTCTGTTTTACAAAGTGGATCATCTCAACCAGGAATTTATGAAACAGATTTTTGTCATAAGATTGGATCACAGTAAGCAGACAGCGTAATACGAAGCTGTAATAGGAAGCTCATTCTAAATTATTCATAAGAAATATGCCCTCTAGACTGAAGAAGCATCCCACGTGAGATGAACCTGCATCAGCACACACCTGCCCTATTTTTATTTCCCACTTTGGCTTGACACCTTACATACACACAGTCCCTCTGAGATTACTGTGGTTTGGTTGATTGCCAATTGCTGATATTACATCACTGAAATGAAAACTACATTAGCCATGCCTTTGATGTGCCCTGAATAAAGTGAAGATGGCAGATCACGTCCCTGAATAGATGTAGCCTACATCTGGCTGTGACAAGGTACAAATTTCCTCCATACTCTGAGTTGCATTACTTGAAGTGTTAATTTCCATGAGCTGAGATTTTTTTTTAACCCACCAAATTAATTTCCTCAAACACTAAAGTACAGTTGATAATCTTAATAATATAAAACTCTCCTCATTATTTTTCCTAGTTTAATTTTGCCCTATTTACAGCCCATTTAGATAACACAAATTAAAGAGGCAATTTTTTTTGGTGCTAGACTGTACACTAGCATGTAAATGAGGAATATCTCAGCTAGATAGGCAATTATGCATACTGAATATGTGTTTGTGTCTATACATGTATAAATGCATATATTACCTTGTTGCCACTTTGCAAAAATACAACAGGAATGTAGTCTTCGGTGGGCCCAAGAAGACATTTTGCTGTTAATTTCTGAAGTAACAATGTGTCTAGCTCCAGAATGTTGCTTACCATTACTGGTTGTGGCTTTAGGGACAGTTACTTTATTACCTTACTGAACGAACTTCAAAGGAATTAATTAATTGATGCTCTTAGCAGCCTCATCCTGACAAAAACATATGATACTCAAATGTTAAACATGGAACCTCAGATGAAACTGTCAGGAAAAAGCTGAAAGTGGTTATTAATATGGCTTTTGATAAATATCTGTTCAGCCTCACACTGTGCCTCGTCTGTTTTCATCTTGGAAAGTAGTTAATCTGATTGATGAAGATCCTGGTTCAGATTGTCTCCCATGCTGAGTTTAATAACGGCACTTTCTTTTTCCAGAAAAAAAAATCTTATTTTTGAGTGAAGATATTTGTGCATTTTCATTTTACTGTTTTTCTGGAGCACAAGCTTTAAGTGGGGTCCCTGGAATTTCCTAATTCCTACTGTCACACATCACATAAGCACAAGAGGTAGAACTAGTTTCCAGGCCCTAGCTCTTTGCAAAGTGAAGTTCATAAGGATGCTGTCAAATACTAATGCTGACCCTCCAGGCATAGAAGAGCAAACCCATCAGAACAAATTAGGCAGCCAGCACGGATAGGCTACAAACCTTGGCTCATTATCATTATCTACCATCTTCAATGAGCCGTGACATTTTTTCATCATAATTCAAACAGTTCCACTTCTAGATTAAGCACAGACACAGAGATAGCTGACACAATAGAGAATGGGCTGTGCCTCATGGAATTCATGCTTTAGATATGGTGGAGCCACTTAAGTTCCCTCTTATCCACCTTAACTGCTTAGTGTTTGGTACACATCGCTCTTCCCATTTTAATGAAAGATAAATATAATGCAAGAAGAGAGTTCAAAGATTAATCTAATTGGAAACAATCAACAATCAGTTTTGAAATAATTTCTTAATGTTATAGTAATTGGCCATTATGGAAATTCAAGAAGAGAATGGAAAACTTGTGTGTGTATGTGTGTGTGTGTGTGTGTGTGTGGTCAATCATATTTGAATGACATGAATATGATAAAATTGTGAATCAATGTTATAGTGAGAGAAAACTCGCTGCTAAGATTCCCATTCTTTTGGTAAAAGGCCTATAATCATACAGGGAACTATGCTTCTCCATCCATTTCACTATCACAAATCAAGCAGAACAACTGATGTTTGTCATTTTATTTGTAATGCAGACTTCAAAACTCTTGTGTACAATCTAGATATATAACTTGGATCTTCAAGGTTTGAAAGCTAAGTACTCTCACATGTTCAACAGTACTTTTGTGTATCAATTAATAATGGGTTATTGGGTAAGAGGCTTACTGCCTGTTTTCAATTATTTTTCAAATGCTCTTCTAAATGCTATGGGTGTCTGTGTTCATAAAATTCATATACATGTAAACACACCGCTGAAGTTTCTAAAACAATGTGCATCTTAAATAATTACTATTTTACATTAACCAATATTGATAGATAAGATCAATATACTCCAAATTGAAATTTGCCTCTTTCTTTAATGCATCAACTTATTCATAAGGATTGTTAACTTATTTCATATTCCATATAGTTGGGTCAGTAAATTTAGCACATTTTCTACAATGAATAATCTAAAAAACAGTTAATCTCCACTTTATAAGCTTATTTCTACCCTAGGAAAATATTCTAGGCTATCTCTGGGGAAAAGACTGTTTAGAAATCTTCCTCCATGGAAAAAAAGAAAAAAACATATAACCTCAAGTTGAAATACTAATTAGCACTTATCCAGGTATGGCTACCATTTAGGAAAAAATAAAGCCATCACTATATATTAAAACAGTCATTAGAAGGGTTTATTAATCAGAAATAGAATATCATTTCACTTTAAAGAAGAAATCTGATTGACAGAAAGATATTAGGACCAAGAAACTGAAGTTTCTTGTCTGGATTATTATACAACACTGGAAAAGTAAATTTTCCTACTCAGTGCCTATAAGAAGAAATGAGATGTCATCTTTAGTCTCTTCAAGTTTCAGCATTCTAAGTTTATAATTGTTTAAATCTATTTAACCTTTTATTTGGTGACAAATTTTAGACAAAAATTAAGTATAGGACTCTGAACTGTATCTTGAAGATGAGGAAATATACTGACAAGGGAGTAAAGAGGCAGTTGTAGAAGCACATTTCAGGCAGAGAGAAAATGCATGCAAAGGTCTAGAGGCAAAGCATTTGTGGTACAGAAAGTGAGAGTGTGAGGTTCCCTGCTGGATTGTTGTGATGGGAGGAATTCAAAGATGGCATTCAATTATCCCCACTTCTGGTACTTATGCCTTTTTGTAATCCCCTTTTCTTGAGTGTAGGTAGGGCTTATTGACTCATGTCTAACAACAAGTAGACTATGAAAAAGTGATAGGCTGTTACTTCCACAATTAGGTGGCAAAAGGCCCTGACTTTGATCTTGTTAGTGGTCTCTCTCTCTCTCTCTCTCTGAACAGCCACCAACAAGGAAATCAGGATCTCAGAAAATCATCCTACCAGGAACTAAATCTACCAGCAACTCCATGAAGATGACACTGCAGACCGGCAGGCACACTGATTACATATCTGTGAGACTGCGATGCAGAGTACGCAGTGAAACTATGCCCAGATTCCTAGCACGCAGAATTTGCAAGATAATAAATGTGTGCTGTTCTAAGACTATATTATAGTTTTGAGTAAATTATTGCACAGTAATAGGTAACTGATACAAATGTAAAATTCACTGAAACAAGGAGTTTGCCGGGCTCGGAACACAATTAAGTGCCTCATACACAGAAAATGCTAAAAATACTTTTTAATGGGAAGAAGGAAGGAAGGAAGGAAGGAAGGAAGGAAGGAAGGAAGGAAGGAAGGAAGGAAGGAAGGAAGGAAGGAAGGAAGGAAGAAGGATTTTACATTTGTAACTGATCAAATGTAAAATTCATTAAAACAAGGAGTTTGCTGTGATCAGAACACAATTAAGTACCTCATACATAGAAAATACAAAGAAAAATATTTTTTAATGGAGGGAGGGAGGAAAGGAGGGAGGAAGGAAGGGGGGGAGGGAGGAAGGAAGGGAAGATCTGTAAGTTTAGCATGACTAGAAAGCACATCAATATTAACATTTAAGGGACACCTGGGTGGCTCAGTGGTTGAGCGTCTGCCTTCGGCTCCGGGCAAGATCCTGGGATCTGGAATTGAGTACCACATTGGGCTCCCTGCATGGAGCCTGCTTCTCTTTCTGCCTGTGTCTCTGCCTCGCTCTCCCTGTGTCTCTCATGAATAAATTAGTAAAATCTTTAAAAAATATATTAACATGTAATTTTTTTTTTACTTATCATCTTTCAAAATAGTCAATCTAGGAAAAACATGAATGACTTCACTTCTGACCTTTGGGGACAGATGCCATATAGACATACAAAGTAACTAGGAGGTCTACAGGGAAATGTCCAGGGGACATCCCAAAATCAATTAAGAAGAGAATGGGGAAAAATTTTTCTTAAAGAAAATTTTCTTAAAGAATATGGTAAAATGTTCTTGGCTGAAAGACAGGTTCTGAAGGGCACAGGTAAAGGAAAGTTTTGGGGAGCAAGGAAGATGAGTAGAGCTTTTTAACTGGGAAAAAATAGCTGAACAGGAAAAATTAAAATTTTAGAGGCAAATAAAAAATTACAACTGTGAGGCATAAGGATTAATTGTCCTTGGGTCTTCACAGTCCTGACTTCTCTGAATAGTCATCCTAATCGTGAGAGCATGTCTGAGCAAATCCCCATCTTTGTGTGCTGAGGCAATGAACATACTACTTGCATTACGCCAAGATGAGGATTTGGTTTAAATGTTTTTAGAGATAGATATGGTTAAAAGCATGCTCTCATGGAATGTCACTATATCAAGGGATTCTAAGTTACCAATATTGCATGATTTATTATTTTTCTATAGAAATTTTTATTGTTCCTTTCAAGTAATGAAAAAGCCTATCTGTATTTCCAAAATACAATTGCTTCAGAAGGGAGTACAACTACTTATGTGTCTTTAACTAAAAATTAGCCCTTCCTCTATGATACAACAAATGACACAGGGTGGGGGGACATGTCGATTGGTGAAAAAGAAAGGTCATAACTCCAAGCCAGCTAGGCAAGCCCCAACGGGTAGTTTGTGCCGCAGGCAAATTTCTCTCATATGTAAGTTCTAGCACTGAAAAAAAAAATCAATATATGGGAAAAAAAGAGTTACTCATTTGAGTGTATTTGTAGTATGTTCAATGTCTATATGAATGGATTCACCAAAGTCTCTCTCTGATCAACAACAACAAATACTTTATGTCCCAATTTTATCACTCATGGCAAAAACCAAGAGAGTTCAATCTTTCAGGATTTCCTGGTGGAACCCCTAACCTGACTAAACAAAATATCGTTTTGTTTTGGTTTTTAACAAACTTCCATTATTTCAGAATAGTTGTAATATACAAAATTATTTCAAAGACAGTACAAAGAGTTCCTGAATTCCCCATACTGTTATCCCTTTTATTAAAATCTTACATTAATATGATGCATTTGTTATAATTAGTGAAGTAATACTGATATATTATAGTTAACTAATGTCCATATTACACTTAGATTTTCTCCGTTTTTACCTAATGTTATTTCCATGTTCCAGGACACCATCTAAGACACCACATTACATTTAATTGCCACGTCCTCTTAGGTTCTCTTAGCTGTGATAGTTTTTCCCAAATTTTGTTGTTATTGTTCTGTATTGATGACCTTAATAGCTTCGAGGAGTACTGGTCAGGTATTTCATAGGATTGTCTGTTTTTTTTTTCCCTACTGATCAGACTGGAGTAATTTATTTTGAGGAGGAAGACTGCAGAGGTAAAGTGTAATTTTCATCACATCATATCAAGGGTTCATACTATCAATATAACTTTTCACCTTTGATATTAACTTGATAACCTGTGTTGAGATAGTGTGAGGTTTCTCCAATAGAAAGTTACTCCTTTTTTCCCTTCTTACACTGCACTCTTTGGAAGGATGTCACAATGTACATTCCACATTAAAGAAGTGGGGACTTATGCTTCAGTTATGTTTCCCAGAGGGCTAAGTATCTACAAAAATCATTTGAAAGTTTTCCTTCAATCCTGGAGACCGGGGATTGAATCCCACATCGGGCTCCCTGCGTGGAGCCTGCTTCTCCCTCTGCCTGTGTCTCTGCCTCTCTGTCTCTCTCTGTGTGACTATCATGAATAAATAAATAAAATCTTTAAAAAAAGAAAGTTTTCCTTTGGGACGCCTGGGTGGCTCAGCGGTGTAGAGCCCGCCTTTGGCCCAGGGTGTGATCCTGGAGTCCCGGGATCAAGTCCCACATCGGGCTTCCTGCATGGAGCCTGCTTCTTCCTCTGCTTGTGTCTCTGCCTCTCTCTCTCTCTCTCTCTCTCTCTGTCTCTCATGAATAAATAAATAAAATATTTTTTTTTAAAAAAAGAAAGTTTTCCTTTATTGAGGAGTTGTCTACTCTCATTTATTCATTCAATCATATATTCATGTCAATTCAGACTTGTATTTATTTTATAATTTGTGTTATAAGTTAATCCTTTTTTATTTATTTTGCTCTAACTATTTCAGTTTGGCCATCAGGAGCTATTTCAAATTATTCCTGTGTCTTTTTGACATACTTCTGTCATTGAGGATTTTGTTTTTTCAGGGGAAGGTAGGCATTTCCTTCCTTATTCTGCTACCTTACACAGGTACTACAACATGCTTCAGGCTCATCTTGTATATTTACTCCCTCACTCCTAGAGTCAGTCATTTCTCCAAGGAGACCTAATACCATTTTGGAGACTAGTAGAAACCAAGATTTGAATAATAGGACTACTGGAAGTTGTGGTTTCATTGAAAGTCTCTATTTTAAGAAAACATATGTCTATTTTGTATGTCTCAAATGATACCATCTCAGATTGGGAGTGGGGAAATTTTTCCTTAATTTACCTTAAGGAAAATTTAAATTTTGGTTTCAATGATGTGACAATCCACAAAAATGGGTTTAATGTATAAATGTTTCTCCCTGTAATGGAAACACTTAAACACTAAAGTACTATATCTGTACAAAAAGAATACTTTTTAAAAGATATTGCTTCATTTTAGCATTTGACTGTTCCCTTAATTGAAATGTTTAAATGTTATCCCATACTTTAATTCCAAGTTAGTTGAAGAAGGAAGCAGATAAGGCGAGACAAACATTAACGACTATCAGAGAAATTAAAGAAACTTAATAATGTTTTTTTAAATTAAAATCAATAAATTGAGCTGCATTATAATCTTAAATTTGTCCAAAAATAATAATTTGGAAAGCTTTGCTTTAGTATTAATTTTTCATGGATAAACACACAAAAGTTCCATCATCAGATTACTTTAAATTTTAAAAATATAAAGTGAACATCAGTGGCATGAAATTGCTTAGTTTCACCACAAAAAAAAAAAAAAAAAAAAAAAAAATACCCTTTCTGAAAGCCCAGTCTATTAAACCAAATGCTGTTAATTCAATTCAAGAATAGGGAATTTAACAATGAGAAAAACACCTGGATACTTTACTCAGCAGTTAGAGAAGGTTATTATTTGTTGTGGTTTCATTCATTTTTCACAAAAGTATAGAGAAACACAAATAGAATCAGTATCAAATGTTTATTAAGAATGAATAAGAATGACAAAAATTAAAATTTAAAGATTTTATTTATTTATTAATGAGACACACAGAGAGAGAGAGAGAGAGGCAGGGACACAGGCAGAGAGAGAAGCAGGCTCCACGCAGAGAGCCCGACGTGGGACTGGATCCCGGGTCTTCAGGATCACGCCCTGGGCTGAAGGCAGCACTAAACCACTGAGCCACCCAGGGATCCCCAAAAATTAAAATTTAAAAATGTTTTAAAATAATTATTAAGAATAATTTACAGTATATTTTCCTAATTCCCAACTAAATAAATTGACAAGGAAGAATAAAAACCTGAGGAAGATAAAATAATATTTCATATTTAATTTGAACTGAAAATGTTTCTTAAAAATAGTAGTATAAATTTCAGTTCAAAATGTTCTTGTTCTTGAAACTTGTCTGACTACTTTGAGTGTCATAGTATATAAACAGTAAAAGAGTAAGTATACCTTGTATTTATTGATTTTATATAATTTAGAATACTGAATTATATTATTATTGTATTTCACCTGTCTATTCCTTCAATTAGATTTGTGTAATCTGCTTTCAACAATAAATATTGAGAGGCATTTAGGATAGGCAGTTTAACACAATGGTTATCGAAGTAACTATAATTAAAGTGCCATATTTGGACCCTGAATCTACTACTTGTTGTGTAGTGACTTTATGTAAGATGATTTACCTTGCTGAGACTTAATTTCTTCTTCTGTGAAAAGGGAATAATAAAAAATAGCACACTCCATAATACTGGAAGGAGTGATATGAGAGGAAATAGACACACACATACATATCATATATCATACTGTATTACATGAGAATATACCATATATATCATATGTATTATATCGTTATCATTACAGTTCTAGATAAGAAAATGCCCTGTATGTTCTGGAGATTCAATGCTAACATCATAGCTTCCGCCTTCAGTGAGTTTTCATTCCAGTGGATAGCAGGCAAAGTAAAAAGCAATTTTAATATGTTATTACAATAAGAGATACACAAAATGCTATGAATATATCTTGGAATATATCATGGAGTTTAGAAATTTAGGGAAGCTGACACATTTCTTTACTGTTAAAAGATAGTTGGGCTAGTTGGTAGTCAAGGTCCCTTTTACCTCTCTTTGTATGTAGACCAATGCTAAAGAAAAAAAAAATCCAGTATATTCATAATTCTCTAGCTTTAGGTTTTCTCCTTTGTGAATAAGAAATGTTACTATACAGTTGTGAAGGCATGCAAAATTTGCAAAGTTTCTATGATTTTATTTTTATAAAAGTACTTCTACATCTAAGATGAAAAGAGAAGGTCCATTTGTTCACTTTATAAAATCTATATGGTGATGAATTAATACCTGGGACAGTTGATCTCCCAAGCTGTCTCTACCTCTTCGTCATTGTGTGCCATCAAAGCGTCAGTTTCATGATCCCACTTAATTATTTTAAACTAAATGTAATTAGATAGGAATTTGCAGTTTGCTGAAATAAACCTCTTCAATGATGTGCTAAAGAAACCTTTGCAACTTAGTGAGTTTATAGATTTATTTGGATAGATATGTCTATTTAAGTTGTCTCTCCTTGTGTGACTCTTGGCAGACTGTGTCTACCAAGGAGTTGGTCCATTTCATCTACATTATCAAATTTATAATCATAGAGTTGTTCATAATGTTCGGTTATTATCAGCCTAAAGTCCATGGATCTGTAATTATGCTCCCCCATTCATTTCTGATATTAGTAATTTGTGTTTTCTCTCTCTTTATTAGTTAGCTTGGATAGAAGCATATCAATTCTATTGATCTTTTCAAAGAATAAGCTTTTGGTTTTGTTGATTTTCTCTGTTGATTTTCTATTTTCAGTTTCACTGATGTCTGCCCCAATTCTTATTATTTTTCTTCTGCTCTCTCTAGATTTAATTTGCTATTCTTTCTCTAGTGTCTTAAGGTGAGAACTTAGATTATTGATTTTAGGTCTTTTTCTTTCTTAAAGATGCATTCAATTCTATAAACTTCCCTCTAAGCAATTCTTTTGCTGCATACCATAAATTTTGCCAAGTTGTACTTTTATTTTTGGTTAGCCTCAATATTTTTAAATTTCTCTTGAGCTTTCTTCTTTGACCTATGTGTTATTTACAAGTATGTTTTTCTCAATTGTCCACATATTTGGGGATATTCTGACCACCTTTCTGTTATTGGTTTCTAGTTTAATTCTATGGTACTTTGAGAGCAGACATTGTATAATTTCTATTCTCTTAAATTTGTGTATTTATGGATCAGAATGTCATTTATCTTGGTGAACATGTCATGTGAGCTTGAGAAGAATATGTGTGCTGTTGCTGTTAGATAAAGGATTGATAGATGTCAATTATATACAGTAGATTGATAATGCTGCTGTGTTCAACTATGTCCGTGCTGATTTTCTGCCTCTGTTGGAGCTGTCCATTTCTGAGAGAGCTGTTGAAGTTTGCAACTGTAATAGTGGATTAGTCTATTTCTCCTCACAACTCTATCAGTTTTTGCCTCACATATTTTGATATTCTGTTGTTAGAAGCATAAACATTAATAATTATTATGTCTTCCAGATAATTAAACCCTAAACCCTTTCTCATTATGTAATTCCTCTTTTTTATCCTAATAACTTTCTGTGCTCTGAACTGCTTTGTCTGAAATTAACATAATGTTTTTTAGATTAGTGATAATATGGCATATCCTTCTTTATCCCTTTAATTTTAATCTAAATGTGTAGTTACATTTGAATTCTACTTCTTGTGAGTCTTGTTTTTGGTCCATCACAAAATCCACTGTCTTTTAATTGCTGTAGTTAGACCATTGGTATTTAAGGTAATTATTGATCTAGTTGGATTAGTACATGCCATATTTGTTACTGACTTTGTTGCCCTGTTCTTCATTCCTATTTTTTGTCTTCTCCTTTCTTTTCTGCCTTTTGTTGTTTTAATTGAGCTTTTCAGATGATTCTATTTTCTCCCCTTGTTTGGCATATCAATTATACTTCTTTTGTTTACCTATTTAATTGATTGTCCTAGGGTTTGTGATATGCACTTATACTTAATCCAAGTCTGCTTTCAAGTAACAGTATACTGCTTCATGGGTAGCACAAAAAACTTAAAGCAAAATAATCCTAATTCCTCCCTCCTCTCATTTATATCATTGCTGTAATTTGTTTCATATCTACAAATGTATATATCCATACATGTACACATATATATGTATGAAACATATAAATAACCATATATAAGCTATTATTAATATGATATAACCCATAAATATAGATAATTGAATATATTATTGCTCTTATTATTTTGATAAACTGTCATGTTACATCAAGAATAAGGAATTGAAATAATCTATTTTACCTTTACTTATTTCTTCTCTAATGCTTTTCCTTTCTTCATGTGAAACCATGTGTATGATTACATCATTTTATAAGACTGTTTTTTAAAATATTTCTTGCAAGACAAATTTATTGACAACAAATTCCCTTACTTTTTCTGTAGAAGTCTCTATTTCTCTACTTTTGAAGAATAGTTTCACAGGGTAAAGAATTTTAGATTTGTGGTTTTTATTTCTCAACACCTTAAGTATTTCATTCCACTGTTTTCTTGCTTGTGTAGTTTCTGAAAAGAAGTCACACTAATTATTAGTTTTGCTCTTTTATACATAAGTTTTACTTCTTCTAGCTCCTTTCAAGATGTTTTCTTTATCTTTGATTTTCTGCGGTTTGAATTCGATAAGCCTAGGTGTAGATTTTTTGGCATTTATCATCCTTGGTGTTTTCTGAACTTTCTGGATCTGTGGTTTGGTGTCTGCATTAATTTGGGGAAATTTTCGGACATTATTGCTTCAAATACATCTTCTATTCCTTTCTTCTCTTCTGGCATTCTTATTATGTATACATTATACCTTTTTGTAGTTGTCCTGTAGTTCTTGTATATATTTTGTCTTTCAGTCTTTTTTCTCTTTGCTTTTCAGTTTTGGAAGTTTTTACTGACATATCCTCAAGTTCTGAGATTCTTTAGTATGTCTCATCTACTAATGAGCCCATCAAAGAAATTCATTTCTGTTATGCTTTTGATCTCTAAAGTTTCTTTTTAATTTTTTCTTAGAATTTCCATTTCTCTACTTATATTTCCCATCTGTTTTTGCAACCTGTGTCCTTTATCCTCCTTTAGAGCCCGTAGCATATTATTCATAGTTATTTAAATTCATATTCTGATAATTCTAGTATCTCTGTCATTTCTGAGTCTGCTTCTTATGCTTGCTTTGTTTCTTCAGACTGCAGTTTTGGTCTTTTAGTACACCTTGCAATCTTTTCTTGATGGCCAGACTTGATGTACTGAGTAAAAGAAACTGTGATAAATAGGCCTTTGTGATAAATATGAGGGGAGGGAAAGTATTTTGTAGTCCTATAATTAAGTCTCAGTCTTTTAGTGAGAATCTGCCTCTGAACCATGAAATTCACAATTGCTTCTTAGGTTCCCCTGTCCATTTTGGGAGCTAATATGACTACAGTGGGCTAGAGTAAGGCAGTTCCCTCCCCCCACAAGGAAAGCTGCAGTGGGCTTAGGTTGGTATTTCCCTTCCACTAGATTAGTTAGGCTCTAATAAAACCTCAGTAGTTTGAAATTTTAATAGTTTCTCCTAAGAGAGGGCTTTGTTAAGAAGAACAGGATGTCCTGGCATATTCATAATGGTTCCTTTTCTCCTCCCCCTGCTGGAAGCATGAAAGGACTTTTTCCATGAGAACATTCTATAGCCTCTGGAGATAAAACTCACAAAGGTGTAGCCTTCACCCCTCCCCACTCCCTAGTGTTTTTTAACCTCAGCGAGCCCCAACAACTAGCCAAATACAGTTCAGATTTTCCTATGCTGGTACTGGTTCCTATGGAGATTTCTGCTTGAGAGTTGATGCCCCACTAAGTTGTTATTCTTTGTGTTCCCCTGTTTGTCTCTCCAACTTGGTTGTAGTGGTTTGCCCTGTGACCTCACTTCTCTGAATGATTTAAGAAGAGTTGTTGACCTTCTCCGACTGACTTACTTCACTCAGCATAATACCCTCCAGTTCCATCCACGTTGAAGCAAATGGTGGGTATTTGTCATTTCTAATAGCTGAGTAATATTCCATTGTATACATAAACCACATCTTCTTTATCCATTCATCTTTCGAACCAGGGGTGGTAGAAGGGGAGGAGGGCGGGGGGTGGGAGTGAATGGGTGACGGGCACTGGGGGTTATTCTGTATGTTAGTAAATTGAACACCAATAAAAAATAAATTAAAAAAAATAAAAAATAAAAAATAAAAGGAGTTCCATCTATCTGAAAAAAAAAAAAGAAGAGTTGTTGATTTTTCAATGTGTTCAACTAGTTATTAGGATAGAGCGACAACTTCTATACTCCTTATATGCTGAATCAAAAAAGATAAGAAAATCAAAACACCAATTCCTATATTATTGTTAGTCTCTTTAAGATAGGATATAGCTGACTTTTAAAATCTCACCTGGGACTATTGTTTTTTGACTCCACACTTTTTGTGACTATTTGTACATTTAGATCTATTTGTTATTTTCTTTACTGTTTTTCTTGCTTGTTTTTCCCTTCTTCCTTCTCTCTTACATTTAAAGTATTATTTTTTCATCCCATTTTTCCCTCTTCTTCATTTTGAATTTATACAATATCTATTATTTTAGTTATTTTGGCAGGATATTTAACAATAGTTATATTATTCAATATTTGTATATACTCCTCTTAAAAAGTTTAAAGAGACAAATCATTATCTCTCACCACCTTCTTCCTAACTTGTGAGATAATGTTTTTCAGCATGTCATGTCTTTTTTCACACAACACTGTAAAGGTTATACTTTGTCTTTCATGAAAAATCTGTTTATAATACACATATTAACCAGTTTCTATGTGAAGCATTGATTCTTGTTTCTCATACCTTCCAAATTAGATCAAAATCCTTCTACCTGGAATATGTCCTACATTTGAATTTTTGATGTAAGTTCTATGAGTGTTAAATTCCCTCTACTTCTATTTGTCCGAAGCTGTCTTAATTTTAAGTCTTAGGTCTCAAAAGACAGCTTTGTTTGTTATAAAATCTTAGGTTAAAGGATATTTTTTATCAGCACAAAGAAAATATAATTCCACTGTCTTTTGCTTCTGCTGTGGGTTGGCCATTGCCAGTTAAGTTACAAATAAACTCTTTTTTTTTTTTTCCTTTTCTTTTCTTCCTCTCTGACTTCTAAGAACTTCACTCTGTGGTGTTCTAAGACTCTCTGGGATCTATTTGTATCTGAGCAATGTTTTATTTATCCTGTGTAAGATATTTAAATTCACTGGGTTTCTTGGATCTGTTTTGGTGCCTTTGTTATAAATTTTTACTTTGAATATTGCCTATCATATGTTTTATCTATTCTTTGTTGAATAGATATATATTAGACATGCTCATCCTAAACTATCTCATGACTATCATACTAGCTTCCTTCACTAGAGTTAAGGAGAGGTCTACAGGTTGAAAATTTGCTTGAGGATCCTCGTCTACCTATTTGGATTCCAATATTCATATTGTCTTTGCCTTTTGAGGATTCTTTATTTTCTTCACTAAGCAATTTACTAACTTTTCCCAAATTTATCTTAAATATTTTTAGCATTTTATTGTTTATGTTACTGTGATTGTTGTTTTTCCAAGGGGAATGCTTAGTTAAGCAATCAAATACTTCAGAACTACAGAAACAGTTCCAATCTCTTCTTAATCTCTATCAGGATTTTATGCCCATAAATTCACTAAAAGCACCCTTTTCAACTGCACCAAAGAATGCCATGTTAGCAAATCCAAAGTCTATTCAATACTCATCAGCATATGACACTGTTACACTTCGTTCTTTTTAAAACACTTTTTTCATTGGTTTTCAGATATCACACTCCTCTGATTCTCCTCTTTCCACACATATTGCTCCTTCTCACTCATCTCTTTCATTTCCCTCCTTGATTCTTTGAAGCATATATCACAAATTAAAATTATCATAGCTATTTTCTCATTCATTATATCTCCATTACATTAGACTAATAACCATCTTGTTTATTGCTGTTTCCAGAATTAAAATAATGACTGCCACATGAAAATGACATACCTGTATGAAAGGCATCTTGAATCTAGGCTACTGTTTAAGAACAGTATGGACGGACACTAGGGCCATTCTCACTGGGCTCAAATCTTCATTCTGCTGTGTACTATGAGCAAGTTACTCAATTTTCCCAGACCTTACTGTAAAATGTTATAGTACTCAATTGTTAAATGGCGACAATAATAGCATCAACCTTAGTATTAAATTAAGTCAATAAAGGTAAAAGTGCACAGAGCAGTTCCTGGTATAAAGTTAACAGTCAATAAGTAGCAACATGCTATTATAGTAGTAGACAGCAAACAAATGTTTGTTGAATTATTTATGAAATAAACAAATTAACAATTCAGGAATTAGATTTTTTCAAAATAGAATATTTGATATTAGCTTTATTTTCTTTTCCTCTGCAAGAATACACTCTATAAAAATAGGATATACCATTAAAAAATGAACTATGGATCTGCTTACTCCAGTTGCCCCATAAGTCAGGAATTTTATAAATATTTTAAATAAAACAAAAATGTTAAAACATACTTTTATCATTGTTTCTATATCTGATCAATTAAATTAGGTTTTGACATTTTATGTCAAGACCAATTGTCAGATAATCAGAAATAAGTGGGGTAAATGCGTAACATTTCTCTCTTTTACTCTTATTCAAAAGTGAGAAAATAAATATCAATAAGTGTCATTCTTCTATTTCAACAATACTTTTAAATAATTTTAAATTTGACTTGTTCACTCTCTTAGTCAATTGTGAGTAAGTTTTGCTGCAGTAACAAACAAATCCACATTATCAGCGGATTTATCTTAAAAGAATACAACGTTATCTCTCAATTCTGTCACATTCATTGTCAGTCACCTGTAACTTAGCTACTTTTCTCTTTCTTTCATGACTCGGGTAGTCTGGAGTAAAGGAGCAGCCCCGTATAGAGAATTGTCAGTTTGATGACAAAAGGAAAAGACAATATGGCAGAATCATACAATGGCTCTTAAGGTATATACTTAAAAGTGGCACAAAGACCATTTACTCACATTCCATTGGCCCAGGCAAATTATATATCAAGTGCAGCGTCAATGTAGCTGAAAGGCAACATTATCTTATAAAAAGGAGCAATGCACAGCATGTATCCAAACATTACATTGAACTTGTGGGGATGGGGGCTCCTGGGTAGCTGAGTCAGTTAAGTGTCTGTCTTCTGCTAGGGTCATGGTCTTGGGGTCCTGGGATGGAGCTCTATGTCAGGAGTCCTGCTCAGCAGGGAGTCTGCTTCTCCTCTCCCGCTGCCTGACACTTCCTCTGCTTATGCTCTCTCTCTGTCAAATAAATAAATAAAATCTTTTTTAAAAAAGTGTGGGGATGTATAATCCCAACATAGAAAGGGTGAAATTACATTTAAAGATCTTTCATACCAACTTTATTTTTTTCTAACATTTGGTGGCGGGGGGAGAGGGAGAGAGAACGCAGGCAGGGGAATTGGCAGAGGGAGAGGGAGAGGGAAAGGCAGGTTCCCTGCTGAGTATGGGAGTCTGATCAGTGCTCATTCCCAAAACCTGGAGATCATGAGCCGAGCCAAAGGCAGAGACTTAACCATCAGAGCCACCCAGACACCCCTTCCATACCAACTTTAAGTAAAGGATGTGTGTGTATGTCTGTGTCTGTGATATGAGTACCTATTTTATTTTATTTTTTTTTAATATTTTATTTATTTATTTATTCATGATAATCACAGAAAGAGAGAGAGAGAGAGAGGCAGCGACACAGGCAGAGGGAGAAGCAGGCTCCATGCAGGGAGCCCGACGTGGGATTCGATCCCGGGTCTCCAGGATCGCGCCCTGGGCCAAAGGCAGGCGCCAAACCGCTGCGCCACCCAGGGATCCCTGAGTACCTATTTTAAATAAGACTTAAAAAGCCATTTCCATTGACAATAAAGAAGAATAGCCTTCGTTATGGTTAATCCATTAATTTAGCTAATCTTAATAATAATGCATATTATTATATGAATTATTTGGCTACAGTGATTACCATTAATTGTGAAACTGTCCAAAAAAGCAAAATTTGTATATGCCACACTGTCACTTATTGGAAATAGAATTTAGGGCTCATTGGATCATTGAATTTAAACTTTCAGACTCCGTAAGACTCTCCTCCTTCCAAAGTGTTCTTATATAAGGCATATATATTTTTCTCCTGATGCTTAATTAAGAGATTCATTAATAATTAGCTATATGAAGAACCGAGGAACAAAAAAGATTGACTCAGCCTCCTTTATATTTCCATGCAAGATATCCAGAGACAAAGATACAATAATTTTTGTAATTTCATGGAAATTTTCAGGGGAAAATACCAATTTCATGGCAACATCTAGAGAAATGTGATGATTTCATGCAAATTCTCTGTCCCTAAACCATTCACAAACACAACTCAAATAAATGTGAAAACAGACAGCTTCCTATAAAATTTTCAGGATTCTAATTATGAAAATAAATGAACAAGTGAAATAGAGCATTTTGAAAGGTATATGAGTTGATTCTAGAAAAATTAAGGCTATGATTATATATTGCCTTGAAGGAAACTATTCAAAAATATCAATTTAGATTTAAAAATTTTTCAAATCAAATACAATTCCCATTGGCAAATTCTTAATTTTGACATAAAATTGCCAATTTTCATATAAGTAACATAAATTGTCATCTGACAACTCAGTTTACAAAACCTACCAAATGTTGATTATTGATGTAGTCCAAAGGAGATATTCAATTAATTTTTAAATATGTTTTAAAAATATTATACCATGACATAACTCTGGATCTGTAAACAAATAGATATGTTCTGTATGACCTTTGTTAATATATCAGGATATAAACAGTCAGGCCTTTAATTTTAGTCTTTGTCCCACATAAAAATGATAAACCCTTCACTAAATCTATTCAAGACACATAGAATTCTTGTAATTGCTGACAGCTAATAAAACAAATACATAAATAATGCAGCAAAAACTTTTAGGGCCAATTTACATAATCTTCCAACCTAAAGATTTTCTTCTAGATCCAAATTTAACCCACCTCCAGAACCTAATGTATTTTGATTCTATTTTAGTTCATTAGAAAACTTCATAAAAATCACCTCATTTAGGGAGGAGAATGAAATAAAAGCAGTTAAAGGAGGATTATGAATATACAAGAGAAGACAGCTACTAGTGTTCTTGAAGTCTCCTCCCAACTAGGCTGCAGCAATTCAACCTTCCTTGCTCATCTTCCTGTCTTGCACATAAAGTAGTTATTTACAGATAAATATTAATAAATATTAGTAAATATTTACATATAAATATTAGTAAACATTACAAAACAATTAATTGTATCTAGAGTATAATGTAATGAGACTGGTGTCCTGATGATTGTGAACCAGATCAGAAGTAATACCAAGAAAAAAAGTGCCAAAAACACTTGAATAGGGTAACTATTTTAAAGTTAATTCTGTGAAAAAGTTAATGATGATTTTAAAATCTGCTAAAATTCTGAAAAATCTGCCTTTTTTCCCAAAAACATAACTCACTCTGAGTATAGAGACAACCAACCAGTGTATCTCTATACTCAGAGTGAGTTATGTTTGCTGCTTGACTGATCGTATCAGTAAAGTTGTGAATTTATGTCTATGCATCCAAACTCATGAATTATGTCAAGACTCACAACTTGACTATTTTCAGACTTCTATAACATAGAAGCATAATAATGAAAATTCCTAGTGTTAAAGACTGCATGCTTTTCTTTATTAGTGGCAATGTGAAGTGAATTACATCAATTATTCTCCATATAATTATCTCCTAACTTCTCTCGTTTTTCATATTAGCAAGGCACCACTGTTTACTATCCTGGTTAGTACTAAACAACATCTTATTAAGGATATACTCTTGATTACCAAGGACAGTGTTTCCAGGATATAGCCAGCAAGGAATAGAGTGGCATAAGTAGTCTCTGAGAAGTTAGGCAGGCAGTTTGGGCCAGATCATGCACAGCCCTTTGGCTGGAGAATGCAGACTGGATTGTATTCTAAGAGCAATGGAAAGTTTGTAATATTGTTTTATAAATATATGAGGACATGGTCTGATTGACATCTTTAATATGTCTGTCTGGTGTACATGGAGAACAGTTTGGAAGTGGGCCTGAGTAGAAGCAGGAAAACAAATGGGGCAGAGATTGCAGTGGGTTGAGCCAGGAGTGAGGAGATAATAAAGATTTCCTAGCAGTAAAGGTCTAGAACCAGTTTTGTATTTTCTAAGGAGAACTCTGAGAAAGTATATATTGGGAGGCTATTGTATTAAGCAAATGTGTATACATGTAGGTATATAGAAACAAGATGGCCTGAAGTAGAAAAATGGCAGTAGGAATGAAATATAGAACACCTACATGAGAGAAGATAGAAAAATTGTCCCATTTTGGTAACTATGAGATGGAGGTTAGAATGAGGTGATAAATAAAGCCACTACCAATATTTCACACTAGCTAATTGAAAGAAACAACAATTTGAGAAACATGAGATGTTCAACAGAATTTGGGAGAGCGAGTCAGTTATTTTTCAAAGATGTTTTAATAAAGAATATAGAAATATAGAAAAAACTGTTGAAAATTATGTTTAGGAAAGTAGTCTAGATCTGAAAACCATTAAAATAGTTACAGAAGGGTAGCCCGGGTGGCTCAGCGGTTTAGCACCACCTTCAGTCCAGGGCATGATCCTGGAGACCCGGGATCGAGTCCCACGTCAGGCTCCCTACATAGAACCTGTTCTCCCTCCGCCTCTCCGTGTCTCTCATGAGTAAATAAACAAAATCTTAAAAAAAAAAAAAGTTACAGTCGTAAGAACAGACACATTCACTCAAACCAAGTATAAAGATAAAACAAGAAAGATGTTGAAAGAACTCTGAAGATTACTCATATTTAAGTAATGGGTCAAGGCTGAAAGCATACTCCTGCACTCTATGAACAGCCTATGATAACATCTTATGTAATCAAGTGAATAATGCATTATTTGATTCAGTACTGATTAATGTCCCAAGATTCAAAATAGCAAATGGAGGACATTTAGTCTCTTCAATATCTTAATAACATCTGATAATCAATATATTCTTAATCATTTCTAAGTGTATGTTTCTCCAGTGGCCTCATCAATAATAGAGTTTGAACTTTTATATTTGGCTAACGTCTCCAAGGACATCAGATGGCATCTATTGCTGGTAGCAACTTTTTAAAAACTCCGACAGTATGAATACAAATTTGGTAAATGCACTGACATTATCAATTTGGAAATAGCTATTATGAAATAGTGACTGATCGTCACTACGGAACACAAAAAATATTAGTCAGTTCAGTTAAAATATTTCCTATGTTCTGACTAAATTTTTGCCACATCTGTTATTTATTTTCTGTACACTGTCATGACAATGACAGATCAGAAAATGGACAGGGATATTTTAATTTCCTAAAGTTGGTATTGTGGTCTTGTAAGTGGATATGGATTTAAAAAAAAAAAAACTCTCAAATAATAGGTAGGCAAGAAGTACAACTTGAAGTCATGAGAAATGGAATTACGAAAAAGACTGTTACAGTGTTTCCAAGGTAAAATTTGGACTTTCTGATTCTAGATAAAGGGTTATTGTATCCCAAATGTTAAAAGTGATTGCAGGTACAAGAAAACAGGGGTGACTTGATGATACTAACTATGCGCTATTTTATTAAAGATTTTTTTTTATTCATTTGAGAGGAGAGTGGGAGAGAGAGCACAAGCCAGGGGGAGAGGCAGAGAGAATGGGAGAAGTAGACTCTTTGCTGAGCTGGGAGCCTGATGAAATGATGTGGAGCTCCATCTAGGAACTCTGTGATAATGACCTGAGCTGAAGGCAGAAACTCAACCAACTGAGTCACTTAGGTGCCCCCATTGCTTCACAGTTTTAAGGAAATACTTGATATAATGCAACCCTCATGAAGGCAGCAACTAGTTATTATTTTGTTCACCAGTGCCTGGCAATGAATAGATTTTATAATACTTATTAATTCAATATATGAATAAATATATGAATGCATATAATGCAATAATTTAGCCATAACATTACTGCAACTCACGCTAAGAAAGATGTTCCTGTCAAAATAAGAAAAGGAGGAAATAGAGAACCCAAGAAACTCTAATTCCAGTTGAAGTGATTAATTTCCATTCTTTTGTATACATTCATATCAATGTCCCCAAACCTAACATTATGTTTCACATTTTATGACTTTCTAAGGAGAATGATACTGACCTGTTTGTTTCTCAAATTAATTTTACCCTTAAAATAAAATACAATTTAGAACTCTAACATCCCTTCAAATGGATTGAGTCTAATATGTTGTTGATAACAGACATACTTGATTACACTGTCTAGTTAACCGATAGCACTGGCTAATGTGATCAGTGCATCTAGTTGAAATAGTCAATTATGAAACTGAGGAAGACAAAATGAAGGTTAATATTTCAGAGTTCTGTTGCAAGGTAAAATAAATGAATAGTTATCCTGGTGTTTGGGTTCTGTTTGAAATGTTACATGTGGCATTTTCCAACAAAAGATGCAATTAATGTCATGGCTAGCACTGTCATATTGCATCGGAAACACTTCACTAGATGTCTGTCAAAATCAAAGCAGCTGTCACAATTTAACATAAAAAAACTATTTTAAAGAATTTCCTGTATACTGATGTTAAGTCAAACCCGTAATTATACAGATAACAGCCAGAAATTCAGCCAGAAAATTAATATACTTTTGCCCAAAAAAATAGTTTTGTTTTACCTTTCTTGAGGTTTTTTTTTTTAAGATGTGACTTTGAAAAGGAACAACTCACAAAGTTGGTACTATTATGACATTAACTTGCCATTCTATGGAGCAAAAGGCATTTTTCCCCCACTAAATGTCATCTCAGACGCCTGCCATGAAAAAAATTGTAGCATTTTATTCCTTATAACTTTTCTATCCTTGGGACAATACATTACTTCTCTCAGTCTCAAGATTATTAGGTTTCTACAAAGACATTCATTTCAGTGATAGAGAAGAGAAAGTGTAGATAATTCACAAAGCAAGTGACTTTGCAAATAAAGACAAACCTCAGAGACCAAAGATTAGAGGTATTGTATATTTATGAATTACAAGTACATATTCTCTTTTTTTCACTATTCTGCAAATAAAAAAGTCTTTGAAGATGAAATTTAAGAGATTTACATTTCTGGATCTCCTTAAAGCTTTCAAATGAAATAACAATTCCTAGAATAAAGTTAGCATTTTGCATGTCCCAGTCCATGAGATAGTTTAAAAATAAATTATAAATGGACCTGGACCAGAACTTCAGTGTGAACTTGAGAGAGTCATTTTACCTTCCTAATTCCACAATCTTCTGTTTTCAAAATCAATTTTCCCCCTGCTTCTTTAATTTAAGCTTTAGAAAAACAAAACATTATAAAATGTTAATAACATACTAGCCCCAAAAGATATTGTAAAAACTGATTTTAAGATCAAATTAGTATGGGAACCATATGTATAGTATCTTCTTCTTAGATATTAAAATAGCTTTCATTTGAAGCATCTGTCAGAGGTTTTTTTTTTTTTAATTTGATGAGAGCAGGACCATGAACTTCACTTTACTGTTAAGGAATAAATCATTTTGGTATCTGTGAGAGTAGCTTTCCTTGATGAATGAATTGAGACTAAGTAGCCCAATTATCTAAGAAAGGAGTTCAGAAGACCTTTGTGTTCTCAGAATTTAAAAGATAAATCACCAACATTTTGGGTAAACTCAGAGAATTGAATTAAATGAGTAGCGGAAAAAGTGTTTCTGAGAATGTTAGGTAGTGGATGCCCAAGCCAGGCCTAATTTAACACTTTCAGGTATAGTTTGTCCCAAGGTGAGTGTTTTTGTATATTAACTGAAAAAGCTGATGTCTAGGCCTTTAAATTCCAGATCCCGAGCAGGAAGATCCATGACTAGGAAGTTCCATGACTAGGTTGGCATTGAAGAAGGGAGCCCGTCCTCTCTTAAAGGCCAGTACAGACTCTGCAACAATCTGAATCTGCAAGAATCATTACAGCAAGACACAGATTTCATCTGTCAGGCCAGTCACAAAATGTAATTTTGTTTGGCAGGAAGATGAAATAATAGTAATAAGCTAATCCCATGCCAGTTGGCCCATATGACCCCATTTGAACTGTCTGAACTATTTTGATTCTTTGACAATATAAAAATATATGCAAATTTAAAGGGGGTAAAGTATTGATGTCTCTGTTAATAAGACAAGTGAGAATTTATGTACCTATTTGAAAAAATAAGAGAACTGTCACCAATTTTGAGTCCTGTGTTTTTGTCTAACTACAAAGGCATATGAGGACATGTGGAATATGGGAGAAGTTCAACCAAACAAACAAACAAAAATGAAAAAAAAAAAAAACTTTGGTTTGGGATGTATAATTAAACTCTATGCTTCATTTGGAATACTCTCATTAAGAAAAAAAAATGTCATTGGTGTGAATGTAAAAAGATAGAACCCTCTCTGGAAAACAATTTGACAGGTTTTTCTCAAAAAACTAAGCATGCAACTACCATATGACCCAACAATTGCACTCCTGGGCATTTATCTCAAAGGAAAGAATAGTCATATTCACACACATACACACACACACACACATACACATACAGTACAAAAATGTTTACAGCAGCTTGTTTGTAGTCATTCATATCTGGAATCAGCCCAGATGTTCTTCAGCAGGTAAAGGATTAAACAAACAATGATATATCCATACCAGAAAATACTACTCAGCAATAAAAGAGAACAAACTACTGATGCATACAACTTGGATGAATCAGAAAAATATGAGTGCAAAAAGCTTAGAGCTTCTGTATTATGTATCATAGACTGAATATTTGTGTGCCTCAAAAAATTCATGCATTAAAGTCCTAACCCGCAGTGTGATGCTGTTTGCAGCTGAGTTCTTTAGAAGGCAGTCAGGGTTAGATGAGGTCATGAGGGTGTGAACTTCACGATGGCAATAGTGGCCCTTAAGGAGAGACACCAGAGAGATATCAGAGCTTTCACAAGAAACTGCATTGGCCAATAACTTTATCCTGGACTTCTCAGCTTTCAGAAAATAAATTTCTTTTGTGTAAACCATCCAATTTATTGTATTTTATTATAAGAGCATGAGCAGATTAAGACATTACTTGATTCAATTTATATACATTCTTGAAATGTATATAATGACAGTATTATGAAAATGGAGAACTCATCGGCAGGGGTTAAGGAATGGGAGGAGGCAGGAGAAAAATGGCTATGGTTAGAAAAATGAGAACATGAAGAATGGCTATGGTATGAGAAATGTTTTGTTATCTTCACTCTGTCAATGACAATATTTTGGTGATTGTATTATAGTTTTGCAAAATGCTGATACTGGAGCAAAAAAATGTAAAGGGTACATATATTGTATCTTATGAGTAATATGACAAAAGTAGGAGAGGAGAGAGAAAGAGAGAATAATAGGTTCTAGAATTCCCAGCAAAAATAAAAAGACGTAGCTGAACCAGGACAAAATTTCCTATTGCATAGAGTAATTACAGAACACAGAGTCTTCCTATTTATACTTACTGAAGACAGTAGGATTTAGAAGGGATTTGCTTTACAGAAAATCCCCTCAAGCAAAAAATATTCTTTATTTTTGAGACTGATTGCTTTTTTAGAATAACCCACCAAACATATAAAATAGAGATCTACCTCACAAATTGCCAGGGATTTTCTTATTATAGTGATTTTCCCATTGCTAAAGTTTGCATAGAATGTTTGCCTTATGGTTGTGTTAGCCAAAGTAGCAATGAGAAAAAAGTTACTACATCATAGACAACTTTTTGTCATAGATAGAAATCTGCAAAATATTATTGTCTATTATGATAATAAAAAGGACTTGATTCTATACTTCAGAACTAAAGTAGACACCAACCTTCCTCTAACAAAATGAATAAATAATTAACAAACAAACAATCAGATTGAAAATTTCCTGGTTTCCCTTGCAGATATTATCACTTCTTGTCAAAAGGTAGAAAAGGAGAGCAGCTGAACTCTTCACTGTTCTGTTTACTATTTTATCCTTTTACCAAGTAAATTTCCATTAAATCTGGGTGTTATGGGCTGATTTCACAGCAGGAACACCCAGAAACAGACTTTAGAAAGGAAAGAATTGTCTTTTTAAAGTGTAAAGGAATCCATGCATTTATTGATTTTCTTGTCTTTCCCCTCAAATCCTTTGAAATATGATCAAAAAAGTGTCTCCATTTTATATACCACAATTTCCTTTTAATAGCTTTTTCTCCACAACAGAGTCAGAGCTCTGCCTTCTTAACTAAAGAGGAAAAAGCTGTCTCAGAGGAAAAGATAACTGAGCTAAGCCAACCCTAAACCACCATTAGACATGTGAACATGTGAAAGGTCACAGAAAGGCTGTCTGGTGGGCCAGCTGTCTCTACTATAGCTCCTCTGCCCAGCAGGGCCTCACTGGGCCCAGATCTAGATGATATGGTTTATCTTTTTTTTTTTTTTTTTACTGATAATGCAAAGTACATCTCCCAAAGTTTATATGTGCATGAAATGTGCTCACACATGCATCACCCACCATGTCTACCCCCATGTCTCTTCTTATTTTCTATTTTCCAACTTCTTTGCCTACTAATCCTGATATATGACATTGCATGCCAGTCCCAACAGCCAGAAGGAATAATTCCCTGAGAATTCATGGAATGTTTAGGCTGTTAAAACGTGTTTTAATTAGCTTTTGATATTTGAATCCCACCGAGAACACTCTTGCCAGAGATGTCAACCAAACTAATGTGGGGAAACTTCCAGGTATGGGAAATTTGCTCTCTCAAAAAAAGTTTTTTGAAATTATTTTCAGACAGCTCTGAGAGGTAGAAATCGCTTTTTTAATATTTAGGTGAAAATATGAGCCTAATGCTTCTAATTCTAGTCTTTGGGTCTATTCAAGATAAGCTAATCCCTCTCTTATTTGACAGCCTGCATAATACTTAAAGGCAGTACACATATCTACCCCAAATTTTCTCTTTATCATGTCTTGTCCCACTTCATTCTGAAATCGCTTTAAGTTACTTTAAATTCTTTTCCCATCCTGATTTTTAGCTGCTAGATAAGCAACCTTTAGACTATATAATCTTTTAAAGAACTGTATCCTTTAGTAAATATATTACGATGGTTGAATATGGATTCAGATCTTGGGTCTGGCAGTTAACTAACTCCATGACCTTTGCAAGTAGCCTACCCTGCCTCAATTTCATTTGTGAAATACTGATAATGCAAGAACATCTCCTAAGGTTTTCATTTGTATGAAATGTGCTCATATATGTAAAGAGTCTGAACAATGGCTAACAAATAATGCTCATTAATGGGGCACCTGGATGGCTCAGTCAGATAAGCATCTGCCTTTGGCTCAGGTCATGATTCCAGGGTGCTGGGATTGAGCCTCATGTCAGGCCCCCTGCTCAGCAGGGAGACTGCTTCTCCTTCTCCCCCTGCTCGTGCTCTCTCTCACTATCTCTCTCTCGAATAAATAAAATCTTTTAAAAAATTTTAGCTACCATTATCACTGTCTCTGATAGATTCTTAGAAGAGTTAAGTAATACAAGACAATCATCACACTCATTCTTCACTAGTCCTTATTGTAGTCCAAGCTGGGATTTGACTTGATACTTAGATAACATAGTAACCCACAAGATCTATAAGACTTAATCAAAATGAACCAAGGATAAGCACATAAGGCCTTGTTGGAGCTGTTGTTCTTGAAGCAAATGTTAAAGAACTAATAGAATTAAGTTTAAACAGAGCAATACCAGTATCTTTTCAAGTTGGGGAAAATAAACACATGATGTGTGCTCCTGGACTAGCAACTAGCAGTTGTAGTTCAAAAGAAAAGGCAAATAGTTGAATAGAGGAAGATAATTTTGAAAAGGTCCACTGAGACCAATCTAATTAATGGGACACTCTGGACTCTGTTACAGTGAGAGTTTCAGGTAAAGCCTGGTCTAATGTAGTCACTCTCACTTTCAGACATAGCTAGAAGCAGGGAAAATAAGATATCGACTAGTAGTAATGTCTAACACATTGCCTCTGGAGTTTTCAGTTTTTACTCTAGAAAGCAACCCTTGTTTTTGTTTTTGTTTTTAATTTTTATTTATTTATTTATTTATGATAGTCACACACACAGAGAGAGAGAGAGAGAGAGGCAGAGACACAGGCAGAGGGAGAAGCAGGCTCCATGCACCAGGAGCCCAACGTGGGACTCGATCCTGGGTCTCCAGGATCGTGCCCTGGGCCAAAGACAGGCGCCAAACCACTGCGCCACCCAGGGATCCTGCAACCCTTGTTTAAATTAATTCAACTTGAATTTTCTGGTACTTATGACTGAAAAAGGATTAGGAATCATATATCAGTGTTAACAACAACAACACCACACACAAAAAAAAAAAAACACGGATTTGACACCAAATGGAACTGAATTCAAGTCCTAGATCTGTCACTTAAGAAATAAATTATTTAGGGGCACCTGGGTAGCTCTGTTGGTTAAGCATCCAACTCTTGATTTCAGCTCAGGTCATGATCTCAAAGTCATGAGATTGAGCCCAGCACTGGACTCTGTATTCAGCGTGGAGTCTGCGGGAAATTCTCTCTCCCTCTGCCCCTCCTCCACCTCTCAAATAAATAAATAAATCTTTTTCTAAAAAAGAGATAAATTTTTTAACCTCTCTACGTTTCTTCCTCTAAAAAACTAACAAAAAAAAGGAGAGAAAATCTGACAGGATCATCATTGGTTCCAAGTAGATGACATGGAGTGACATTTTTCTGAGGAGGAGATGAAAATATCCAATTGTCAGAGATGGAGAAGGAAATACAGAAAATTGCCATTTTTGTGTCGCATTTACCTTAGCAAATAGCTTGTCTATAAATCAGAACTATAGAAATGACTATGGCCTGGACCTATTTTGCTATCCATCCCTAAGTCCCCTGAAGTTACACATTTTGGTCCCTGGTGGGAGCTGCTTTTATTAATGTAGGTCCTTGTCCTCTGGTCTATAGCGGATCTCTCTTTTAAAGTATATTCTCATATGCAGTCTCATCATTTCAGCAAATATTATATGATCATAAACAGGTGCTATTGCAGGTTCTATGCAATGTGATTGAAAGAAGCACAGATACTATCCTTTTGACAATTTTGCTTGGGGGAAACAACTGAACTCATTCATTCCTTTCAGTTTAATGGCTGAGCAAACTGTCCCCAGAGCTTGGCAACAGCAACCATCATGTAAGTTATTGATATGGGCCCTGACTCTTCCAACATTACTTAACCATGCCCCCTTAAAGATCTTTAGGTTGAACTGCAGGGTAAGCAGGACTCTGGCCCAGAGAAGAACTGCCCTTCGCATCAAGGAGAGATAAAAAGAGGTCCATCATAACCTGATCTCTCTCTTCTGCAATGGAGAGAGCTACATTCACAAGTGACTAAAATGAGAAACAAAACAGAAGCTTTCCATCATCACTCCCACTTCCCATTAGGGTCCTTGACAGTTTCACTAGGCACTGCACAATATCTTAATGAGGAGGAGGAGAGAAACCCTGTTGGTGAGATCATCATTCCACAAATCACTGTTATTTACAGATGAGACAAATCTGTCCTTCATCACCCTGCTAGCTATTTCTCCCAGCTTTACTTCCTCAGACACAGTATTATTAGGATGACATCTTGGCACAGAAAATGCCAATTCTCTAGTGCTGTAATGACATTTCTGAAAGTACTGTCTAAGAAAATGCTCTATGAAATCATGTTTTTGGAAGCCAGGTCAGTGACTACAGAACAAAAGAAGTAAACTCACAAAAATGGTATTTTATTACACAAAGAGAAATCATCATAACTAAGAATCTGAAACTGAAGTTGATAACACTTTCTATTTCCTTGTCAGGGAACTAGAATATGATGGGAAGGAAACCATAGTGTTGCATTTCATTCTCTACCCTGTAAAAGAAAAGAATTCTGGCTATAAACAAGCTGCAATTATGCAGTATTTGAGGAACACAAAAGAATGAATTGATCACATAAAACATAGATACATAAATATGAGTATAGAATCAAACATAATTTTAATGGCAATTTTATGTCCATACCTATATGCATCTGTAGATATGTATATTATACTTAACCTAAATTTAGCAGTCATCAATGAAATAATTTCTTAAGCACTTAGCTATAAAAGTTTCAGACAGTGGCAAGTAAAATTAAGCAAACCCAGTCACTGTATTTTAGAAATTAATAATTTCAAGTACACTTCTGTAAAACAATGCCTTTTTAAAAATATATATATACATATATGTACTATCTCTCTCTCTGTAGATAGAGATGATAGATAGATGATAGATAGATAGATAGATGATAGATAGATGATAGGTAGATAGATAGGTAGATAGATAGATAGATAGATAGATAGATGATAGGTAGATAGATAGGTAGATAGATAGATAGATAGATAGATAGATAGATAGATAGATAGATGATAGATAGATCTCCTGGAATGTACTCACTCCTGATCTTCCTGATACTTCTTGATTTTTCTTCAATAACACTGGATTTAATGATTTAAATTTAATTTGATTAATGTTAAATTTTAAAATCTAATGAAATATTATCAATTTAAATAAATCATAGTGCTTAACTATTAATGAAATTCAAAAGTTAAATAAGTCATAAAATTTAAATATTAATGATGATTGAAAATGTATAATCTATCGAATTCCTTAATACAACGACTATACTTTCTCATAAAACGATACTGAAATCCACATCCTATGAGAAACTCTGCACCTTCAGCATGTTCTCATTCTCTTCACTGTCAACAATGAATAACTGGTAGTATCCAGTTATGATATTGGATATATACATATGATTTTATGTATCTTATTTTGAGGGGAGAACTACAAACACCTAGTAGAACTTCTATTTAACTATACTCTCAGAATGTAGTAAACATCCTCCCTTTTTCAAGGTATTTTTCTGTGAGAGCAACAATGTCATATTCTGTGCTCACTCACATGAGGTTTCAGAGGGGCACTGACTTATATATTATGAAAATATTATTTATATTCTACAAGAAGAAATGAAAAGGACAATAAATATTTTGGCAAATGGTAATTTTTCTAAACTCAAAAACAATAAAACTATTCTTGTTGAACAAAACAGAAATTTATAAAAATAAAAGTTGCTCACAATCTGATAGATGGAATTGATGTATCTATTATATTTTAATTAATCTTCTATGATGCATAACAATCATTTTTATACTAGTTTTCTATTTTTAGTTTTTATCATTAGCAATGTTGTAATCAACATTAATACACACAAATCTTTGTACACAAGTGTTAGTCTCTGGGGCACCTGCATGGCTCAGTTGGTGAAGCGCTTACCTATGCTCAGGTCATGAACCCAGGATCCTGAATCAAGCCCTACATCAGGCTCCCAGCTTAGTGGAGAGCATGTTTCTCCCTCTCCCTTGGCTTCTCCCCCTGCTTGTGCTCGTGCTTGTTCTCTCTCTCTCTTTCTCTCTGTCAGATAGATAAAATCTTTTTTTTTAAAAAAAGTGTTAGCCTCTAAACTGTGAAACCCTGGAATCAGAATTACTCAGTGAGGTTTGCACATTAAGAAATCTTAAAAAAAGATAGATATAAATCTAGATAGATATAAATCTTTAAAAAAAGACAGATATAAACCAAATTTAAAAGTTCAAAAATTTACACTGTCATAGCAGTTTAGGAGAGTCTTCCTTTTTTAATTTACTAAAAACTATTCATCAAAATTTTTCTTTCTCTGCCAAATTACTTAATGAAAAAAACCCACAAAATTGTTTCATTATTTTACATTTATTTAACTATCAGAGTGAGCAGCTGCAGCTTCATATATGCTTAGCAGTTTTAATATTTCTTTTTCTGTGAGTTGCCTTATGTTCTTTGTCCAATTTCTCTATATTTTTATTTATTATTAAAAACTACATTTAGGAAAGTGAAAAAGATGCTATAACAAATACATTAATACCATTCCCAGTAAACAAAAAGAATTAATGGTAATATGTTAATATTTCCTTATTTTTTAAGAAATAAAGGGCCACCTGGACAGCCCAGTCGGTAAAGCATCCAACTCTTGATTTCAGCTTAGGTCTCTCTCTTTGGGTCCTGGGATCTAGCCCTGGATTCAGCCCTGAGTCCAGCTCCATATTCAGCTCCTCCCTGGGCATGGAACCTGCTTATGATTCTCTTTCTCTGCCTCTCCCTCTGTCCCTCCACTCCCATGCACACTTTTTCTGTCCTTTAAAAAAAAAAAAAAGACAGAAAAGAAAAAAAAAGAAAAATAACAATGAGAAGGTTGAAACTTACTTTCCCCTTCAAGTTTCCATCACCCTTTTTCCTCCCTTCCCAGGCATAAATTCACTGACACATATTTGACTGTATATGTGCTACCTGTATATTTCTGCTTTTATGAGGTTTTGTTTCATTTTTAATTATGTGAATGTTGTCATACAGCACTTCCTATTCTATATCTTGGTGTTTTATTTAATATTAATAAATAAAATAATTATATTATATAATATAATTATATACTATAATTAATAAATATAATATAATTAATAAATATAATAAAAATTAAAAAAACATTTCAGCTGCTAATACATTTCATCTTATGAGTGCATCTCATTTTATTCATCTTTCTTACAAATTGACATTTGTGTTATTTTTTGTCTCTTTAAGAATAAATTAATATTTGTATATATCTTCCCTAGAATGGCATGTGAGAGATTCTCTAGAGTAGAGCTTCTTAAATTTTACTGTTTACAGAAATCATCATGGGATCTTCCTAAACTCCAAGTTCCGATTCAAGTTAAGGGATAAAGCCTGGGAAACTTCACTTCTAATAAACTTCCAGGTGCTACTGTTGTTATGGATCCAAGGACCTCACTGTGAGTTGCAAACCCTTACATATAACTAGAAAAGGATTTTTCTAAGTACAGCATGTGTGCATTTTCAGTTTTACCAATATTCGTCAAGAGCCCTCAAAAGAGTTTGAACTAAATGTCAGTACTAGCAAATATCTAAGAGAATTTCCCCCTCATTCTCACCAACCTTTAGCATTATGATACACTTTTCCTTAAAAGTATATAACACAACAGAACTAGGATTTTCTTTCAATTAACTGAAGCCTATTTATTCTACAAATTTCAATTCATTTTACTTTTTGACTAGACCATAGTTTTGTTCTTTTCTTTGACTGAATCACACACAGCTAGAAATGGAGCAGCTTCTCTTCAAGAAAAATAAGAAATTGCTGGTAATGTCTGATGCTTTAACAATAGTTCTATTCAAATTAGTCACTCTAGACCTTATTATGATTTCATATACTCCAAAAGATGAGCCAGTTTTTCCTACTTGAGTTTCATTGCTTGGTGAGTGGTACCAGTATGAGCAGAAATAAAAAATACATGACTGTGTTGAGGTGAAAACTGTTACCTCTTTGATGACAATTATCAGGTGCCACTGCTCTTAGGAAATATTGTGATTTCAAAGATTTTTTTTTAAGATTTTATTTTTATTCATGAGAGACACAGAGAGAGAGGCAGAGACATAGGCAGAGGGAGATGCAGGCTCCCCACGTGGAGCCTAATGTGGGACTTGATTCCAGGACCCTGGGATCACGGCCTGAGCCAAAGGCAGATGCTCAACCACTGAACCACCCAGGCGCCCCTCAAAGATGTTTAAATACAAAAAAAAAAAATATTGCATTTTATAATAGATAATGATGAAAAGTCTTAGCATTATTTATTGTATAGGTAATTATTTTTCCACTCACCTGTAGTATCTCATATTCTAAGATGCACACATACTTCAGTCTTCCTTAGGATTTTCCATTCTTTTCCATTGATCTATTTCTTTATTCTTTGTTATTCATTTTCTAACGCACTGTTTTATCCATGTGTCTTGATAACTAAATGGGTGCATCGACACAACACTGCTAACCCTTTCTTACTCCTTATTAACTTTATCATCTTGGATCTCTTAGACACTACTGTTCTATATGACCTTTCAGTTCAGCTAATCAAGTTTCATATGAAAATAATATTGGGATTTTTATGGGAATTGTAGTGAATATTGGATATAAATTGGGAAGAACTGACCTTTTAATAAAACTGAGACTTCTCTTTCCTGAATATTTTTCAGCTTGTCTTAAATTAGCCTTCAATAGGATTATACTATTTTTTTCACTGATATTTTGCATGTCTTGGAAAGTTATTTCCAGAAACCATATTAGTTTTATACTTTATGGCTATTATGAATAGGATTTATATTTTCTTGTTAGAAATGCTAGTGATGAAATAATTATTTTTTACATGTTATACCTTTTATACATAACAATTTTATAATTATCTCATTCTAATTGCATGTCTAGACTCTTTTGGATTTTCTATAGAGACATTATAATGTCTGTAAGAATCAGCAATCTTATCCCTTATTTCCTTCTCCCTTTCCAATCTCTCTCTTTTTTTTTTTTAACTGCCTTGACCAGTACCTTTGGTACAATATCAAATGGAAGGGGTGACAATAGGCATCCTTGTTTTGTTTCTGACTTTGTTGAAATGCTTTTAAAAATCATGATTAATGTGCTATGCACTTTTCAGATAAAAGTGTGTTCTTGCATTCTAAGTTGGTTAATATTTTTTATGAATGAGTGTTGAATTATTAAATGTATTTTATCTACTGAAATAATTATTGGGTTGTATCCTTTAATCCTTTCACATGGTGGCTTGCATTAGATATTTCTGATATTGGCTTACATCTTCATTTGTAGAAAATGCTCAATTTGGTCAAGATATATATTTTAAAAGATTTTATTTATTTATTCATGAGAGAGAGAGAGAGAGAGAGAGAGAGAGAGGCAGAGACACAGGCAGAGGGAGAAGCAGGCTCCATGCAGGGAGCCTGACATGGGACTCGATCCTGGGTCTCCAGGATCACGTTCTGGGCTGAAGGTGGCCCACACCACTAAGCCACCCAGACTGCCCAAGATATTATATTTTTAAAAGTATTTTATTTATTTATTTGAGAGAGGGCACAAGAAGAGGGGAGGGGGAGCAGAAGAGGGAGAAGCAGATTCCCCTCTGAGCAGGGAGCCCAAGAATACAGGGCTTTATCCTTTATCCCAGGATACTGATACCATGACCTGAGCCCAAGGCAGATTCCTAACCAACTGAGCCACCTAGGCTCTCCAAGATATTATATTTTTATACACTATTTCAATTGGTCAGTTTATTTAGGAATTTGACATCTATTCCTTTATGCTAAACTGTAATTTTAGAGCTTACCAAGTTTTTGCAACCTTTTCCTATCAAAGTAATAATAATCCAATGAAAAGAATTGGGGAGATTTTTCCTTTTTATTCTCTGCAAGAGTATATATACAATAGGTATCATGTGTTCCTTTGATGTTTGAAAGTGAGAATTTCTGATTTGGAGGTTTTGGGAAGGAAATGCTTTAAATATTAACTTCGAAAACTATGAAAATACTATTTTGATTTATACTATTTGTTGAGCTATTTTTCCCTGGAAAATTGTCTATTCACCTAGATTTTCTTTCTTTTTTTAAGATATTATTCATTTATTCATGAGAGACACAGAGAGAGAGGCAGAGACATAGGCAGAAGGAGAAGCAGACTCCTTGCGGAAAGCCCAGGTGGGACTTGATCCCAGGACCCCGAAGTCACACCCTGAGCTAAGGGCAGACGCTCAACAGCTGAGCCACCCAGGAATTCTGACATTCACCTAGATTTTCAAAGAAACTGACTTACAGATATAGAAGCCATTCCCCCAACTTTTTTAAAATTTCAGTTTAGAGGTATAACTGACAAATTGTAAGATATTTAAAGTGTACCTCATGATGAAATGATATATGGATATATTGTGAAAGGAAGCTCCCCATCTAGTTAATTAATGCATCCATCACTTCACATACTCATCTTTTATTTTTATTTTTTAATTAATTATTTAATTTTCAGTGAGAGCATTTATGTTCTACTCTTATCAAATTTCAATTACAGAATATAATGTTATCAACTAAAGTCACTATGTTTTACATTAGATATCCATACCTTGTTCATCTTACAGCTAAGAGTTTGTTCCCTTTTAAATTATTTTTAAATATGATAAGTGCAATATTAATCATTACTTAATCATTACTATTATAGCAATATAATAATTTACCTAATTTTGTTTTTATTCTGGGTTTATTATCTCTTTTTTAGTATATTTTTTGGTACTTCCTCAGGATAAAATCTAAGTTTTTATTTGAAAATGTCCTTATTTTGGGGCAGCCTGGGTGGCTCAGCGGTTTGGCACCACCTTCAGCCCAGGGCCTGATCCTGGACCCCCAGGATTGAGTCCCACATCGGGCTCCCTGCATGGAGGCTGCTTCTCCCTCTGCCTGTGTCTCTGCCTCTCTCTCTCTCTCTCTCTCTCTCATTAATAAATAAATAAAATCTTTTAAAAAAAGAAAATGTCCTTATTTTGTGCATAAACTTAAATGATAATTTACCTGAGTATAAAAAGATGTGAATAAATATACAAATGGGGACAAAAATATGTTCAGATTTTGAGAAGTGCTGTGGAGATTACCTACTGGTGACCAAGAAAGGGAATAATGAAGGGTTAGGGTACAATAGAAGTAATATACTTAAGGAAGAACCCTCCATTATAGGGCCATCTAAGCTGAATTCAGGGTTAAAAGTGCAAAGAATAGCATTGTCTTTTCAAGCCAAGTAAAGAGCATTTACAGAGGCCCTGAGTTTGGAGTAGGCATTATACTGCAATGGGAGAATACAGATTACAGGAGTATCTGTGGCTCAGACACTGAAAGACTACAGTGGCTTGAGATGAGGTTTGAGAGATGATGAACTCTACAAACTATAAGTAGCCTGTATTTTATTTTAAGGATCACAGTTATTAAAGAATTTTAATTAGCTGTGATTTGAGATAAACTTGCAGTGATGTAGAGAATCAAAAGTCAAGATACAGAGGAACAAGGGAGTTAGAGTCTGTGACTGACTTGGTGACCTAGCAGGGGGTGGAGGCAGTAGAAACAGAGAGAAGGGGATAAATTTGTGAAATAATCTTGGGGCAGATTTATTAGTAATTACTGAAATCAGGAAAGGCACTGATCAAAGCAATTGGAGGGCAGTAGTTTTGAGAATTAAAGATAATGAATATAAAATACCTGGCACTTAGTGGGTATTCAAAACAGTAGTTTTATAATTTCCTCATTTTTTTATTTTATTATGATTTTTGTAATTATAATTTCAACTTTGTGATGATTTTAGTACAACTACTGCCACTATGTAATTCTTGTCAATAATTAAGGTTATGTTTTTAGTGACCAGCACAGTTTATAGATCTATAACCAGTAAAAGCATAAAATTTAAAATAATAAAGCATGCCTTTCTGGCAATATTTTGCTTCCAGGGAGCAATATGCTATTTTCATAACAAAACCAAGGGAGTGTGTGTGAATGTGATGGTGACATATACGCCTTCCTCTATAATGAAGCTTTTGTTTTTTTTTTTTGTTTTTTTTTTTTTTAATAATTTATTTTTTTTTTAATTTTTTATTTATTTATTTATGATAGTCACAGAGAGAGAGAGAGAGAGAGAGAGGCAGAGACACAGGCAGAGGGAGAAGCAGGCTCCATGCACCGGGAGCCCGATGTGGGATTCGATTCCGGGTCTCCAGGATCACGCCCTGGGCCAAAGGCAGGCGCCAAACCGCTGCGCCACCCAGGGATCCCTATAATGAAGCTTTTGAATGAGGATTTTTAATATTTGCTTTTTGACATTCTGAATAGAACTTACTTAATAAGCTGAATTATACAGAGATAACTTCCTCCCTGTGCTTGGAATTATTCTCTACCCCCATTCAACCAATCATCAGTAATTTGAATTTTTCCAAGTGGTATTTTCTATTTTTTCTATTTTTTTCCTACTTCTATAAGGAAACATTTCACAATGAAAATCTTTGATACAAACATCCTTCCTAATTAATAATTTGATAAAAAGAACAGTCTGACAGGCACACATGTATACACAGGCATATTCTTTGTGCTTTTGAATGAAATTGTTCACTCTATGCTGAAATAAGTGTGTTATTCAAATAAGCAATATAAAAAAATTAAAGTCAAGGTTTGGTTTTTACTGTTTTGTATTATTTGTGGCCTTTATTTATTTTTTGGACAGCCTGTTGAAAGGCTATATAAGATGTTTTAATTTTTTTTATATAAGATGTTTTAATATGTTTCATTCACTTTGATTATCAATCTATCCTCAATATATCACTGAGTATTCTGTGGTAACTCCTTGGGTCTTCATTAATAAGCCTCACTGCTGACTTATTTTCTGGTAAGATTTTGTGAATTTTCAGGATTAAAACACTTCAGAAACTAACCCTACTATTTCCAGTGCAAAAGCATTCTCCAATGTTCCCTCTGCTGGTTCCTTACTCTTAAAAGTGGCATGTACCAGTATGAACAAATAACCTGCCAATATATCATATTATTTGATATCTTAACACAGTATTGCATTTTTAATTATTTTACTTCTGAATAGAAAATATACTCGTATGACAAAAAGCTCAAAAATATTGGGTACACATTAAAACAAATAATACAGTTAATCTTCCTCCTAACCCCTCTTCCCTAGATACCAGTTTTCCTTTCTTGAAGACAACCACTATTATGCATTTCCTCCATCTCCATACAGAAATATTCTAGCTATTTACAAACATATACGAGTGCATGTGTCTGTGTGTGTGTGTGCATAGTTAACTATTGCTATGCTGTATGACATCCAAAAGTTAGTGGCTCAAAATAACAATCATTTTCTTTACTCATAATTATGTGCTTTAGTAATTTGGTCCAGGGTGGTATCACCTGGGTGTTTTTCTGCTGATGCTTTATGGGGTCACTCAAATCGTTACAGTCATCAGGACCTCAAATGAGGCTGAAAGGTAGGATATGGCCTCATTTCAATTTCTGGCAATTAGTGCTGGAACTCCTAAGAGTGCTGGGCCTCTGTTTCTACATGGTCTCTCATCCTAGAAGAGCCAAACCTGGCTTCTTCATATAGTAGCCTTAGGATAGCAAGAGGACAAGAGCAGAAGATCCAAAGCCTTTTGAATCCTAGGTTTGTAACTCTACAGAAGATCCAAAGCCTTTTGAATCCTAGGTTTGTATCCTAGGTCAAAGCTGGTCACAAATTCAGCTCATTTGAAGGAATGGGGAATAGACATGACATTTTCACAGAAGTTGGAATGTACAGACGTTGGAATAGTGTACATACATACACAAACACATATTCATACAAATGGTAAAATGTCATACAACTATTGCACACTTTGCTTTTTTTCTTAGCAGTATAACTTTGTAATATTTCTATGAATTCATAGAGATCTTTATTCTTCAGTGATCCATTAGTAGTCATTGACGTTGTTTCCAGCCTTTCACTATTATAGTCAATGCTGTAATTAATTTTTTGTTAACTGCATTTCCACATTCTTTTGCTTATATAACAAGTAAATAACTTGTGTTGATGTAATTGCTAAGTACACTTTCAGTTTTGACATATATTCATAAGTTGCTCTGTTATGGGTTGAATAGTAGTATTGTGCCCACCCATATTCAATACCCCCAAGTAACTCAGAATGTGACCCTATTTGGTAATAGGGTCATTGCAGATATAATTAGTTGAGATAAGGTCATACTGGTGTAGAGTGGCTTCCTAATACAAAATGAGTAGGGTCCCTACAAAAGGGAAATTTGTAAAAAGACACACACACACACACACACACACCACAAAGATTGAAGTTATACTGCCTCAGCTGTCTGACAGAACCAAAGAACTACCAGAAACTAAGAGAAAGTGCTACAAAGGATCCTTCCCTAGTGCCATGCTGTCTCTGAAAGCACTAAGGAAGGATCTGTTGTTTGCCAACAACATGCATCAGTGCGCCCCTTTCTCCACTTGTTGCCAGTTTGACTTCTGCCAATTCGATAGGTGAAAAAACAGAACTTGTAGTATTTTCTCTATGCTTCTTTTACGTAGGACTGTTTTTTTCATATATTTAGTGGCCATTTGCATTTTGTTTTCAGAGAATCTGCAACTTGGCAAAAACTAGGCCTTAAAAATAAAATTTCAGCACAATGTTTTCTCTAAACAAATGCATTTGTTACTGACTTAGTAGCTCTGTGGAGGAAAAAAGTCCTTAATTATACAATATCATTGTCTTTTTCTTTTCAAGCTATAGTCTCACCTGACAATATTAAATTTTATCTTCTTCCTCAACTCAAGCTCTTCCCTATACTCTTGCTGCAGCGTAGGTTTGCATTTCTATGTTATATGTGCTTTCACCAAGGGGGTCAGAGACATCTGATAAGTATAATTATACAATAATTGTACTAGCAGGGAGAAAATGAAGGCTTTGTATGTAAAAGAGTGAACCTGTATTCTGAAGCCCATTCTCATTAATTAGTAAAGGCATGGAAAGAGCTAAGGTTTCCAGAGGCAAGAGACCCCATCCCTGAGAAAGCTTCTATACATTGGAAAGCAA
Source organism: Canis lupus baileyi (assembly GCF_048164855.1). Taxonomy (NCBI): domain Eukaryota; kingdom Metazoa; phylum Chordata; class Mammalia; order Carnivora; family Canidae; genus Canis; species Canis lupus. Next base: position 36,681,826 of record NC_132855.1, read on the forward strand.
GAGAAATAAAGTATCTATGAGGGGCAGGGCCTCTGTTCCACTGGAAAGAGAACCTGAAGGCATTTTTGTGGTTAAGTGTTCATCAGTGGCATCCATGCTGCATGTCCAGCCCCATTCCTTCTTTGTACATATTGTTAAGTAATAATCCCATCTTTTCATTGCATGGACTTGTGTTTAAAACTTTTATGGGGGCAGCCCGGGTGGCTCAGTGGTTTAGTGCTGCCTTCACCCCAAGGTGTGTGGCCCTGGAGACCCAGGATCGAGTCCCATGTCAGGCTCCCTGCATGGAGCCTGCTTCTCCCTCTGCCTGTGTCTCTGCCTCTCTCTCTCTCTCTCTCTCTCTCTGTCTCTCTGTGTGTCTCTCATGAATAAAAAAAATTAAATCTTTAAAAAAGTAAGACTTTTATGGAACATAAAGAATTGTTAAATCTAATCAGATTTACAATATAATAAAGGAAAAAATGCCAAATTGTCATCTGAGTAGGGAGACACAGATGATTTTTTTGTTTATAATTTTTAAATCTGAATCTTATTTATTTTTTCCATTTTATTTTTGAAGTTTTTATTTAAATTCCAGTTAGTTAGCATACAGTGTAATATTAGTTTCAGGTGTACAGTATAATGACTCAATACTTTCATACAATACCTGGTGCTCTTCACAAGTTCACTCCTTAATCCCCATCACTTATTTCACCCATCCCCCTGACCTTCTCCCCATTCATAACCACCAGTTTATTCTCTATAGTTAAGAGTTTTGTTTTTTTTTTTTTTTTTGCTTTGCTTCCATCTCTCCTTTTTTCTTTTGCTCATTTCTCTTGTTTCTTAAAACAAAATCATATGGTATTTGTCTTTCTCTGACTTATTTCACTTAACACAGTACTCTCTAGCTCCACACATGTCATTATAAATGTCAAGATTTTATTCTTTTTTATGGCTAAGTAATATTCTATTGTATATATACACCACATCTTCTTTATCCATTTATCAGCTGATAGACATTTGGGCTGTTTCCACAATTTGGCTATTTTAAATACTTCTGCTATAAACATTAGGATGCATATATTCCTTGAAATTAGTATTTTTGTATTCTTTAGGTAAATATCTAGTTGTGCAATTGCTGGATTGTAGGGTAGTTCTATTGTTAACTTTTTGAGGAAACTCCATACTGTTTTCCAGAGACATTTAAAAAAATATATTATTACTTTATGATTTGGGGTAATATTGAAGAAACATTGAAGATTATGTGCCAATTTCAACCTATAATGCAGCAAACATATTGCTGCCTAAAGTAATGTAGACTTGTATGAGAAATCTCAATAAAATCATGCCTACTACTATTTCATGCTACTATTGCAAATTTTTCTCCCCATCCTCTCTCCCCAACTATTGATTTTAAAAATACTTTAACCCAATTAATTTTTTTTAATTTATTTTTTATTGGTGTTCAATTTACTAACATACAGAATAACACCCAGTGCCCGTCACCCATTCACTCCCACCCCCCACCCTCTTCCCCTTCTACCACCCCTAGTTCGTTTCCCAGAGTTAGCAGTCTTTACGTTCTGTCTCCCTTTCTGATATTTCCCACACATTTCTTCTCCCTTCCCTTATATTCCCTTTCACTATTATTTATATTCCCCAAATGAATGAGAACATATAATGTTTGTCCTTCTCCGACTGACTTACTTCACTCAGCATAATACCCTTCAGTTCCATCCACGTTGAAGCAAATGGTGGGTATTTGTCATTTCTAATAGCTGAGTAATATTCCATTGTATACATAAACCACATCTTCTTTATCCACTCATCTTTCGTTGGACACCGAGGCTCCTTCCACAGTTTGGCTATCGTGGCCATTGCTGCTATAAACATCGGGGTGCAGGTGTCCCGGCGTTTCATTGCATTTGTATCTTTGGGGTAAATCCCCAACAGTGCAATTGCTGGGTCGTAGGGCAGGTATATTTTTAACTGTTTGAGGAACCTCCACACAGTTTTCCAGAGTGGCTGCACCAGTTCACATTCCCACCAACAGTGTAAGAGGGTTCCCTTTTCTCCGCATCCTCTCCAACATTTGTGGTTTCCTGCCTTGTTCATTTTCCCCATTCTCACTGGTGTGAGGTGGTATCTCATTGTAGTTTTGATTTGTATTTCCCTGATGGCCAGTGATGCAGAACATTTTCTCATATGCATGTTGGCCATTTAACCCAATTAATTATCTAGTGTTACTTTTATTTTTCACATTCCCAATATAGCAATGATAGGAACCCAAAAAATGGGCAGGATATATGAAGAAGAAGAAAAGTGCAGAAATAAAACACAAACTGATACTATTTCCTAAATAATCAAGAACCAAATTTATTGTTATCATGCAATTTAAAGTGTGCATAACATCGTTTCTTTGTTATCAATTGTCATATAACCAATCACCCCAAAATTTAGCGGCTTAACCCAGTAATGATATTGAATCTCTCTACAAATCTGCAATTTGATCATGGGTTAGTGGGGTAGCTGTGCTGGGTTCCACTCAGTGTCATCTGGGACAGCCTGAAAACTAAAGATGGAATCACCTTAAAGCTTGCACACTCAAATGTCTGACAGTTGATGCTGGGAAGGCTCAAAAAGCTGGGAGCTTTAACAGCTAGCGGTCTTCAGGTATCTCTCCTTATCTTTATGTGACCTCAAATTGTGGTCTCTCTAGCATGGCTGCTTTAGGAATCCTGGCTTTTTACACACAATTCTAGAATTCCTTAGATGTGTTTCTTGAGAGAGAATAAGGCAGGTGGAGGTTCAATTGCCTTTAATGACATAACCTTAAAAGTCATGTAATGTCACTTCCACCACATTCTATTCATCAAGGCAATCACCAAGGCCCACTCTGGTTAAAAGAAGAGAAAACTGACTTCACTTCTTTTGTTTAACAAGTTTCTAAAATATATAGGACCAGAAATGCTTCTGTACCCATTTTTTTTTTAAATAGCCTCTGCCTTATATCTCAAAGTAGCAACTATTTTACTCTGTCCTAATTTATGCCCTTTCTACAATCTTAGCTCCTATGTACTACTCCTCATGGAAGTAAATATACACAAACCATACAATAAATTGTGCTCTATCACAAATATGTATTTTCTTGAAATCATATACACATATATTAGAATGGAGTGGGCACACTACCTATGTTCTTGTGTTTTTTATTAAACTGCTATTGTATTTTCACAAATAAGCTTATTTTTCAAATATAAACTTCTTAGCAAATGCAAGTGAATAACTCAATCTGATTTATTATAAAGAGTTGGAGCTCAGAAGGTTTTAGAGGGTTAGTTAGAAGAGAGTTGGACAGAATGGCAGATTTCACTTTGGCTCCTAGCTTTTGTTTATGTCTGATTCAGCTAAAACTCAGATTCATATTTCCTTCTACTTCCAAAGCATGAATAGCAAGTAGTGGAGAAGATCGATTAAGAAGTTCAAATGGAAAATAAGAAACCTGTTCCAGGACTGCTTTGGGAGGGCTTTGAAGTTCATGCCTGGGGGAGTTATGAGACTACACATTTAAGCTATTTGTAATGAAAGGAATGGTTTTCGTTTCACCAGTTAAGCTAAATTCTTGCCTTTAGAAATAACTTTTCTCCAGAACTAGTTATCATGGTCTAAAAACTACTCTTTTTTTTTTTTCCGCTACCATTTACAGTTTCTACTGGAATTGAAAATGAGGAACTTTAATATTAGAAATATATAAAAAGAAGTTATAAATTAATATTATTATGTCAACAAGGTGACTCTTTTATCTCATATAATATATATGAATATATATACAAATATATAATAAAGGACATGAATGAGCATCTACTTTACCTCAAAATAGCATGCAACCCACATGCATAAAGGAAGGTTAAATAATTACAGGGTGAATCTCTAGTAAAAATAGCAGGAAAAGCCCTGAATTTGCAAATTAGAAACGAAACTTTGATTCCTAAGTGCACTCTTGAGTTGCTCGGAGACCTTCAGCAACTCAGTTAATGTTCCCATATATAAAACGGGGCTGCCTTATTTTGTTAACTGCTTTATTTCTTGCACTATTTTGTTGTGAAGGGGAAAATGGGATGTTAACATTGACGGTAACATTATTATTATTATTATTATTATTATTATTATTATTTTATTTGAGAAATAAAAAATAATGGTATGCTTGCATGGCTCTATAGATAATACTGGACATGATATCTTCCTTCTCCAAATGTGCCTGATTTGGACTTTGATAAAGCACGTCACTATTCAGTCACCAATCCAGAAACCTGGGCTCATATCGACCCTTCCTTTCTAGGTGCTCCCTATTCTGAGTGTCTTCACATGCTCTTCCATTGCCAGGCCTATACTGTCCCTGCTTCTGGCTCTGACTAAATCAATTCATCCTGTACAACTTAATTATGAAGCTTCTCCTCTGAGAAACACTTGATGACATTCCAGTCACAGTAGATAAGTAGAAATTTTGGTAAATTTTAAATCACTTTCCTGGAATTCCTTTTATAATATGCTCATTGATTTAGGGTAAAAACTACCTTTAAAGCATTTCTAAGCTGATAATAAAGCTGATATATTAAATGTGATAGGCAAAAATAATTAACCTCTTATTGTTAACTCATCACCCTATTTAAGAAAGTCTTAAAAATCAAATTAATATAAGCATGTAGTCTAAACTCTCATACTTAATACAATAAATCAGACATTAATTTCAGAATGTGAACAGGAAACCAACTACTGATATTTTAGAACACTATACTAAATAAAAATATTTCATAGATAAAAGCTAAAATAAAATATAAAATCACATAGAAATATAAATGACATTCAGAATCTCTACTTTAAGTCATACCAAGCAGTCTTATTTTAAGTGCATTCATTCTAACAAATCAAAAATAAATTTAAGGAAAATTAAAAATATATAATAACATGAAATAAGCTATAAACCATTGATAAAATCAGGAATCATTAAAAGAAAATAAAAATAAGGTGACTTGTTTTAAAAATCACCAAAATATATTAAGTGTAACTGGACTGTAAGTAAACCTGAAAATCTCTATGAAATGAGAGTTTTTTATATAAAACAAAACAAAAGAAAAAACAGGCAAAGTACACCTGAAAAGATCAAGAACTTAAAAGGTGTTTAGAAAGTTAGCCTACAAATTTCCAGAGATTGAAAAAAGGAGCAGATTATTTTCATGTTTGATAAACTCTGAAAAAAATAAAATTAATTTTCATTTAAAAAATAGGCCCTAATCTGTTTTATGAATACAGACCAAACTACCTTGTCTGATATGTTTATACACAAAATTTTTTGTCTAGTTATAAAGCAGCTTAGTACTAACTCCTGCCTACCATTTGAACATGCTTCCAATTTTCGGCACTGTCCACATGTGGCCTGGTCATCCTACCTGAAAGTCATAGAGGCAAATTCCTTTCCTCACCAAATAACCTGAAGCATGGCTGCCTGTGGTTTTGGATGATTTCTTGGCTCAAAAATATGAATTCCACATCTGCAAATATGACTATTATTTAAATCACACCATCTCCATAATAGTTTCCAAATTTTAAAATATCCAATGCTTTTCGAGTGTCATTATGAATCATATTCGTGTTTGTTTATTCACCCATTCTTTATTTATTATTTCCAGGTATTATAGCATTATAGCCCTACTTTGATGTTTATACAAAATAAAGTATCAGAGAAGTCTCTAGGTAACAAACATCTAGCACTATGCATATGGGAATGAGTGCTGAACACTTTGAGTCAAACAGCCCATAGTTACTCTTTATTCTTTTTTGGAAAGCCAAATATTATCTTAAGTAAAAATGTTCACACCACAATTCCACAGAATCTGAAAATGCATTGTTTCAAAATGAGCAGCTAATTCTCAGATGATTCTCAGATAATTATCTAACATAAGGTTTATATTAGCATCATTGAACAAGACAAAATATGCCAATTTTGACAAAGGTTGACTCGACATATATGTATTAACTGGTGTGTGAATTTGAAATAGGACCCTAAGATTATAAGCTATTTTATGTTGTCCTGCCTTAGCCATAGGTTGCATTCTTTACCAATCATATGTAGTAAATCAGACATGGACGCTGTGTATCTGAACATGTGAGCCAACTATGCATGGAAATGTGTGAGCTCCATTCCAAATGAAATCAATGAGTGAGCTCAGAAGACTATGGAGGAGCCTCCACACAAAGAAAGCACCACTATTTAAACTTTACTCTTAAACACTAAACTTTTTATAGTGCCAAACTGCTTGATTAAGGAAGTCAAAGACTGCAGAAGAGCTGAAGGTCAGAATAGCGTTAACACACCAGAGATGGAAAGCCCACTCCACAAATTCTCATTTAATGTGATTTGGCAGGCATATTTCCCAGGTTTTCCTGCTGAGTGTTAAACCAAATAAATAGTGGTATATACTCTACACTTCTGAATAGTAGTACTTTTACAGTATTTTATGAAGATATTTTTAAAAATGGTTTCCTGGAAACAGTTTAAACGTTTCAGTAGCTCTTTGGTACAAATTCTTTGGTCATGAATTTATAAATTATCAAAAATAAAATCCTAAATATCAGCAGGTTCTTACACCAGACTTTCTTTATATATGGTATAATGAAAAGCAGTATAATACCGCCATTTGGAAATATCTCAGCAGAAAACAATAAAGGAGACAGAAATTCAGATAGCTATATATTATTGATAAATTTAAAGTATGTGTCAAGCTGAAATTTCAATAAAATGTGAAAGTCATAATGCACAGCATTGATTTTCATCCACAGAAATTGAGAACTCACTTACATATACCATGGGATCTCACAAATGCTTGGAAGCTTAATGCTGAATATAAGATCTGAATAACTGACTATGACAGTTTTCTCAGAATCCTAACATCTAAACCTTTGTCCTTCGAACTATTTCATTATCGTATTGCAAGTGTTCCACTCACCTTATACGAAGATCTGCTCCCTTTGAAATCCAGAGGCTGATACTAAAGGATGGTTTGGTTTGATTATGTCAATTGTGATCATAGCCTAAATCCCATCTCTTCTTTCATCTTCAGGCACTACTGGATTATAAACTGAAAAAATTGACATTCTATCTCTGTTAACCTTTAGAGATGCTCAAGGAACTATTCTTTGTTTGTGAAGCCATCTAATTGCTAATCTATAATCCTTTTAATATGCTCTGCTTTTTGGATTGATCTATTGCCAGCTGACCTAACACTGCCCATAGCTATATTAATCCTATTATTCACATCCTATTACAGAGTATCAGTGAAACTCTTTAATGAATCCTGAAAAGCTTGCTTGCCAGACACCAATATTAAGGATGATTACACATGTATTCATTCTCTTACTCTTAATTATAAAGCTTCTGATTGTATTAATTGTATTCAGTGGGGTTCGTAGTTTTTCTTCTCCACAGCTATCTGAGCTGGCACTAGGGTTTGAGAAGTATCAGGTTTTCTAAACGTCATTACTATACATATTGTTTTGATCCTTCTCAATGGTAAATAAATTCACAAGATAAAATGTTGTAATATATTTAGAGATTAAATCCCGTTGTAAGGTAAATAAAGTGTATGGGATATGATAGAATTAAGTAGGGTTTATCAAGAGTAGATAAAATATTCAAGAGAAAGGTTTGCATTTTGAGTTCCTGATATATTCACAGTGCCATTAATCCCCTAATAGGATGGATAAAACTGTCTTGGATGATAAGCCTACTTGTTAAGGGGAGTACATTCTCTATTGAATTAATCACCCCATATGAAAGCGAAAAGTATCATCAGCCTGAAAAACTATGATACCTTATCATCAGTTTTAGCCTGATGAATGGCTAACGAGAATACTTTTTTCTTGTTTAACCCTGTGAAATGTATTGGTAATGAGGTTACTTTTATTTTTTAAAAAAATCTTAAAAAGATTTATTTAAACAAACAATATTGCTGTTGATAATATTATTCTGTTTCATGAAAGGGCAAATGGGGCTTTAAGGTGATTAAAAGTTCTGGGAACTGGAGTTTGTGTTTGGGTCAGGAGTTTGAAATCTGAAAAATGGAAACATATGTCTACATAAGAAAAGTTGAACCAGTACCCAGGAGCCATGGATATTGGAAGCACCTGGAATCTTAGGAGATAATTAAAAACAAATATGCACAATAACATGGGTGTCATTGCAACCACCCTCTAGAAAATATGACATGTAGAGAAAGAAGTTCTCAACGTAAAGCCATCATTGCCTTCTTGTACATACTCACTTTGCCAAATCATAATAGCTTGAGTTGTATTCAAAGACCACAGTCTGTTTTTTTTAAGATTTTATTTTTAAGTAATCTTTACACCCAATGTGGGACTCAAACTCACAACCCCGAGATCAAGAGTTGCATGTTCTACGGACTGACTCAGCCAGATGCCCCTAAAAGACCATGGTCTTAAGTGAAACTTCACGTTGGTCTCTCTGAGACACCGATCACCAGAAATACCACTTTAAAAAAAATGTTTATTTATTCATGAAAGACACAGAGAGAGAGAGAGGCAGAGACACAGGCAGAGGGAGAAGCAAGCTCCATGCAGGATGCCCGACGTGGGACTCGATCCCAGGACTCCAGGATCACGCCCTGGGCCAAAGGCAGATGTTCAACCGCTGAGCCACCCAGGTGTCCCAGAAATACCAGTATTTTGTTTATTCCTGAGTATTTGAGTATGAGAACAATAGGATGTCAGTAAAATATAGAACATCAGTTAAATTTAATGTGTATATTTTTAAGGATAAATATGTCTCAAATATACTGCATGTGACATACTTACACAAAACAAATATCTACTGTACATCTGAAATTCAAATTTAACTTAGTATTATGCATTTTTATGTATTAAATATGGCAATACTAGAGAAGGGCCCCAAAAGTGTGGACTAAAGAATAGACGATCTATAGTAATACCACAGGTAATTTTTTAGCTATGGATCTTCCTAGGTTCACTCAACAATAAGATTCCTCCAAAGATGGGGCTTTGTAGGTAATGATTTTAAAATTATCCATCTTAATGTTTCACCATTTTGGTGGACACTGGCTTTTTTCTCTCCCTGACTTTACTTTTTAATTTTCACTTTAAAGCAGTATTATTTAACTCAGCCTTTGGAACACGATTTTAAAGAAAGACTATATATAAAAGTAAAGTAATATTGAATTAAATGAGACCTTTCTCTGTACAAGTGCAATTTTCAAAACAGCAAGAGAGAGAGATTTTACACAGTAAAGTAAAAGCATTAGAATTGAAACTCAAACCAACTAAAATAAATTCACACTTCAATTGTGACCTTCATCGCCCCCTAAATGCATTTTAAACAGTAGGTTGCTTTTCTTTTTATAGTGTAGAGCTGCATGTAATCATAAAGGAGCACAGCAAATGTATACACTGAGCCAGTTATGTAGGGAACTTGCCAGGTCCATATTCCCCACCTGCCAGCTGTACTTCTTTCCTCATGTGTTTACCTTAGAACTACAACTAGAGTTTGATGAGCAGTACATATAAAGTTAAGGTGCAATAGGCAAATGACTGTTTGCAGTACCCTCTTGTACATATGGCCCATAGTTATTCAGTCACTATCACTGGTAGAAAGAGAAATGCAATACAGTTTAAATGGTTAGAAATAGTGAGATTTATATGAGTCATTTTCATGTAATCCAGAAATTTCACAAATCCCTCTTTTATGGCATTGCTATATTTTATTTGACAGTTTTGCAATGCTAGCTTTTGGGAAGTCCTTAATACAAAGAAGTTACCTTCAAATCTAAATATATGATCCCTTTTTCTGTCTCTCACAGATACTCTTACAGATATTTTTCTCTTTCCTCATTGATTTGATTCAAACAATTCCCCAACCCTGTATTATAAAGGTAATTATTGTTTTTTCACAGTATATCACTGTTACAATTTAATGTTATAAGTCATTAGTAACTTGCTATTATAGATATCATTAAATTCTATAAAGTTCATAGCATTCTGCATTTTATTCACAAATATTCAAATTTTAAAAACATTTTGCAAGGCTATTGTAGAAATTTGGAGACAAAGATCAAATACATGCTTGGTAATAGAATCAAATTATATCCTGAAAGGCTCACAGTTTGTATATACTAAAAAGCAAAACAAAACAAAACATGCTGGATTCAATGCAACAAGCCAACAGATGAGTGGGATATACCAGCCTTACTCATTCACTCTACATTATTAGGAAGTCAATAAATATAACTATTAACAGCAAATTACTTTCTAAAAAGTAAGATAAAAATAATAATTTAGCCATTTGCTGAAGGACAATTCATCATCTCTTTTTAGACTAGAATTCAAAACAAGATTAGCATTTTACTGTACAAAAAATATTGCAGGGTCAAAAGTAATATGTATTTAGAATTGGGGGAATAAAATATTTTCCCTTTATGTCTTTGTGTGTGTGTTTTTATTTTCATTTTTTTTTGATTGAGAAACATATATTTAAGCACAAATATATAGATCTTAAGTATGGAACTCCTTGAGTTTTGATACGTGTATACACTGCTATAACTAATACTTAATTAAAATACATATTTCCATTACCACAGAAAATTCTCTTGCATTCTTTCCAGCCAATCCCCAATCACAAAAAATAAATAAATTAAATAAATAACTGCTGCTCTGATTCTATAAGACAGATTAATCCTGCCTGTTTTTTCAACTTCATATAAATGCATTCATTTTGTATGTACATCTTCTCCACCATGGCTTCTTTTATTCAACATAGTGTTTCTAAAATTTAACCATGGGTGGTTGCATCATTCTTTTCATCAGTGAATAGCATTTCATTATATAATTTCATTATATAACATAATTTGCTACTCCATTCTCTAGTTGATGGACATTTGATGTTTTGCAGTTTGAGACTATCATGGGTAACACACTATGGACTTCCGTGCACAACTCTTATGGATACAAGTTTTTTTACTCTTGGGTAAATAATTTAGATACACAGGGCAGGTATATTGTTCAAATTTATAAGAAAAGGCCAAGCAGTATTATATCTAGTCCATGGACTGTCAAATATTTTCTGAAAGGGTCACATATCTAATATTTTAGGCTTGTAATGAATCATAAGTTACACAACTTTGAGTTGAGTACTCAACCATAAATATTCAACTTTGCTATTATAACACAAAAATAGCCAAAGATAATATGTAAGTCAATAGATGTAACAGTGTTCCAATAAACCTTTATTTACCAAAACAGGTGACTAACACATGGGCCAAAGTTTGCCAACTTCAGATTCCAGTCCAACAATCTTTGTTTTTTAATTAAAATTAAATTAAATTATTTAATCCATTGACATTTCATGTAATTATTAATGTGGTTATGTTATTTTTCTTCTAATTATAACACTTTTTTTCTTTGTTACTCCTTTTCTGATTTCTTTTTGGTTAACTGAGTGTCTTTTGTCATTCTATTTAAATTGCTCTATTATCTTTTTCTCCATACCTCTTTGTATTATTTAGAGCTAAGGGTTAAATGTGCATTTTCAAGTTACCATAGCTAATTAAAATTATTGTATCATTTCACACAAAATGTAAGAATTTTGAAGCAATGTAATTTTATTTACACCATTCCTTGAGCTACTAAATCATATAGTTTAATTATACAAACATTATTGAGATAAAAAGTCATCATTTTTTACTTAATAGACTATTAAATGAGAGAAGGGAAAAATATATTCTCTCATATCTACTCATATATTTACCAATTATGGTAGCCTCATACTTTTCTGTAAATCTAAATTTTATCCGGTTTCATTTCCCTTCAGCCTAGAGGACTTCTTTCAGGATTTCTTATATTGCAGGTCTGATGAAATATTCTCTTGGTTTTTATTTTTCTGAAACAGTTTTTATTTTACCTACAGTTTTGAAGATTATTTTCGCTGAATACAGACTCCTAACCTAGGTTTATTTATCTTTGTATTCATCATGCTTGCTCTTTGCTAATATCCTTGGATCTATATCTTGATGTTTTTCATAAAAATTTGGAAACTTTCAATCATTATTTCTTCCAAAAATGTTGTGCCTTATTGAATCCCCCTTTATGTGTCTGGAAGTCCGATTACACATATTTCATATTGCTTGATAATATCTCATAGGTCATTGGAATACTGTTCTTTTTTACAAATTTCATTCTTTTGTGTTTACATTTTTCTGATTGGATAATTTGTATCAATCTGCTTCATATTAACTAACTCATTCTTTTGTAATCTTAAATTCATTGCTAAGCCTATCTATTGAAACTTATATTTTAGAAATTATAGTTTTTATTTTTTAAATTTCCATGTTTATAGTTTTAATTCCTCCGATAAGACCTATATATTTACTTATTATAACTATCATTTCCTATAAATTCTTCTTTTTAAAAGACTTTACTTCTTTACTCATGAAAGACACAGAGAGAGAGAGAAAGAGGCAGAGGCAGGGAGCAGCAGGCTCCCCACAGAGCAGAGAGCCCACTGAGGACTTGATCCCAGGACTCTGGGATCATGACCTGAGCTGAAAGCAGACTCTTAACTGACTGAGCCACCCAGGCACCCCATTTCCTTAAGTTCTTAAGATGTTTTGGGGAAATATACAGAAATAAAATGCCCATAAATTCATATATATAGCCATATGCATATTCATATTCATATATATTTAGTGAGAATTTTTATGTATCCATTAGCCAGAGACTATGCTACAATTAAAATAAAATATAAAAAGTGTCAATAGAGAACTACATACAGTGTTATATCAACACAGAAAGGTGGTTTGATCAAGTATGCTTTGGTAAGATTGATAATAAACTGGTCAGTGAAGCCCTCTCAAAGAAGATAACATTAATGTTAAGCAAGCAATCCTGTGAGCAATCCTTCAGTTTGTGATAATGATCTGGAAATAGTTTCCTTGGCTTTCCAATGGTGTGTGAAATGCTCCTGTTGTACCGACTCAGTAAAAGCTAAGAGAGTAATTTAACAGAACTATGGGTTGTTTGCAGTATTGCTGGTGAATAGACACACCTGCAGTATGTCGTGTCATCTCAGGAGGTAGAAGATAATAGAGCTAAACGATGCTTTAGATCTTACTATTTAAAATTATTCATACTGGAAGAATAACATCTTCATCAACTACAATTTTTGTACATGCTACAATTAATATTGGTATGTGGTCAGTGGAATGACTTGAATTCCTTAGCTCTCCCTGAAGAAACATCTCAAGAGGGAAAGACATAATGGTTCTAATTTTTGTGGCATTTAAAAAGACTTGTGGCATCTCAATTATCCTATAAAAATAAAGGTGAACAGAATTATGATAAATTAAAATTTAATATTCATTACATAATATATGAAAAAATACTATATTCATGTTCTTTATGCATACTTTATAAGAAGTGTCTTTAATCACCTTCTATAATCAATGCAATGAACATGGTGTATTTATACCTACAAGACAGTTCTATTTAAAAAAAAACTATCAAAGGTATACACATAGTTGTTTCTGTACTTTAAAAGATCTATTTACTCAAGACTATGATTTATTTGGCATTGATCCTGGCCAGAAACAGAAAAAAGAAAAATAGTTTTATTCTGGAAAAAAGTGTCATACATTATGATAATACACAAGATCAAAAAAGTAGAATTCTCTCAATATGTCCTTACATTGGGTGGAAGGAGGAAGAAAAAGTAATACATTTAAGCACAATAAAATATTAGCTTCATTTTATGAGAGGAAAATTTTAAAATTGTATTTAATGGACATTTTTTCTCAAACATAAATTATATTAATATGTCCCTAACATTTTATCAAATAATCATCTATTTGTTAATCACTAATTCAACAAATATTTGTTGAATACTTTCTTTGGGATAGGCACTGATCACAAAACAGTGAACAATACAAATAGAAAAGTCTGGCTTCATGGAATGTGAATCATAACATCAGGGGTAGAAAATAATTAAAATATAAATAAATTATAGTTTTTAGATCATGGTAATTCATATGGCAAGAGCTAAGGCAGAAAAGGGGAGGAGGGTACAGGGTCAGTGAGGCAGACTGAGGTTTTATTTAAGATGGCCAGAGATAGTGATATTTAATCAAATACTACAAGGGGAGAAGTACAAAAGTCCTGAGGCCGATGCATGTTTAGAATGTTCGAGGGAGATTAAAAAAAAAAAATCATTGTGCCTCTAGTGAAATCATTTGGTTGTTGTTACAGGCTAGTTTAATGATGTTAGCTCTTTCCGTAAGACAGAAAGATACTGACGGGTTTTGAACAGGGAAGTGTCATGGTCTGACTTATCTTTAAAAGATTCACTGTAGCTACTGTGTTGGAAATAGATGTTAGAAAAGCAAGGACAGAAACTGAGAAACAAATAAGGATGGCGCTGAGGTAAATGGGTAAAAGATAAAGCTCGTGACATCCATGCTGGTAGCTGTGTTGACTATGGTGAGAATATGGTGAAATTTGGCAATGTCTAAATATAGTGGATGGAACTGGAGGGTATTATGCTGAGTGAAATAAGTCAATCAGAGAAGGACAAACATTACATGGTCTCATTCATTTGGGGAATATAAAAAATAGTGAAAGGGAATAAAGGGGAAAGGAGAAAAAATGAGTGGGAAATACCAGAAAGGGAGACAGAACATGAGAGATTCCTAACTCTGGGAAATAAACTAGGGGTGGTGGAAGGGGGAGGTGGGCGGCAGGTGGGGGTGACTGGGTGACGGGCACTGAGGGGGGCACTTGAGGAGATGATCACTGGGTGTTATTCTATATGTTGGCAAATTGAACACCAATAAAAAATAAATTTGTAAAAATAAATAAATAAATATAGTCAATAGTATTTATTAACAGATTTGATTTTAAAAGTGAGAAACAGAGTGTTTAAGAATGATTCCAAAGTTCTTGAACTCAGTAATTGGGAAGATGGAGTTGTCATTTATCAAGAGAAAAGACTATAGATAAAGCAGTTTTAAGGGAAAGATCCAAAGTTCATGCTACATTTGAGATATAATTAAACATTCAAATGAAGATGTCAAGCAGGCAACTGGATATAGTAGCCTGGAATATAGGGAGAAGACAGGGGTATACATACATTTATTTATTTTGTAGATATGTAGATATAGATATATATATATATTAAATAAATATGGCATATATATACATATCTATAAGTATCTATATATTTAATACCTAAATATATAAATATATGTATATATATGTATATGATTCAATAGCTTCTTGGTAGTTGTATCAGTTATTGAATCTATTACCCCTTGCCTTTACTTTCACTGTTTTTTGTCCTACATGTAATATTAGCATATTTGTCCCTTGCTGGCTGATATCAGGAAATGCTTCCTCAGTAGGTTCTAGAGCGACACTCCAGGGGAGTCTTTCTTCTTCCTGAGAATATGATCTTTTTGGCAGAGTGAGACAATCAGGAGCATATGGCACCTCTCCATGGGTAGCTCTCCTGGAACTCCAAGAGTTGGCTTTCCAGATTATCATCCCTACAGGAAGTTTCCCTGAGAGTTCCATGGTGCAATATCCCAGTGACCTGTCAATCATCCAGTTGACTATGGCCATTATCTCTCCAACAAAATCTGGGCCTCAGCCCTGGGAGAAAGAAGTCCTTTTCCATGTTTGTTTCTGTCTTGAGTACTCTGTCTTAGCACTAGAAATAGATGCTACTCCTTATATTTGCATTCCTAAGTGATTTAGAGTTCCTTTCCTCTTAGTAGGCAATCCTGTTATGCATAATAATTATTTATAGTAAAATTGCCCTGTTCAAATTACTATGTGGTTCTGTATCCCAATTTGATTTTGACTAATATCATGGTATGTAAAGCTATGAATCGAAAAGATATAGAGGGTGTGCCACAAGAAAGGAGGTCCAAATATTGGGCCCCATGCTCTTCAACATCTAGGGATTGAACAGAAAAGGAATACTAAGCAATGGAATATTGGGGGAAAGGTGATAACAAGATAGAAGAAAAGCCGAAAGAAAACAGAAATCCCCTTTGGATTTCTGAAGGAACTGTTTCAAGGGTAAATGAATGATCCATCATGTCAAATATAACTGATAGGTCAAGTAAAATGAGAATTGAGAATTAAGCATTCCATTTTACAATGTGAATCATTATAACCTTGACAGTAGTAATTTCCATGATTGCATGGAGAGAAAGACAGATACACATAAGCTTAAGAATAAATGGGAAATAGGGTTCCTCAGTGGCTTGGTCAATTAGGCGTCAACTCTTGATTTCGGCTAAGGTCATGATCTCATGGTCATGAGACTGAGCCTCACATAGGGCTCTGTGCTTAGCAGGGAATCTGCCTGAGATGCTCTCCCTCTCCCTCTGCTGCTTCCCCTACACTCATGCTCTCTCTTTCTCTCAAATGGATAAGTAAATCTTTAAAAGAAAAAGAATGAATAGGAAGAAAAGAATTTAAGAGCACAAACATAGGTAAATAATCAGAGGACTTTTTCAATTAAGGGAGGTATTGTAATGAAATATCAGGTGGAAAGAAATGTATAATCTGAAAAAGATTATTGTAATTGTATTGTTTATGATAATAGAAATAAGAGCATATGTAATTATTAATGTAAGTAATCCTTTTTATGGAAAAATTAATGATGCAGGAGAGAGAAGCAAGAATTACAATTCCCCAAATAATTTAGTAAAGATCTGAAATCATTTATAATGGTCATCCAACAAGGTCTATTTAGGTTTAGAACTCAAGATTCAGCAAGGCTCTGACTGCTCCTAAAAAATCTTTAATGAATCACACGTTCTGATGTTAAATATGTTAAATTATACTTTAAAATATTAAAATATATTAAATTAAATTAAAACAGTATTTCATTTTGAGAATTGTTAGAAACAAAATTACTTCAAAAAAGCTTTTGATTTTTTATCATTGCTATATACCTCATCAGCATTTAAGGATCATTAATTTTAAGGCAATATAACTATATACAATATATGTATTCATAAATATGAAATGAAATATGCATAATTTAGGTATGTGTATCCATATATGCATATACAAGTAATGAGTAACAAAATAACAATACTTTATCTGATGGGGCCTGTGTCTCCTTATCTTTAATCACACCATACTCATTACATATGAATTATCTCAAGGAAAAAGCCATATATAGTTCAAGTGGTGTTAGAATTAAGAAAAGTACCTTAATATGTCTACTGCTTTGATATATTTTCTATTTTTGGACATTATGAGAATAGTTAATTTTTTTCCTGACTAGGGTACTTCTCTTCATTTCACACAAAGGAATAATTATCAAATATGGAGCCCCAAGATTCTCCTCAGTATAGTCCAGCTACATAGTATATCCACTTCTCTTTCTCTGAAGAGTGTCATTTTATATATCGTGGATGAGATCCTGGAGCCACAATAACTATTGAATCTCTACTGAATTCTTTTGTGTTGCTCAGTCCTGATATTCTCAAAATCACCATTGTGTGAGGAAGTAGCCAATAGTACTAAGAATCAACAGAATCAACATGAATACTATTCTATCAAGGCATGTGGATCTTCCAAAAGAGTCTCTTCTTTGCTTTATAACACAGACTAACAATTGAATCATGGGACACTGATAAAATATAAATGATTCTGATTTCCCCAAGTCAACAGAATGTCGTACATCCAGCATATTAAATTTTTGTCTTGATTTTCCTTTCTGGAGGATATAAAGTCTTAAGTTCATCCTTTATATCCTTGGTGAAATATGGTAATGCTTTATTTATTGGCAATCTGACTCATCTGATTAATACGTTACAGTAAGCACTGCATATACTGACAAAGTTTCTAGGCAAGAGTAACTGATCATTTATATTTGGCTATATTTTTGTTTTTATCTGTCAATTTTTGCATCAATTACAAGGTATTTATACTGATTTATGTAAGCCAGCATCAGTGGTGCTCAAAGATCCCCTTCAGATTTCTGACATCTTCCTCAGCCATAAGCCAAATGAAATCATCCATGAGAAGTCTAGCTAGCTGTTTGGACACCAAAATGTACCTCTCTAAACATTAGTCTTCCTTCAGGTTCAAAGAAGCACTAACTCTATAACTAAATATAGAGTGCGAATGACCCTTAGTTGTCTGCATTTGATCGTCTTGATATTTATCTTTGAACTCCAAGTCATGTATTATATATAACACATTGTACCCCAAATAATATTTTGAGGATATTTACTATGCACCACCTTTTGTCTTCTTAAAAACCATGCAAGGCCTCTTACAGAATTCAGTAACACACTAATCCATACACCATGTAATTTTTCAACATCTTATATGTTTCTGTATCATTTTTCATATTCAGATAGATTTATAAAAATAAACAGTTTCAGACACACAGATGACTGGTTAGTAAGAGTTGCACTAAAGAGCTTCTGAAAGATATTATTATGTAACTTTTAGATTAAAAGATGTTTGTAAATGTTTATGACTCTCTGATATGAGAATTGATTGATCTAACAAGCTTAAACTGCATTATGTTTCACTAAACAGTTATAACCTTGAGGCAAAGCCATCAAATAGAAATAGCAACATTAATCAAAAAATGGTTCTCCTCAATAATTGGAGCTTTAATAAGAATAAGTGTATTGAAGCAAAACAGTTGGTTGACATTGTATAACTCTGCTGAATAAGCAAACCTATCTTTATATTTACTGTAATAAAGAGGATCTTCCTCAAAATGATGGACTCGAATCCCTTCTGGGAGCCAAGTTTCACCACCACATCAGCCCTCCTTTTCTGCTGAATATTTCAGTTCAGCAAGTATTTATGCAATGGATGATATGCTGAACTCAAGTGTTTTTATCCTTAAATAATAAAAGGATCAGATCAATAAAATTCTTACTTTTAAATACTATAAAGTAAATCAGATATGTTTCTTGAGTTTGTTATCAAATGACCAAAATTTGTAATTGATGGGATGCCTTGGTGGCTCAGTGGTTGAGTATCTGTCTTTGGCTCGGGTTGTGATTCTGGGGTGCTGGGATTGTGTCTCCCTCTGCCTATGTCTCTGCCTCTCTCTATGTCTCTCATGAATAAATAAAGAAAATATTTTTTAAAAATTGTAATTGTTGTGAAAAAGACATTTTTATTGGAAAATTATGAAGGCATAATTATTAAATATGTATTGATCAGATAACAATATGACCCATATATGCTGTTGTTTTATTTCCAACAAGTTCATCACAGATAGGCAAGTTCAGCTATAAAAAAAAACATAAGAGAAATTAGCCATTTTACTATAACCCATTACTTATTTTTTTATTAATGTTTAAGTACTTAATCTGTACTATATTTCAATGCTGCCAAATGTTCCCTGGTTAAAATAGGCAAGTTTAATTCTAGAATTCTACTGCTCTCTGTATACAACTACTCAAAACATCTCAAGACACTTCCATTGCCAGCCTCTTGGCTTGTCCTTTGACATCCATTACTTTCTCATTTCTGAGCACTTTTTCCTGTTCTATGTATAGCAGTTTTACACCACCTTTCTAATCACTCATTCTACTTATTTTGGATTGTGAAGTTTGCTTATGTTATGTGATAGTCTTCAATTAGGACAAGCCAGGGACTAATTCAAACATTTAGCTTTAAGATCACCTTTGTTATCTCAGTGTAAGTACACATATATATTATATATAGGAGTGTATCTGCATATCATTTTCTTGGGCAAAGAACAAACACAGGTTAATGTATGAATACATAAAAGAGTTATAAGCAAAGTTCATCATTGTTTCTTTATTAACAGCTATATTGTAAAGCATAATTCTCTAATAATCTAAATACAACCCTATTGTGTTGAATCAGTGTCATGCTTTGAAATATTAATCAGAATGGGTCTCTTCTGCCAAATGTAAACCAGTATTATTCACATAGCATTATAAATTTCAAGCTGATTATCTCTTACTGAGAGGCAGTAATGAGAGTAATATAACAGGGAGATCTAAATTAGAACACAGATATTTTTTCATGACAATAAAAATGCAAATGTGATCCTAATTAATTAATATGCTAATAGTTCTTTTCTATTTATAGATAGTAACTCAAGTCTAGCTTGGACTAATACATATAGAATTCTTTCAATTTTCTTCTTCAAAATTAGGTAAGATTCCTGAGGGTAAGAACAAAATCTGTTTTCTGTTACTTTTTCATAGAAAGAAATTGTGCTGTTCAATAAACATGCAATTATATTAACATAATTGCAATATTGCCCTAATCTGATACAATCTTGGACTTTCCTATGAGGTGCTGTATTAGTCAAGGAGAAAAAGGCTGGAATACTTTTGATTTTTTCAAGCAGAAAGGCTATCAGGAAACTTCTCTTGTGAATCCACAGTCATTAATTCACTTAGATCAGCCAATTTCAACTGTCAGAAATTTGAGTTTTTGAAGATGATTACACAGAGCTTCAATGTCCTATTCTCTGTTTGTGTATGTGTGTGAAATTACCTATAATAAAATCTTTAAATGAAAAGAAAAAAATGCCATTGTTCTGTTATAAAGAAAAAGTTATGCATTTTTAAAAATCTCTTGGCACAATTTAGATTTTTTTAAGTATCTTAAAAAAGAAGTTAATATTTATTGCCTACAATTGCTATCTGATTTTCATTCTGTCAAATTTTTCCACTCAAGAGAAGTATATACCAGCATCTATCATGAAAATGTAGAAATACAGTAAGTTTTATTGCAGCTGGTAGAGTACAATTAGAATACAAGTTGTCCTGAAGAAAAAAAAAAATATATGCTTCCCTGGTAATTCCTAAATAGAAATTTAATATGAGCTCTAAGGGATATTAAGAAAGCAACTCCCTGATAATAGAATCATGTGCCCAGTTACCAGTTGCCAGAAAAAGTAGCAAGGATGAAGATGTAGCAAAGAAAAAGTAGTTCCTGTCAATGAGTTAATAAGCAAAGAATTCTTAGAATTTCACATTGTTGTGTTACTTATAATAATTCAATGACATGGTAAGTGTTTTCCAATTCAAAAACAATTGGAGCTAACAACAAAGCAAAATATACGATTTGAGCATGACAACCAACTTAAATAGGAGGGGAAATCCTCTTCTATTTGGAGGAATTGTAATTTTCTCATATAAATAGTTACTATCTATTCTGATGAAGAATTCAATTTCAAGCACAAGAGGAATAAAACATCAGTCTTAGTAATGGATTTCAATCTGGAATAGAAGACAAAAATAGGTGCGTGTATTAAATTATGTTAATTTTAGTGCTCATGTGATATTGTAATATGTTTTTAATGTACTTTGACAAACTGGAAACAACCCACATTAACAGAAAATAACAAATATGGTTAGTCTATGCGTCCAGTTGTTAATTTACATGAAATGATTATTATATTTTTGTCATATATTTATAATGAAATAGCAGCAAAATAAACTAATTTAAAAACAGTATGGAGAGGGTTCTGTCATTGAATTTATCACCACTCCAAAACCAAAAAGAAATAAATGGGAAACAACAAGAAATCCATTTTATATATATGCTATTACTAGCACAAGAGTTCAATTGAATACATGGAAAAGTTGCCAGAGCCCTAGGAAAATGTATTCTATTTAACCTGTCAATAGCAAACCCCATCAGCATAATGGAACCAATATTCAGGTTTCCAAGTGGGTTGAATGTCATTGATAACTCCATTCACAAAGAATGGTCAATAGAAAATATGATTTTCTTAATAGAAAAGGGCATAAAACTGATAATTAAATAAATTTCTAATAATGAAAATGTCATGGGTATGGAAGTGCTATGAATCATTCATACTTGACTTAAAGTTAAAAGTGAAAAATGGTACACTCATTTATAGATTTCTCTTTGCCTATTTTGGAAGGTTTTTATCAATTTGATTTAACTTTTAACTACAGTAACTTCATTCTGTCTTTAAATGGTACATAAACTGAGTAAATGACAGAGTTATGACCACATGATGAGTCAGCATGGATAGAACTAATCTTTAAGAGTATACTTTCCACTAACTGAGCATCATTTCCAGAAATGCTATTGGGTATTATTCAGGAATAAGAGTTAACCAAAACACTACATTTTATTTGCATTTTTTTATTTATTCAACCAACCAACATTAAGTACTTCTTTACTAAGTGCTGGGCAACACAGTTTGATTTTATGTATAACAAAACAATTTAATAATTTTTTCCTTAGATAGTTCCAGTGGGTATTGAATTGTAGTTACAAGTATTTTGGAGAAGAGCAGATATCTGGTTATTGTTCTTAATAATTTCAGAAAAGATTTTTTTTAATATAATTGTCTGAATATTGATATAGCAATATGATTCATCTGTCATTTATTATTTGTATATGCTGGTTAGTGCTTAGATGTTTAAACATTTCTTAGGTGAATTTATTTGGTAAGGAAGGGACATGTATTACAATAGGAAAGTTCTAAATATGAGCACAATCTTCCTCATAGAGGTACTTTTAAATCATTTGTCAACAAAAAAAAAAGTGTTTTAAATAAATCTAAAAGAGAAACTTCAAACTTTCTGTTTCCAGAACTATGAAGTATTATGCAATTTGCTATAACTTGGGATAAAAAGCCATTTGGGTTGATTTATATCTTCTTGCTTCTCACAGAGGAAAAGGGGGTAATCCCACTCTACTGCTCACTATCTATACAACTTTTAGTTAGTTTTTTATTGTCTCAATTTCCTGAATTTAAGTAGAATCCTTCCCTCACAGAAAATTCTAGGACTAAAGTGAAAATGTCTGATCCATAGATGGTACTCAATATATGGTAGGATTTTTTCCTTCACATTTTTACAATTGGCTCAATTTGTAATACCTTGAAAACCTTACTCATCCCCTAGCAATGCATAACAAAGTGAAAAAAATTTCTGCTGTAGGTTAGATGTGGTCTTCTTGGAATCACTATCATCTCTCCTGATAATCAATAAATGTAGTACAAAGTAAGGCTCAAATGTAAACCGTAGGGAGAAACTACTGGAGTCAAATTCTGATGGCTTTAAATGCTACATCTGAAACAGTCTCATGAGCTTAATAGCTTTCCATCCCTCTCCTACTAGCTACATTTCAAAGAATGTACATGAAATGTACATTTCAAAGAAGGGCAAGTTATCAACTTCCTGCCATTTCCCTTCTTGCATGTCTACCCATAGTTTCCTTCAATCCAACTGGAAATATGAATAAGTGATTCTCCTCAGCTTAAAGGCCAGTCCTTCCACTTAGACTCCTATTCCTGCCTCCTCCTATGTTTTTACTTCCTTTACTGGATTTGGCCCAACACTGTTAAAACATTCTGAATTCTATACTCTCTCCCATCTCCCAAACAAGACATTCATTGACTCCTGTGTTCCCACTCCAACTACTGTCCAATATTTCCACTTCAGATACATAATCCAACTTCCTGGAGAAGATCTTTGAATACACAGCCAGTGACCATTTTTTCACCTCCCATTCACTCCTAAACCTACCTCACTAAGGCTTCTTTCTCCCCACCAGTGTACCAAAATTGTTTTAGGAAAGATCAGGGAACTGTTTTAGGAAAGATCAGGGAACTGTTACTCTTTTCTTCTTTTCTTTTCTTTTCTTTTCTTTTCTTTTCTTTTCTTTTCTTTTCTTTTCCTTTTCTTTCTTTTCTTTTCTTTCTTTTTTTCTTTCCTTTCCTTTCCTTTCCTTTCCTTTCCTTTTCTGCTTTCTTTTTTTTTTCTAAACATAATAAAGGTTTTTCTGTCCTTATCCTTTCTGTCAGCATTGATGAAATAACTGAACCCTTATTACTTGAAACACTATTCTTCTCTTTGGCCTCCACAACACCAAAATGCCCTAGTCTTTTCTTTACATTTCTGATTTATATCTCCTCTACCTTATCTTTCAATGTTGGAATTAGTGCATGATTCTGCAACTCCTTCCCACCTTCATACCTTCTCCCTAAATAATACAAATCATCCCATAGCCTTCAAGACCACACCTTTGCTAATGACCTCTTAACATATCTTCATCTCCAATATCCATTCTGACCTACAAAATCATATAGCCAACCATTTTGTTTTGCATTATTTATGCCTCATCTTCCTTGGTCTTGATAGAATGTTTTTGCTTTTCAGGTGACTCTCCCTAAGGCATGAATTATAGTTCCCTTTTCTGCCTGCCTTTTATATATAGATACATTGTTATAAGCAGCATTTTATCATGATCATAAACAACCTGGGATGCATTTCTCTGTGTTCAGATCTGAGGGCAGACTTGACCACACCATGGTCAGCCTGAGCCCTGGAATCATACTGGTTCCAACATGTGGCTCTTCTGAGACTTCCTAAGTGCAGCTTCTCATGCAGGCAACCATTGAGGTGAGCACTAAATAGGTGAGTATTAAGATTCTCCTAGTTAAGAGCATGGTTGCTTAATGAGTGGAAGTAAGAGAACACACATATTTGGAGAAGATTCCATGCCTATCTAGTACATACTCTAAAGGTACTAAAATATCTAGGGGAAAAAAAGCTGAGTTAATCTCATGTCTGCTTGATGTACATTTTAATACTATTCCTTTTTCCTATTTCTACCCAAACTAGCTGCATAAGACTTCTAATAAAGAGACATGAGGATATCAAACTTTCTCAGATAGTACCCTAAGCTTTTGAAATGAAGTCATGTTTTTAAAGTGGAAGTTAATTCCAAGTTAGCTTATGCTTTTTATCCCTAGAGTAGGATAAGTAAGTGTGCAATTGATTTTAATTTAATATTCATGGTGTATTACAGCTGCCAGAGAATATAAGAATTTTTTTTTTAAAGAAAGAAAGCACAGCCTGGACCTAAACTTACTCTTAGAATTATTGCCAGAGTTGCAAGGACACTCTTGAATACTAAACAGCATGTATATAGGAAATAACCTTATAAACACATTTTTAAAAGGCAGTGGCTACCAAACGTTTAAAGTAGCTATGTGCTATACAGACCTCAAACAGAGTCTTTTCTTTATGTTATGATCACTCAACATAAAAATATTGCTGTAACATCCCCTGATAAGAATTTCTTAGGCAGCCTGAGTAGCTCAGCAGTTTAGCGCCGCCTTCAGCCCAGGGCGTGATCCTGGAACCTGGGATCAAGTCCCACATCAGGCTCCCTGCATGGAGCCTGCTTCTCCCTCTGCCTGTGTCTCTGCCTCTCTCTGTCTCTCTGTCTCTCTGTCTGTGTGTGTGTGTGTGTGTGTGTGTGTGCGCGCGCGTGTGTGTGTCTCATTAATAAATCAAAATATTTTTAAAAAATAATTTCTTCCTGAAACATTTTCACTCAGACCTGGGTTGATTCTTCTTTATTATACAGTTGCCTGTTCAAACGTCATTGCCTCAGAAATGACTTCTCTGACCACTTAATTAGGCTTCGATCCCCTTCCTCCCATAGTACTTATCACTACATGAAATTACCCTGGTTATTCATGTGGGTTTTTTTCTCTCTCCACCACAGGAAAACACTCAAATATATGCTCTGCAAAAACATGGACACTGTCTACTTTCATCACTGTAGCAATCAATGACAGACATTCCCTAAATATGTGTATAACACACACCTGTATGACATGGAATTAATTAAATTTTTCTAAGAGTCAGTCTCCTCATCTGGAAAAGGAGTCTAAATTTTACTCTGTAAGATTGTTGTGAGTTAAAATGGAAATAAAACTTGTGAAAGTATTTTATAGACAGAAAAAAATCTTAACATAAATTCAAACTGCAATATGCACAAAAACAGACACATAGATCAATGGAACAGAATAGAGAACCCAGAAGTGGACCCTGAACTTTATGGTCAACTAATATTCGATAAAGGAGGAAAGACTATCCATTGGAAGAAAGACAGTCTCTTCAATAAAAGGTGCTGGGAAAATTGGACATCCACATGCAGGAGAATGAAACTAGACCACTCTCTTTCACCATACACAAAGATAAACTCAAAATGGATGAAAGATCTAAGTGTGAGACAAGATTCCATCAAAATCCTAGAGAAGAATACAGGCAACACCCTTTTTGAACTCAGCCACAGTAACTTCTTGCAAGATACATCCACGAAGGCAAAAGAAACAAAAGCAAAAATGAACTATTGGGACTTCATCAAGATAAGAAGCTTTTGCACAGCAAAGGATACAGTCAACAAAACTAAAAGACAACCTACAGAATGGGAGAAGATATTTGCAAATGACGTATCAGATAAAGGGCTAGTTTCCAAGATCTATAAAGAACTTATTAAACTCAACACCAAAGAAACAAACAATCCAATCATGAAATGGGCAAAAGATATGAACAGAAATCTCACAGAGGAAGACATAGACATGGCCAACATGCACATGAGAAAATGCTCCGCATCACTGGCCATCAGGAAAATACAAATCAAGACCACAATGAGATACCATCTCACACCAGTGAGAATGGGGAAAATTAACAAGGCAGGAAACCACAAATGTTGGAGAGGATGTGGAGAAAAGGGACCCCTCTTACACTGTTGGTGGGAATGTGAACTGGTGCAGCCACTCTGGAAAACTGTGTGGAGGTTCCTCAAAGAGTTAAAAATAGACCTGCCCTACGACCCAGCAATTGCACTGCTGGGGATTTACCCCAAAGATACAGATGCAATGAAACGCAGGGACACCTGCACCCCGATGTTTATAGCAGCAATAGCCACAATAGCCAAGCTGTGGAAGGAGCCTCGGTGTCCATCGAAAGATGAATGGATAAAGAAGATGTGGTTTATGTATACAATGGAATATTACTCAGCTATTAGAAATGACAAATACCCACCATTTGCTTCAACGTGGATGGAACTGGAGAGTATTATGCTGAGTGAAGTAAGCCAGTCGGAGAAGGACAAACATTATATGTTCTCATTCATTTGGGGAATATAAATAATAGTGAAAGGGAATAGTGAAAGGGAGAAGAAATGTGTGGGAAATATCAGAAAGGGAGACAGAACGTAAAGACTGCTAACTCTGGGAAACAAACTAGGGGTGGTAGAAGGGGAGGAGGGCGGGGGGTGGGAGTGAATGGGTGACGGGCACTGGGGGTTATTCTGTATGTTGGTAAATTGAACACCAATAAAAAATAAATTAAAAAAATATACAGAATCTCATTGTTATATATAAAAAATGAAACTTTAATAGTTTTTACTTTCTCTAAGTGGTTCCTAGAACGAGGATGAAACTGTCTGGTTAATACCTATGAGTTCATGGCTCATGAGGTACAATATAAAGGCTATATTATATGGGCCGTTATTAAAAAGCTGTGTTATATATATGTGTCATATATATGGCTCATTTCCTTCACCACGTACAAATTTCAGGTGCTTTTTTTTCCCTTTTACTTCTTACCATAAACCTTGTCTCATGTCTCAAGTTCTCCTCTTCCACTCCTTCCTACTAATCTGCTAACTTGGTTCCAGAACTAACTGCTATATCATGGCTATGGTAAACCCTATTGGCTCATTTTCTAGAAAGGTTTTTGACAAAAAATAACATTGCTTCTGCAATCAGGTCTAATACTTTTATATCGATTTACAAAGGGGCTAGTATTTTGATATCAACTCTATCTCATTTTATTCTTAACCCAAAAATTCAGAGAGAAAATAAGAATTCATATAACAGTTTTCCTTTGATCTTCACATCAACAGCAACTTTGTTTTTCCCATTAATAAAATAAATTGGTTGAGGTCATTGAAAAGCAAGTAAGAAGGATATAAGAAACACAAAAGAATAAGTTTATAATGACATATTTTGCTTTCATAAGTGAGTTTTAGTGCAAAGATCCCAACCATGTTTTGCAAGTGTTTTACTACTGCATAGGATTGTAGAGACTGAAAGGATTCAAAGGGATATATAAAGACTAAGAAAATTGTAGGCCATACTTAAGTGGCTTAGCTGAATAAGCAATACACAATTGAGGGAATTTATCAGGTACACCGAACATGATTTCCATGATCTCTCAGCAGCCTCTCATATCAGAACACATCCATGAATGTTACCTGCCTTAAAAGCTACGCATGACTTCTTTAAGCAAGTTGAAGAACTTTTTCCTCTTTTCCTTGGTTTGGAGAAACACACAAATCTCTCACTTCCCTAAGAACATTTCTTAAATATTTCTCTCCCCCACCAGCCTGAGATCTCTGGAGGCAGAAAGCCTTTAAATTTTTAAGTTGAGTAATTTCTTGAATGATCAGTTTTCATAAATATATCTATTTTATTATGTTGTTATATAGGACTTTCCTGGAAGCCTATGCAGATTTATGGGTCATTTCCCCTCACTACTTTATGTACCTCAAGACTTTGATTTTCTGAGGCCTTACATTTGTTTGCAGACATTTCTCCTCCCCTATCTCTGTTGTCACATTACATGTACCAATAGCAACACTTATTACACTTATGTCTACTTTAATATACATATAAAAATCACATAGGTACCCCCCGGATTAAAATGAGACTGTGTAGTCACTTCCTAAGCATTTGCCTGCCTATGACTCTTAAGGAGGACTTTGTCACATCTATCTGGGCTCTTCTGTGACCTTCCTTATTGGCCATGTTTCAAGTGTCTCAGATTGCATTCATTCAACATTTCATTGACTACTTATTATGTTTAGATTTATTCCATAGGTAAGAAAGCTGAGGCAAAGAAAGGGTTAAGCAATTGCTTGGGTACACCCAATAATGTTGCTAGTGGAAAAGCAGAGACTAGCCTCAGCTCTGATGCCCAATATTCTCCTCATTACTGCTTACTGAGAGTCATTGTTCTGCCTTACTATTTATCAGCCATCTTACTTGGACATATTTTTAAAGATTTTATTTATTTATTCATGAGAGACACTGAGAGAGAGAGAAGCAGAGACACAGGCAGAGGGAGAAGCAGGCTACTTGTAGGGAGCCCGATGTGGGACTTGATCCCAGGTCTCCAGGATCATGCCCTGGGCTGAAGGCGGCGCTAAACCGCTGAGCCACCCAGGCTGCCCGGACATATTTTTTAAAAAGCTATTTGTGAGTCTTTAAAATACCTTACATTAGAACATCTAGACACATGCACATGGATAACTTGCTTGTGCTAACATAAAACTAGGGGATACAGTTCCCCAAATTGTGAAAAGAAGTATACACACACTCATACTCATACATCCAAAGAGTAGTGAATACCAAGCAAGATATCTGTTAAAATATCTAAAGATAGCTTTAAATACTTCAAGCATTTAGGGCTTGAAACTAAAGAGTAGTACTTGAAACAAGAGCTTGTCAAAGACTGTCACCTATTAGAGGTCACTGATTATGAATTCACTTATTCAACAAATAATTCTAGAAGCACATTTATGTGTCAGGTAATATTCTAAGCACTGGGGTATAACAGTGAAAGATACAGCTGAGTCTGTGTTCTCATGGGCTATATGTGTGTTTTATGTTTGAGCTTCAATGGCTCTCATTCTGATCTTTGAATAAACCAAGGAATTTCCCATCATTAAGTCTTCATGTATGCTTTTGCCCTTCATCTGGAATTTTTTTCCATACTACCAGCTCAAGCCACAACCGTAAAATCCATTTTACCTGGTAGCTCTTATTGATCTCTCAGTTCTAAACTTAAATATCCCTTCTTTTCTCAAAGAATATGTTTTCTTATCAAAATTACATCCTTATCTGCATATTGGCTTAAAATCTGCCTCTCCACAGAGATATAAATCCTAAAATGCAAGAGTCTTACCTGTTATGTTAACCAATTGGTACCCAACACCTAGCACATGCCTGACACAAGTACTCATATGGTTTTGTTCTTGTTTCTTTTCTTATCAAATGCTGAACAAGCACTATCAAGATTTCTGGTTCCCTTTCCTGCCAAGATCAACCACAGAGGAACAAAAGAAAGGAAATATCATATAAACCTGTGAGAAACTCAGGGGTTGATGGGACAGTTTTGTGCTGGTATGACTTGGACTCAGAGCAGGGAGAAAGCCAGGAAAATTGCAGGGGTTTAAATTAAAAGGCACTTTAGAGTTCTGGTTTTTCTTATTCCTGCAATTTCCTTAGAACCAACAGTGCTCATCTACTAATAGAGACTCAGACCCTTTTGCCCAAGCATTTTTTCAAGTCAATCAGTACTGTACAAATGTCTTTTGCCTTTGAAAAACTGTAAAAAATATAAAAATATATTTCCTGGAAGCAAAGGAAGATGGGCAACCAGTATTTACCAGTATCTACAGGAGCATATTTTCTGTACCAAATTACAAAGTGTTACATTGTCTTTATCTTGTTCAATTCTGTCTTGATTTGTCCCTTTGAGCAGAACAGGAGTAAACTGAGGCTTATAAAATACTTACCATATCACAGTGTCACAGTGGTATGAACAGAACATAAACTTATTTATGTATAATTCAAGAACATGCTTTTTCTAATACACTAAAATTCTATTAATATACTCAAAATCATAATACAATGCATCACACCACAAATTATGTGGTTTTCTATAAGCCAAGTATTAAAAGCAAATATCCCATGAGCCTATAAAATTTTTGTCACAGATTGTTTTCTGTCTTTATATTTGACACTGTCCAAGAATATTCTATCATCCAGTAGTCATCACTGGTCAGTTTCTCTAAGCAATAGAGTTCAAGGGATAGAGGAAGGTAGTCATACAATTAGATCTAAAAACCCACTCTGGCTTGAATAATGTCGGTAATTACTACCCTATATCCAGGAGTCAGTGATCTATTTCAATCACCTCATGTTTCTGAATAGGATTCTCTTTTGCTATATTGTTTTTTAATATCACCTGGCAAAGGCATAGTATAGACACCACTCAAAACATTGCTAGAAACTCTTCCTCCCATTAGCTTTATGGTTTTAATAGATCCATGAAAGTTTAAATAAGCAACAAAATAATGTTACCCAAAGAAGAAAACCTCTTAGTTTGCCATGGCTTACATATATTTTTTCCTGTCTTGAATGAAGTAGAATTAAATATTAAAATGACCAAATATGGGTGAACTTAAATAAACTTAGTTTAAATAAACTTAAAATTTTAAAAACTTAAATTCTAAAAAAAGCCTCTAGTGTTAGAATTTAGTGATGTGGGACTCCTGGGTAGCTCTGCAGTTGAGCTTGTGCCTTCAGCTCAGGGTGTGATCCCAGGCTGGGGATTGAGTCCAGCATTGGGCTCCCTGCGAGGAACCTGCTTCCTCCTCTGTCTATATCTCTGCCTCTCTCCTGTGTCTCTTGTGAATAGATAAATAAAATATTTTTAGAAGATAAAAGAATTTGGTGATGTATTAGGTGGCATTTGCAAACTAGAAATTTTTTGAAAGCTTATATATTAGTGATAATGGCGATTTAATACTGTAAGAAGAGCACACATCCATTTTCTAGAAGTTCTGGCACTCTTTTCTTACTTTTTCTTCTCCAATCTTCCATTTTCCCAGAATATCATTGTATATACTATAATATGGTAAGACCATGAAGCCATGGTTAGATTTGTTCATCAACAAATAAGCAATTTTCCATGCTGTGGTCCTGTCATTTCTGATGTCCAGATTAGACTAAGAAATTGAATTTTCAGAGGTGCCTGGATGGCTCAGTTAGTTAAAGAGCTGACTTGATTTCAGCTCAGGTCATGCTCTCAGAGTTCAAGGATAGAGCCACTCTTCCCCCCTCTTCCAACTCCCTGCTCAGCACAGAATCTGCTTTGGGATTCTCTCTCTCCCTCTGCCCTTCCCCCTGTCACTCTGTCTCAAATACATACATACATAAATAAATAAATAAATAAATAAATAAATAAATAAATAAATGATAGATAATAAATAAATAAGAAGTAAGTAAATCTTTTATGAAGATTAAATTTTCATTTCAGACTGAAAATGAAAGGGGGAAGTTGGTGTTCTCTATTACACCATCTTAAGGTATTTAGCCACTTAGTCATTTTTAGAAGAGAGATCCATTTGTAATTATAAAGGCTACCATTCAATTCTATTCACTGCCATCATTTTAAGTGATAAGTTGCTTGATCCAGACTCAAAATCCTCAATTAATTTCAATAGCAACTCTGAGTATATATTTAATACCAGGATCAAGGGGGAAGGATTCCATTCTCATTTCACAGCATCATCTTCTGCTTTCCTAGGAATCATTCCCTAAGAGACAACTACCTAGATAAATGAAACAATTGTTGTGAAGGGTTCTTTTGCATCAACTTCATTTTTAACTACTAATCAGAGAAACCTAATTAGATGTGCTATTTTCTTATTCCTCAATTTTTCAAAGTAGAGACTTAAAAATAATTCTTCCTCACTTGTTCCAATTATCAAGTCTGGTTTTAGTGCAGATATAAAATTTGGGTGTTGATTTCCCTGACACCTTAAACTAAAATTTTCAGATGAAAAAAAAACTATTAGAAACTTAGTTATTTGTAATAAAATTATTACAAAAATTAGCTCTACTTGACTAGATTGCTTTAGAACTAAAGCTTTGAAACTTGTCACAGGTCTTAAAAATAAAATTGCTTGAGTAGCTGAGGAGAACTGTATTAAAATGCAAATTTCCAGCTGTTAATATTTCTTCAAAAACCAATAATCCCTCAAGGCCACCAATATATCATAATACTTAATGGAAAAATATCCCTTAGGCAGAATGGCCTTTCTAGGTTGACTTTTGATTAAACTTAAAATATTATATGGCAAAAAAATTAAAATAAAAAAAGGAACATAAATATAGAACTCAACTGAAATGTCACCCAGTATGCAACTAAATGGAAGGGAGGGGGAGACCCATCCTGTGTCACTAATTTGTGAGTAATACATTCTGCTTGAAGATTAGCCAACTCATAATTGGTATCATAAAATATATACCTCTTCCAAAACAGCCCAATAACAATTTCTTTTATATTGATTTATGTATATACTAGGATGTTCCATTTTGGAACTGGTTAAGAATTATTTTTGGCAACATATACTCATTGGACAAAATGACCAAACCTATACATGAGAATTAAATAGCTACATGTATTTTTTAGCTAAGATTTCTAAAAATATTAGAATATAAAAATACAGAGTTTGTGGAGACTTTGTCTATGACTATAATACTATATGGGATTTGCAAGAAATAATACACAATTAAATATTTTATGAAAAATTGTGACTATTCAGAGAAGTTGAAAAAAATCATACATTGCACTTCAATGCATTTCCCACTTAGATTCTACAAATAACATTTTTGTACTTTTTGTTACATACTTAAGCATTGGTACATTATAATGAGGGTTTCTTATTCCAGACTGATTGGTTCTGAATTGGGAAGGGTCTAGCCAATTCACTAGTCAATTAACCGAGTGGTTAAAAATGGAAAGACTCTCCTTGATACAAAATTTCCTAAAATTCACATTTTAAGTATTTATATTAGGACAATCCTCACATATGGTAAAAGTAATTTAGTCAAATCTGTGATCTAAATGTGTCTGTAAGTCTACTTAATAACCAAATAATGCAAATATATAAATGGATCACATACTTTAAAACATCTCTGAGAGCCGCCTGAGTGGCTCAGTCAGTAAAGATCTGCCTTTGGCTCAGTCGTGATCCCAGGAGGTCATGATCCCAGGAGGTCATTATCCCATTGAGCCCACATCAGGCTCCCTGCTCAGCGGGGAGCCTGCTTCTCCC
The DNA here is from genome assembly GCF_048164855.1 of Canis lupus baileyi. Taxonomy (NCBI): domain Eukaryota; kingdom Metazoa; phylum Chordata; class Mammalia; order Carnivora; family Canidae; genus Canis; species Canis lupus. The sequence goes on from NC_132855.1 coordinate 36,715,609, forward strand.
TCTCTCTCTGCCTGCTGCTCTGCCTACTTGTGCCCTCTCTCTGTCAAATAATAAAAAATATATTTTTAAAAAAATCTTTTAATTTCTCCTACTCTAGACTAGATCAAAGATTTTTTTGTTTAGTTGTTTAACATTTCTAATTGAGAAATTAACCCAATAAACTGATCTTCAATGCAACATAGGTAAATACCTCTAAAATTTGTCCTGCCATCCTAAGTGCTTTCTGTTATATCAACTGCAATTATTCTGCTCTGAGGTATTATCTACCTATCAACTAACAGCAACAAGGGGAACTAGTTATAAATGAATATGTGTGCTTGTATATGTATTTATCCATGAAAACCCACATATCCATTCTGTGTTAGACAACCTCACAGGTGCAGCTGAATATAAGTGGCCCCAGATTATAAATAAATGACATGGATATATAAAAAGTAACATTTTAATTCTGATGAAATAAAGCACAAATGGTGTTTACAGTAAAAAAAAATCTGTCTTTAATAGAACTAAAACTTTTCCTTTATCTTATTTAATATTAAATTTGTTCAAACTAACAAGAGTTTTTATGTTACTCAAATGTACTTTACTAATTATAATGATTATTTTTTTGAAAGATTATTTATTTGATACAGAGAGAGAGAGAGAGAACACAAGCAGGAGGAGCAACAGAGGGAGAGGGAGAAGCAAGCTCCCCACTGAGCAAGCTCCCCAATGCAGGGCTCCATCCCAGGACCCCGGGATCATGACCTGAGCCAAAGGCAGACACTTAACTGATGGAGACACCCAGGAGCCCCTAGAGTGATCTTTGGGACATGCTTCTTCGAACTATTACTTCCTCTCCTATTTTTATTAACAAAGTTAGAGTCGTATATGCCTTAACACACTAAGAAAACTAATGACAAATGAAATGAAAATAAATCAGCAATCACAGCACTCATATTTATATGTGTAATAAACTTAGACATATAATTTTAAAAATAAATTCATAATTGGAAAATTCTTAGTTTACCAAGATTATTTGTAAAAACTAAATAGTAAATAAAATTTACTTTATAATAATTTTCAAGTTCCCAAGATGAAAACTTATAAATATGACAGCTGTTTACAGAGTTCTTTTATATGCATTCTTACTTGTTCTTTATAATTAGCCTATAAAGTTAAGTAGGGTAAGTAGTTATTTGCCAATTTTGTAAGTGAGTTAATCTGAGATTCAAAATGACTTAGTGATGTACCAAGTTGTAAGAATGCTTCCCTAACTTAGATAATACTCAACTTTAGGCCTCTTTCCAGCAACCTTGAGAATATACCTTATAGAGGCTTCACTATATTTTAAAACTCTGCATCACTGCTTTTGCTTTTTTTTTTTTTTACTTGTATAAAATTGTACAAAGCACTGTTATTTGGAAACATCACTGTACTAATCATAAGATTTGACTGCTAAGAGGGGGAGCACTCATGCTATGTGCCAAGAAGTGGATTAAACTAATAGTATCTCCATTTTGGTAATGGCAAAGTTCGTTAACAAGAACATGCCAAATTTTAGAAATAAAGCAGCACATCGCTTCTCGGCCTTTTGGCTAAGATCAAGTGTAGTATCTGTTCTTATCAGAAATAAAGCAGCACAGAAAGGTCTTGTAATCTACTCAGAATCCGATAGGTATTAGCAGGCAAAGTTTGAGTTAATGCTCAACTCTTTTAAATCCAAATTTCTCCTCTTTTTCTATCCCTGAAAGTCCAATGAGAATTACTTGTGTGTAGTTTTAGGTGTCAACTTGGTTAGATTACAGTCATCAGTTATTCAACCAAAACCCAATCTAGGTGCTTCTCAGAAGGTATTTTAAAGATGTGATTAAAGGCTATAATTAGTTGACTTTAATAAGGAAGATTATCCCTAATCATTTGTGTGGGCCTGATTCACTAAATGAAATGGATTAGAGCAAGACTGAGCCTTTCCTGGAGAAGTAGGAATTCCACCCATGGACAGCAACGTTAGCCTATGCCTGTGTGTTCCAGTCTGCCCTGCTGACAGCCTACCTTATGGATTTTAGACCTGTCTAGCTCTCACTCATAACTGAAAGTCAATTCTTTTCAATAAATCTGTTAATATACATCCACTACTAATTCTGTTTCTCTGCTTGGATTCTGACTGATATACATTCAAACACTTAAATGTTCTGGACCTCAGCTTCATGAAGTTAATTTCTATATTAGGAAAAAATTTCTTTCTAGAAATGATTCCTTGCCTAATGAATGTTCATCTAGTGCTCAGCAATTAGTCATCTCTCTATATATAGCTTGCCAATCATCCAGTAGGTACTATTTGCACATTTACAAGATTTTGAGCAGTATCCTGAATGTTTTTGGAATATATTAAAGGCTTTATCTGCTTCTTATCCAAAAAAGAAATAAAGAAATAGGAGAAGAAGAATGTGTTATCACCCAAGTCAAGGAAGCACAGAATTTCGATAAAATAGTAAAAACTACCAAGTATAATCAGGATATTCAGTTCATTTATGGTTGCGGTGTTAACTCATGATTCCTAAATTCTCCTGACTTTGCCATTCAGTTACTTATCCTTCCATTTAATTATCCTTAATTGTATCAGGACACACAAATTGGAAATTTACAAAAGACCCAGTGAAGGCATGCAAACTTCCGGGTTTTCAAAGAGTAGCGAGGATGCCATCCTCTACCCAATAAGCATGTACTTCTGGTATCACAGAATAAAATCATGACTAAAGTTAGAAATAAGACAAGAGGGATCCCTGGGTGGCGCAGCGGTTTGGCGCCTGCCTTTGGCCCAGGGCGCGATCCTGGAGACCCAGGATCGAATCCCACATCAGGCTCCCGGTGCATGGAGCCTGCTTATCCCTCTGCCTATGTCTCTGCCTCTCTCTCTCTCTCTCTCTGTGACTATCATAAATAAATAAAAATTAAAAAAAAAAAAAGAAATAAGACAAGAAATAAGGATTGGAAAAATAATGCAAATTAATTGTATTTTCCATTTTTCTTTAGAAGTCATGTAGCTAACTCATGCCTATAAAGTTCATATCCCAGTTCTTTCTGTGTTAATAGAGCTGTTCAGCTACTTGAAGGTTATATTCATATTTTGAGTTCTGTTTTCACTGAGTAGAGGATTTTTTTTCTCACACATCATTATGTTTCATCTCCAAATAAAGGCTTACAAAATAAGGATTCACCTAATTAATTGTTACAGATGTCTAAATATCCAGGAATATTTCCTTGATTTTAAAGTGATGAAATTGGCCCATCACGTTCCCATCAATTGCACTGTAATATACGCACAACAGTTGATAAGATTCTTCATTAGGTACAGGCCATCATAATAAGTAAGCACAACATATAATCTTTACACAATTTTCTAATGCCAGAAATATAACAAATCTCCCCAAACAGACCTCTAAAATTATAATGCAATCCATTATAAAAGCCTCCAAATCCTAAAGTCGCTTTCAAGCATAGTTTTATGCTGCCAGCTGAGTTGCTGATTTTTTAGCTCTCTCATAAAATATTTCTTTTTTCCTGTTTCTGATCCTCTACCTTGCTGGGCAGGCTCATGCCTGGCAGGATTCTTTAGTCCCAAACTAATTGGCAAAAATCCTCCTGGGAAGATAGATTTCCAGCATTTTAACATCTCAGACTGTCTGTGATCTTGCCTATATAAGGGCTATTGGACATAAGCAACTCAATGTTCAGTTTGTCAAATGGCATAATTAATGTGAAACTAGATTTTATTGTTATATTTTTCCTAGGGCCCCCCTGGTGCTTGAATATTAGCATCGGAGTGAATTTCATTATTTTTTTCTGAGTTTATTATTATCATGTTCAGAACACTTAATCTTTTTAATACATTCAAACTAGAATGCCATTCTTTTATTTTCTAAATTGTTCTTGCAGAGATTATGTACTTCGAAGTCATATTAAATCCTAGAGCAGGGGATAAAGTTTGTTTTTTTTTTCCTAATTAATTCAATTTGGGTATGCATATTTGCTCTGTCTACATGTTTTGTTTTGTTGTTTGTTTTTTTTTTTTTTCATTCTTCTTCTTACAGTTCCATGCTTGGTGACACCTCTATAAAAAGAAAGTAGCCCAAAGAAAGAAAAAATGAACATGTGTATGTCAAAACAAGTATGCTCTAATACTTAGATGTAGATGACCCCCTCCCTTCCTATTTTGTATCATTGGTTTGCATTTAAATCATGAAAAACAACTCAAAGTGTTTTGAGGCATTGAAAAGTTCTTGGGTGTAAAATATAATTACAGGGTAATAATAATAATAATGCTCTTCTGTTTCACATTTTCCTGACTTGGAATCAAATCTCACTAAGGGACTTGACCATGATCTCAATTGTTTTAAATGTCTACTCAGTTCTTATTTATGATTCTCTCTTTAGTTTTTTCTCTTTTAAAAATATCCTGCTCGGGCAGCCCCGGTGGCTCAGCGGTTTAACGCCGCCTTCAGCCCAGGGCGTGATCCTGGAGACCCGGGATCAAGTCCCATGTCAGGCTCCCTGCGAGGAGCCTGCTTCTCCCTCTGCCTGTGTCTCTGCCTCTCTCTCTCTCTCTCTCTCTCTCTCTCTGTGTCTCTAATAAATTTTTAAAAAATAAAAATAATAAAAATAAAAATAAAAATATCCTGCTCATAAAGTATTTCAAAGTGACATTTTATATAATTATAAATTTGTATCTGATTTAAATAGGATCTTTAGCCAAGTTCATTATACCAAGTATTCAACAGGTCAATGCTGCTAGATTTGGTAAGGTCCCCAAAGTGAAATGTCTTCCAAAACAAAGCAAAGATCTGTTTCCATTAAACTTATTTATAGAATATCAATACCAGAAATAAAATCCTTGAAAATAACTCACTTCTTATTTATAATAAATAAATTGCAGCTTATTAATGAAAGTTTTCAAAATTAAATTTGTTAAGGAACTGTCATAGAAGCTCAGTCTCCAACAATCTTATTTTACATACTGTATTCTCTTTGAAAATGATTTAGGGTTAATAGAACAAAAAAACATTTAAAATTAAGTTGGTATTGGGGCACCTGTGTGGATCAGTCCGTTACGTGTCTGACTTCTGCTTAGGTCATGATCTTGGGGTCTGAGATTGGGTACCCTGCAGAGCTTCCACCCTGCTCCCTGCCATTCCCCAACCCACCCCATGCTTAGCAGGGAGTCTGATTCTCCCTCTCTCTCTGCCCCTCCCCCTGCACATGCTCTCTCTTTCTCTCATATAAATAAAATCTTAAATATATATATATATGTATAAAATAAAATAAATAATAAAATTAGATTGCTATTAGTTTATGTTAATACAGCACAGTTCAAATCTTCCAAAGTATACCATACAGTAAATAAATTCTGGATTTCAGATAGAATGCCTCCAAATAAGATTTTATTTTATTTTGTTTTAATTCATAAAGCCATATTTAAAATTTACATACCAGAGAAACTATAGTAAAATAGAAGTTTCAAAATTACTTTTATTTGTATACATTTATGTATAATAAATTTGTACACCTAAATGTGTATATTAGGCTAAGTTAATAAAATTATGATATTCCTACAGCAAAAGTCTATTTCATATTTTCTTTCCAGAGATTGTCTCAGTCTATGTAAAAATAATCCACATAATTTTATGATGACATCACTATCCCTAAAATTATTTACCCTTGTTATCTAAGTAGAGAGATGCTACAAGAAAGAGGAAGCTAAATTTCTGTTGTGAAAATACAGCAATTTGCAGCTAGAAGAACCCACTATTTGTTATAATTTAGATATATTTGGAAAAAGATGGTACATGTTAGATATTGCCTAGCTATGATTTTATTCATAGTGATCTATCACGACAAATGAATAGATCATCTCATGATAAGATTTTACGAGTGTGACTGTAAAGCAAACATTATCAATCATTTACTCCAGGGTTAGGTCATTAAAAAGAACAACAAAATCATTGAGCTATTGTTGCTCAAGACAACACTGCTTGAAATTAAGATAGCTAGTTCTTTCACTTTTGTCATTTTCAGGAAGCAATGTTATTTGAACAAAACACCATTTTTTAAAACTCTTTTCATGTGGCAAAGAACTACTATAATTTTAAAATTGCCATTCACTAATCTTCTGTAGGTATAATATATCCAATACCAAAGCTGGCTGCCCAAGAAAAACAAAAATCAGCACTGTTCTGTCTGGACCTCATGGCTGATTTATTAGTTTGTGAGGTTTAATCAAAGCCCCCACCCCCCCGATAGCTTAATTTTTAAAACCAAATCGCTTCTCTGTAATTGTATGTTCTATAATACAATTAATCAGGAGTTGCAGTTTATCTATTTCTTAATGAAAAAGAGGAATTTTAGTAAGAAAACAGGAGCTCAGTACTTTTATGTACTTACATAGCAAACACTGGTGGCAAGAAAATTCACCACTAAAGTTCACATTACTCATTTCCCAAGCTGTTGAGTGTGCAGCACAAAAAAGAAAAAAAAAGAAAAAGAAAAAGAAAAAGAAAAATGAAAAAAAAGAAAAAGAAAGAAAAGTGAACAAAACTGGCAAGGATTTATGTTGGTGAGTTCTATTCAAAGTGTTCCTTGTTCCCTTGTTCTCAAAAACAGGAGAGATAATGTAAAACAGGAGTACCAGGCTAGGAGCTAAGAATCTTGGTTTTAATTGAATTAGATATGTGGTTACTACATAATCAAGATGATAATGGTGATGTAAGGATGTACAATGAATAGACTAAAATAGACTGAAACCCAGAAGTGGTCTCAGGGTTGAAGAAATAAGGAATCCTTTATTTCCAAAGGACTTAAGCCTCTAACTCAGGGAACTTGCCCTATACTTAGTTTAGTCATGTCCCTGGTAATCTAATTTCACTCAATACCTAGAAGTATGCATTCTAGTAAAGGAAATAACTCTGAAATGCAGACTGGAAGTGGCTAAAAAGTAAAAGATCAACAAACAATATTAAATAGAAAGGACTCCAAAACAACACAGTTCTTAGTGAAATGAGCCAATTCCTTGGACCCTAAATGACATCGCTGGTCACTGGCCCAGATTTTGCATAACTTTTATTCCCATAAGTTATCTTCTGGTCTTTTCAGTGCTTCTGATAAAATCTGTACACTTTAACTTATAAATCATATAATAGCTGGGTTTAAAAGTTAGCATCTCATTGGCTCCATAGCAATACTCTGAGAATAAGAAGCCCTTAAAGTAGTTTTTTTTTTATATGCTGACAAAAAGTGGCCAAGTTGTTGAAAGCCAAGGATTCAGTAGTTATCTTTTCTATTTCTTGTTCCAATGGATATAAGCAAGATTTTAAAGGTGAGACAGTTAACAGTATCATGGATGCTCAATATCTTCTAATATACCTGGTCTATCCTCTTCTCAATCATCTAGAGCAACAACAGGCTAACTAGAAAAAGAAAAAAAGATAAAGGTAAAAAGACAATTGATAATCCAATATTAGCCAAAATAAAAAATGCACATAGCCATCTGAGAATATGAAGATGTGAGATTTTAGGGAGGAAAAGCTACAGAATCAACGTAAAACCAACTAGATAAGAGGAAGATGAGATGGAATGCCTGGGTGGCTTAGCAGTCGAGCGCCTGCCTTCCACCCACCCGGAGCATGATCCTGGGGTCCTGGGATGGAGTCCTCCATCGGGCTCCCTGCTTCTTTCTCAACCTGTGTCTCTGCCTCTCTCTGTGTGTCTCTCATGAATAAATAAACAAAATCTTTAAAAAAGAGGAAGATGAGAAAGATTATCAAGGTGAAACTGAATTTCCAAAGAACTTCATGGCATCAGGAGCATTTGCATTATTTTTAATTGCTCAAAATATGTAAATTTATATTTTAGTTTGGATTTTCTCTGGAGTGCAACATTAGCAATGGAATATATCTGAGCTAAATATTACTTTTCTTTTAGCTCAAATGAGTACACTGGAAATTATACAGGTTTGGAGAGTAAACAGAATGAGTTTGAACATAAGCTCTCCTTTTGAACATATTATTCTTCCTCTCTGAGACATTTTTTTTTTAAATCTCTGAAATGAAGTACTAATGTTCACTTCATTGAACTGTTTGTGAGAATTAAATGAAATCATTTTTGTTAAATATTGAGTAGTTGTTCAATAATCTGTATTCTGCTCCCACAATTTAAAATGAATATTAATGAGATAATGCCAGCAATAGCAATATTTGAACTTGCACCCCAATTTTCTCTAGAAATCATGGCTTTTAATAAAAAGGTCATTATCACGAGAAGAATGATTGTTCATCCTCAAGGACGGAGGCCAGTATCTGTAAGAGCAAGCCTACTCTTAATTTTATTAAGGCATTCCCCAAGTCTAAGCACTGCAAATGTGTCTGCCTTCTAAAATTTTTGATGAGACAGTTTAGCTACAAAATGAATAATACAAGAAAAATTTCTAAAATAACCTAATTTTACACTGCAAGGAACTAGAAACAGAAGAACAAACTGTGTAAAGTTAGTAGAAGGAAGAAAATTGTAAGAGAGTAGAAATAAATGAAATAGTGACCAGAAAAAATCAACAAAACTAAGAGTTGGTATCTGAAAAAATAAGCAAAGTTGACAACTCTTTAGACTAGCCAAGAAAAAAATGAGAGGGCCCAAATAAAATTATAAATGAAAGAGAAGACATATAACTAAGACCACAAATATACAAAAGATCCTAAAAGATTACTATGAGCAAGCGATCCCTAGATGGCGCAGCGGTTTGGCGCCTGCCTGTGGCCCAGGGCGCGATCCTGGAGACCCGGGATCGAATCCCACGTCGGGCTCCTGGTGCATGGAGCCTGCTTCTCCCTCTGCCTGTGTCTCTGCCTCTCTCTCTCTCTCTCTCTCTCTCTCTCTCTCTCTCTGTGACTATCATGAATAAATAAATAAAACCTTTAAAAAAAAAGATTACTATGAGCAATTATATGCTAACAAATTGAATACCATAGAAAAATGGATGAATTCCTAGAAACATCCCTACTAATACTGTATCATTGGGAAACAGAAAATCTGAAACTACCATTAAGGGGTTAGATCAGTCATCAAAAACCTCCTGCCCCCCAAGAAAACCCCAGAACCAGATAGCTTCATTGATGAATTCTAAATATTTAAAGGAGGGGGCGCCTGGGTAGCTCAGTCAGTTAAGCATCTGCCTTCCGCTCAGGCCATGATCCTAGGGTTCTGGGATTGAGCCTCAAGTTAGGCTCGCTGATCAGTGGGGAGTCTGCTTCTCCCTCTCCTTCTACTGCTCCCTATGCTCATACTCTCTCTCTCTGTCAAATAAATAACTAAAATCTTAAATTAATAAATATTTAAAGGAAAATTAACACCAATCCTTCAAAAAATAAGAAAAAAATAAGAATAAGAAAAAGGAACAAAAAATAAGAAAAGGGAACACTTCAAAATTCATTTCACTAGGCTAGCACTATCTTGATACCATAATCAAGTAAGATGACAACAAGAAATGAAAATTACAGGTTGGTATTTACATGCAAAAGAATGAAACCTGACTCCCATCTTACATCACTCAAAAAATTAACTCAAAATCAATTAGACTTACACATAAGACCTAAAACTGTAAAAATCCTAAAAGAAAACCTAGGCAAAAAGCTCTTTAGTATCAATCTTGGCAATGATTTTTTTGCATATGACACCCAGAGCACAAGCAATAAAAGCCAAAAGCAATAAGTAAGATTGTATCAAACTAAAAAGTTTCTGCAAGAGAAAAAAAAAAACAATCGAGAAAATGAAAAGGCAACCTGTAGAATGACAGAAAAATATGAGAAAACTATATGACTGATAAGGAGTTAATATCCAAAATACATAAGGCAGTCATACAATAGCAAAAAACAAACAAGTAACCTGATTTAAAAAATGCCAAAGGATCTGAATAGACAATTTTCCAAAGAAGACATACAAATAAATAGCCAACAGGTATAGAGAGGTACTCAACATCTCTAACCATCAGGAAAATGCAAATCAAAACTATAATGAGACATCACCTCACACCTTTTAGAATTGCGTGACAAAAAAGAGAAGAGATATTAAATGTTGGTGATGATGCAGAGAAAAGGAAATCCTTATGCACTATTGGTGGAATGTAAATTGGCACAGCCACTATAGAAAACAGTATGGTAGTTCCTCAAAAATTAAAAATACAAAACTGCCATATGATTCAGCAATCCTATTTCTGGGTATATATTCAAAAGAGACAAAATCATCTCATAGAGATATCTGCACCCCCAAGTTCAGTACAGCATTATTCACAATTGCCAAATTATTCACCATTTCTATTCACACATAGAAACATCCATCATTGGATGAAGACAATATGATATATACACTGAAATATTATTCAGCTGTAAGAAAAAGAAAAAAATCCTGCTATTTGTGACAGCATGGATGAATTTTAAGGGCATTTTAATATGTGAAATAAGTCAGACAGAGAACGACAAATACTATATGATTTCACTTAAATGTGGATTTTTCGAAAGATTTTATTTATTTATTCATGAGAGACAGAGAGAGAGAGACAGAGACAGAGGCAGAGAGAGAAGCAGGCTCCTTGCAGGGAACCTGATGTGGGACTCAATCCCAGGACTCCGGAATCACACCTTGGGCCAAAGGCAGACACTCAACCATTGAGCCAGACAGGTGTCCCTTAAATGTGAAATCTAAAGAAGTTGAACTCATATAACTCATATGAACTCAGGTTCCCAGGGGCTGGGGAGAGAAGAAAATGGGGAAATGTGGGTTAAAGGGTACAAACTCTCAATTATAGGATGAATCAGTTCTGGGGATCCTAATATACAGAACAGTGACTATAATTGTTATACTTTATTGTATACTTGAAATGTGCTAAGAGAATAGATCTTAAGTGTTCTCACCAAACACACACACACACACACACACACACACATACACGATGTAACTCTGAGGTAATAAGAGATATGGTAACTAACTTTACTGTGGTAATCATTTCACTATTATATGTATATTGAGTCATTATACTATTTATCTTAAATTTACGTAATGTTATATTTCAGTTATAACTCAATATATCTGGACAAAATGCAAATACCTCTTTAAATTAAATTAACTCCATGGCCCAATGTACAACTGATTGAAAATTAACATTTCATTGTTATATCCTCAGTTCATTTACCACCCAGATTTGGACAGCCATTTCTGCTCCCAAGGCATTGACCATTTGACTAATGGTGGGTCCTGGCCATCCCTACCCTCTCCTCTTTGCTGTCACTGCAACTGCTTGGGCCTCTCCACAAGATGCAGAAATTAATGCACTTCCTATATAAGGTTATTTACTAAGTTCTTAGAAAAAAAAAGTAGCTTATGTTCAGCTTTATCCTAAAGAATTCATTCTCCCACTCTCACATTCAACTTTTTAACTATGAAATATTGACTTAGAAAAATAGAATACGCTTAATATGTTCCTTTGCTCTCATATCCTTTCCCTTAAAATATATTGATTTTTTTGATATTTGGATTATTGTAAATGTATCTATAATAAAACTGTTTAAATTCTTTTTGCTTTATTTTTTTTCTTTTACCCTTCCGCTTTTTTCCTTCTTCTTTAACACTCTATAGGTATGGTTTCAGAAATATTTCACAATACTGAGAACATATACAAAGCATTAAAAGTTCTAAAGGAAGCTACACAATGAATAGATGTGCAGTGAAATTTACAAAAATGTGCACTGACATTTTAGGATAAGGCCAAATTGTATTTTTTAAGTACAATAACTAAGGAATATTAAATAATATGAATCTCGTTCTGCCTGCCTCACACATGAACTTCCTTCTCATTATCTCAAGTGAATTGTTTTGTGAACTTTTGTCAGGCTCATTCAAGCTCTGCTAATGTTTTACTGATGTTTTGATTCAATGTAGCAGATATTTGATCTTTTCTCACATTTTCAAACATCTATTTGTGCTTCATGGGATTTGTTTCCATTACTTTTCCCAGTATGCGCCTGAGTTTGGGTAGTAAAAAGCAAGTCACTGTTCCCTCTTGATCATTCCATTAAAGGAGAGAAGAAAAGGGTACAGATGATTTAAATTATGGCTAATACCAATGTATATAGATCTAATTTTATAAAGTACTTTAATGATTATTGTCAAATACAAATAAAGATGGGTTTTGTTGGGCAGCCTGGGCAGCTCAGCAGTTTAGTGCCACCTTCAGCCCAGGGCGTGATCCTGGAGACCCGGGATCCAGTCCCACATTGGGCTCCCTGCGCGGAGCCTGCTTCTCCCTCTCTGTCTGCCTGTGTCTCTGTGTCTCTCATGAATAAATAAGTAAATAAAATCTTTTTAAAAAATGGTTTTCTGTGAACTTTCTCCAAATACAGGACCAATTCTACATAACCTGACTCTGCTCACCTTATCCAGCACCTTTCATGGCAATCCCCTCACTCTCTGCATTCATTCTTTGAAGATTTGGTATCTTCCCACTTGAAGGCCCTTGGATGTTTTTCCTTCTGTTGAATGTGGCTTTTACTCCCTCCATTACTAATTCCTTCTCTTTCAATGTTCAAACCAAACGTCACTTCCTCAATGTTGTCTTCCTATGGCCATATATAGTTTTGTTCTCCAGAGAAACAGCCAAAAAGATGTGTGCGTATAAAAAGATTATTTTAAGGACATAGAGTGGTGTGGCTGACAAATCCAAAATTTTCGAGACAGACTGGAAACCCAACAAATAGTTTATGTTGTCTTGAGTTCACAGACATCTAGAGACAGAACTCTTTCTTCCTTGGGTATCTGAGGGGTTCTTTAACAAGACTTTCAGCTGATTGAATGGGGTCCACCCATATATGAAGGATATCTTTTTTACTCAAAGTCCACTGATTTAAAGACTAATATCACCTAAAGAATACTTTACAGCAATACCTAGACTAGTGTTTGACCAAATATTAGGTACTATGGACTAGTCAAGTTAACATATAAGATTAGCCATAGCAGACTGACAATCCTCTGATAGATTTCCTGTTATGAGCTTTAATTCCTACCATTATTTTTCTTCATAGCCCCTGTAATAATTGTACTTCAATGACCCACAATATACCTACTTGTGTAATGTGTTTTTCCATCTCTGTAATGCTATGTCCACTAAACTAAAAATTCTACTTATCAGTTGTGCCACATTTGTGAATGAATCCCTAGGAAACATTCAGTCATTTATTCAGTAAGTTTTATAGAGTCCCCTCTTAGTAATAGGCCCTGGGAATTTAACAGTAAAAAAAGACATAGTCTCTACTCTCTTACAGTGTAGTAAGAAAGATAGATGAGTAAATAGGCAGCTTTAACACAGTGTGAAAAGTACATGATTGGGTTTTGTAAGAACATACAGAGAAGGGGCACTGAACCTAATCTGGAGGTTTAGGGAAGGATCTCTGAGAAAGTGGTATCTAAATTGAGACCTCAAGGAATAGCAGGATCTAGCCAAGCAAAGTTACATGTAGAGGAGAAGGAAAACAACTCACAAGTAAAAAAAAATACTTGGAATATTCATGAAATTTTAAATTCTGTATGGCAGAAGAATGTGTTAGGAGTAAACAGTGTCAGGAGAGGAAGCTAAAGTGAAAAGTAGGGATCAGGTTAAAATCACAGCTGCTAATTTCTACTAAATATTAACTAGGTGTTAAACTGATTTTGCAAATACTATTTCTTGTTCTGAAGTGAATATCATTATTCCATTTCAATGCTAAGACTGAAATGATTAAGAAAATAGAATGAGTGGTCCTACTCATATGTGAACTTAAGTCAGCCTGATTTCAGAGTCCATGTCCTTTCCACCTCAGTGCAATGCTTCACCAATGCCTGGCTTGGGAAGTATCAGTTAGTAATCCTTTACCCCAGGCCATTTACATATGACTTCGGAGTAGGATAAGATTTCAGACCAAATGAAATGTTACTCTCTTCCAGGACTGAGGATATTTTAATCCTTGTATCTATAACTTCTAAGGAAATAACTAAATAAAAGAGTAATGGCAATAACCTCAATTACAAAATATATGGCAGTTAAACTAAAACATGAAACCCTATGAAACTCTGCTCTTCGATTGTGAAGTAATATTGATACTGTCCTTCCTGCTCACTATCAGAGTCCAAATTTTTATACTCCTTTCTCTAATTCCTCCATGTACAGTCCCTCTGATGACTCTATTAGGTCGTGTCATATGACCAATTGGTAGAATCATTTTGATTCATTAAAACTGCCAAGTATTTATCTACATTAACACATTCCATGATTTTTCTACATTAATTTTCTGAGTCCAGACTTTTATTTGGTATGTCCAATGAATTTTTTGTTCACGATTGTAAAGAGTGTTCCCAATTGTGCATATTATACCCAATGAAATACTTATAATGTAAATAGCCCCTAAAATTAACATATGTGTTATGTAAGGTAATTTACAAGTGCTTCTGCAAATACATGATTTTAATTCCTCAACATTATTCTAAGATTTCTTTTTAAACTTACAAATTTTCCAGAGTCATTTGGTCAACCAAAACAACTATCTAACCTATAGCTAGCACTTGGCTAGGTATTACACACACACACACACACACACACACACACACACACACACACACGAAAGGACAAATAATGAATCCTTGGGAACTTTGTTGTACTTAACACATTAATTTATCTTTTTTTCCTATACTTTCACTGTAAAAAGCTGTTAATTCATGTTGGAAACACTAAAAGCCCAGTGGATTGGTGAAATATAGAATTGCAAATGAGAGGATGGGTTGAAAATTTATAGAATGACCTACTGCCACCTCCCCCACCCCAGTCTCCACTTCACTTGTCAAAAAGCCATGCTAATACTCTTCCCTCACACCATAGTAAAATCTATGATTTTTTTTGAGAAACTTTGTCAAAGAATTTTAAGCTTTAGGAATAGCAAGTACACTAGAGGGTGACGAAGGGCAGAAAATAAGCTATCTTAAAAATAGGGAATAGAGTGAAAATCAATATGTTAAGTGATAAGTTCTGAAATCTGCTGGCACTGTGTAGCTCCATGAACATGAGCAACCTGACAGATACATAATAGGCAGTCTATCTGAGGCTTTTCCCCAGGTCCCAAGGGAAAGCACTATATATATTGACATAAAGAAGTCATCCATCCAGCAAAACAGGTGATAGTCGTTTAACAAAACTGACCAGTATAAAGCCCCAACCCCACAAACAGAACATTTAATAGGAATATATTTTATCATTCTTAAATATAAGTATCACACAAATCACCATATGTTTGACAAAGGCCTCCACTGTGAAAGATAGGGACAAGCAGAAAAAAAAAAGTAAGTAGGGATTCGAAATTGAGATGAAACAGAAACAGTGCAAGACACAGATAAAAACCTGAAATGAATTAAAAAAACAATTGATATCTTAACAAATATAGAGAAGATATTGAGAGCAAAGGTGAAAAGGGTGAGGCTATAAAATATAAATAAAGAATAAGAAAGAAACTAAAAGAAATATAGTAGAGGATCTCTACTTTTGACAATGGCAGACTACATTGTTTTGGACAAACTATCTCACAATAGCAACTGAAAAAACTGGACCTTTTTTTTTTTTCTTTTTAACTCTGCCTAATAAGCACCAAAAGGCTACCAACATAAAAAGAATTAGCAGGACCAAGAAGAAAGAGAGGAAATAAAACCAGTAGTCTAAGCTTGGCAATTATTTTGACACTCAGACATTTGCTGTATCAAAATGTCAGCTGAAGTGCTGAGAAACTAAGCACTGCATTCAGTGGGCTTACAAGAGCAATAAAGAAAATAAGATTCTGATAAACATACAACACACTGAATTCTGACCATGAAGGACTGGTCTAGGAATACTGTATACCAGAAATATACTGAGCACTATTAGAGAGTGAAATCCAGAATCAAATTACCTCAATATCCTGATTGTACTGATACAATCTGTGTGACTACATGTGTCTGAAGCCTATCTTTCAGGAGCAAAAATTAGTCCTTCCTGGATGAATATAATTTCACCACGAGCTGAAAAATAGCTATATGATTTTTCACATGCAGTTTTGGGCATGCCATAAATAAATAAACATGGTATATTAAAGGCACAATTGAAAAACCAAGAAAATTACTGATGTAAACAAAATAAGGCCATATAATGGAATTTTAGGACATTACTTTAAATATAAGTCATACATTTCAAGAATTAGAAGAAAATATGAAGAATTTAGAGAAAACTATAAACTAGAAAAGAATCAAATGAAATTCTAAAACTGAAAAGCACGTAAGTACTAAATATATAGTATAGGTTTAACAGACTGATAGACATAACTTGAGAGAATTTGAAAATTGGAAAGTAAATAAGAAAAAATCTATCCCAGATAGATAAAAGAATGGAAAAATATATAAAAGAGCTTAAAAGATACATGTATGTAGTTAAAACTGCCAACATATGTATAATTGGAATCCTAGAAGGAAAAGAGAATAAGGCAGAGCAATATTTGAAGAGAAAAAAGTAGAAAGTATTCTAAATCTTATATAAATCTAAAACCAAGTCATTCAAGAATTGTTCTGAGCCTTACATGAGATAAATATAAACAAAACCTTAAATGTTTAAAAATTATGTTTAAAAATAAAGTTAATGTTTTTAAATGAAGTTAAGGGGTGCCTGGGTGGTTCAGCAGTTGAGCACCTGCTTTCAGCCCAGGGCATGATCCCGGAGTCCTGGTATTGAGTCCCACATCAGGCTCTCTGCATGGAGCCTGCTTCTCTCTCTGCCTTTGTCACCGCCTCGCTCTCTGTGTGTCTCTCATGAATAAATAAATAAAATCTTTTAAATAAATAAATAAATGAAATTAAAACATCTAAGCATTATCATAGTAAAAGTGCTAAAACACAAAGATATAGAGAAAATATAAAAATAACTACAGAAAAAAAAGACAAAATGTTTCAAAGGAGCAAAAATATAATAAAAACAATTTCTTAAAAAAAAAAAAAATTTCTTAATGGAAACTATAGAAGCCAGAAAAAAACAGATTGATATTTTAGTGTACTAAAAGACGATACAAACAAAACTAATATATAATTCTATAATTAGTTAAAATAACTTTTTACAATGAAGACAAAAACTATTTTTAGACAATCAAAAACAGAAAATGTATCACCATCAACTAAAAGATGTTCAAGATGTATTGTTATTCATAAAGAATATGACCTCCAAATGCAAGATGTAATAAAAAGCAAATCAATGATAAAATATATGGGCAAATCAAAATGATTCTTAACTATGTATTCAATAACAACAATGTATTGTGGTGTCTAAACTATATACTAAAATTGGCTTAAAATTAAAAAATAAAAATAAAAAATAAGCTATATATTGAATGACAATGCAAGACAGCAATGGCATATAAGTCAGGATGGAGATAAATGATATTAAAATGTTCTAATGTCATTACATTAAACATAAAGGTATCATTAATAATGAACTTTTAGTAAGGCAAAGTTGTATATTACCATCTCTAGGACTCCATCTTTAGTGGATAAAAGACTCATATTGAGGGTATATAAAAATTCTAATAAATCAGTAAGGAAAAGATAATTGATCCAGTAGGAAAAAAAATGGGAAAATAATGGAAAAAAAATGAATGGCCATGTCAAGAAAGAAGATATCTGAATGGCCAATAAATATGAGTAGGTTCTCAACTTCATCAGTGATGTGAGAGATGAAAAATTTTAAAGCAGTATAAAACATCACCACACATAAGAATGGCTAAAATTTAAAGGATTGTCCATACTATGTGATTGAAAAGATGTGGAGCATCTGGAGCTCTCACACATTTCTGAGAGTTGCAAGGAATGTGTACAATCATTTTGAAAAACTTTTTGTTAGTATCAATAAGATATAAACACACACATTTGGACCCAGTAATTGCACTCCAGGAACTGCATCATTTGTGTATATAAAATGTATATAAACAACAAGTATATTCATAGCATCATTATGCATAATATCAAATATTGGAAACAACCCAAGAGTTTATCAACTGTAGAATGGATATATAAATTGAGGTATATTTGTATGAAATACAATTTAATATTATATAGCAATGAAAATGAACCAATTACCCACCACTAGATGGAATAATAATAAGTATATCTCACAAATATAATTTTGAGATCAAGAAAGCAGACTCAAAAAAGTATAAACTACTCTATGACTCTATTACTATGAAGTGCAGGGGTTTTTGTATGAACATATTTTTATTCCTTGTCTTTTAAATAAATCCTCAATCTTGAAAGCATTTTTAAATTTCATTAATGTGGATCACATTTAACACTACCAAACATTATAGATGTTTGCAGATACTCGCTTAAAAAATTTCTGAAACAAGGTACCCTGGGTGGCTCAGTGGTTTAGCGCCTGCCTTCAGCCCAAGGCCTGATCCTGGAGTCCCAGGATCAAGTCCCGCGTCGGGCTCCCTACATGGAGCCTGCTTCTCCCTCTGCCTGTGTCTCTGCCTCTGTGTGTGTGTCTGTGTCTCTCATTAATAAATAAATAAAATCTTTTTTAAAAAAAATTTCTGAAACTGGTTTTATCGGATGGTGTACTTGCAATTCAGAGCAGCCACCTCTAGATGGTGGCAATGTCTTGCTTTGTAGTTACCCAGGTATGGTACTATAAATATATTACTTGTCCCATAACTCCAAATACTTTCCCTATTCATTTTAATGAATATGGCATCATTTTTTTATTTCCATTTACTACAGGGAAGTTATAATTCAGATGTGACACACTGGCAACCAAATTAGAAATCCTGATTTGGGAAAGTCCCTGTTGTGTTATACCAATCCCTGTTCTATTTCCCTTCCCTCTCCTTTTTTACTTACTTTGCCTGCCTGATTCCTAAAGAACACACTGCTTTCAGAATTATTGGGTAATTCACCAAAGGCAGCCCTAGATCTAGTCTATTACCATTCCCCCATTAATGCCACTCTGATGTGAAAGTTGGTCTTATATTAATTGCTTTATCAAATAGCTTCTTGCTCTCAAGATCAATTACTAATCTATCTTTTCTTCAATGTTTTCCCCTATTTATTTTGCTGTTTATATTTATTTAAATTTCAAGCCCTACAAATCTTTAAATTGTGCCATAGATACAAAAGTTAGTGATTCATAAATACTACAGTTCTACTTTGACCAAAAGATCCATTTTCAGTAAAAAACTAAAGTCATTCAAAAGGCACTGTTTTTATTTCTAGATTCATTTTTATGGGCCACTGTTGTCTGGCTGTGTCATTTAATCAACTAACAAAGTATTATTCCCATCTATCCAGAGACTCAGGCATGGAAGTCAACTGCAGTGGTAACAGAAATATCTGTGAAGATGGAAATATTCTACATCTGCACCCCCCAACACAGTAGTCATTAGCCACTTGTGGTTATTAAACACTTAACATGTGATTAATGCACCTAAGGTAATTGTGCTTTAAATTTAATTTCAATTAATTTAAATTTAAATAGCCACATGGCTAGCCTATCAGGAGATGCCGCTCTATAGACTAAAATTAATATGAAAGCATTTCTCAAAATGTGATCAGGAGAGGAAAACACTGCATGCTCTCCTAGTCTTAAACACTAACTGTAGTGTGCATTAGGAGAGCAAAAGTCCTGAGAAGGCCTGCATAAGAGAAATTGAATTTACTGTTCAGGCCATCACTTCCCAACCATATTCAGGCATGACCACTAATATGAGTTACTACCCCAGGGAACCTCTGTTCCAGGGAACAGATTTTGGAAAATATAACTATGGAAGTTGAGTTTAATAAATTAAAAGTATTTTTGTGACAAAATAGTGTGTTCAAAAATACGTCTAAAAAGAAACAAATTACATGGAACGTGAACTTTCATGTGGGATTCCCTGGGTTCAAATTTTAGCACGGTCACTTTCTTGGTGTGTCACTGGCAAATGCCTAAACACTCCATTTCCTCATCTGTGAGTACAAAGGATGATGAATATCTATTTCACAGGAATATTCTGAATATAAATGTTCTAACTTTCAAATTACTTAGAACTAAATCTGACACACTGAAGTCTCAATAAACACTAGCCATTGTCATAATCTGCTGTTCTTTGGCAAGGCTTTTTATTCATCATTCATTGTGGCATCCATGTGCCTACAATAAACACAATTATTTTGGTATCAACATGATGATATCAAAATCAAAGAGCATCATCCTAATTCACTCCACCTTTTTTTTTAAATTTATTTTTTTATTGGTGTTCAATTTACCAACATACAGAATAACACCCAGTACTCCACCTTTGCTATAAACATTTGAATTAGGTAAAGAACTAGAGCCTTTAAATGTAGAAAGAGAAAATTTACTTAAATGATTGCTGACACAGAAATGTTATGGAGAAAGAAATTCTATAGAAGTCTTTAAAATGAGATCTATCAAAAACTGACTTACAAAGACAACTAGGTCTTCTTACCCTATCTCTTACATGTATAAGAATACATAGAGCAGCTATTTCTATTTCAATAGAAAAAACAAAAAACAGAGTAAACAGAGAAATACCCATCTGGATGAGATACCATCTTTCCCTCTTTATCCACACATCAACTCTACCAAATGCATCTACAAACTGGGATTCTTAGTTAAAGGGAGATCCAAAGTTGTTCTTCATATTTTATAATCTTTGATTTTCACATGAATATTAGGTACACTCTGACAAAAAAACAAATAGCTCTTTATTCTGACCATTAATCCATAGTGATTTTTAGCAAAGAGCATTATGACACACTTATAGATTACATTGATACCATTTAGCTTTGAAGACAGAATAATTTTAGGTGTATTTTAAATTTTGTTTTGGCTTGTTTTTTTGCCCATTCTACTCTTATAATGAGTGTCACCATCTCAAGAGCCATTGCCTTTGAAACCACAGGGCAATTAGGATAAATAAGCATGTCTTCTGAAAATATTTGTATTTACCTAATTGTATTTATGAGATGCTATTGTTGCTTGGCTAAGAAACATCTTTATTAAATTCTCATAATTTGGTGAAGTTAAGTGTTAGGCCAACACACATTAATAGCTTTTTCTACTTTTCTAGATCTAGAAAGCTAATATTTAAAGGTACTATTCTATAGAATTAACAAAAAAATCCACCCTATAATAAAGGAGGCTCCTTTACAATGGCTCCTTTCTCAAGGTAAACATTCTCAATGCGAAGCCCATTTATAAATATTTGTTATTTCTTAAGGCTTAAAACAAAATTATGAACTTCTTAATGATAAAGTCTATGTATTTGCTTCCTTAAACATGATCAGCTGCTGTTTAGAAATCAGGAGCCCTTTGAAATTCAAAAAAACTGGAACTATAGGAGCTTCTTAGTGCAGAAAACTACAAAACTAACATATGTTCATTAATACCTTGACATGTATTGGACAAATTTGAGAAGTGTAAAAGTTTATTAGTGAAAGTTGTTAAATTTGGGGGTTGACACAAAAACTAGATGCTTTCTCTTCTGACTCAGTGTTCCCCAGCTACTTTTCAGCCTTCTAAGTTTTCTAGCACTATCTTTTGGGAATTCAGCCTACCTGGCAGAGGCAGTTCTGCTGAGGGTCTAGTATATTAGCTGAATTGACTGGTTTGTTCTGTGTAAGCAAAGCCTGTGTAAGTCCATTCTGAGAATCTAAGCTAAGAATGGTTGTGAGAAATATAGGAAAAGAGTGCGCTCATTCCCAGTTCTCAAGTATAAGATTTTAAATAAGAAGACAAATCATAAAGATAGAATTCAGTAAAAAAATACATAAAGCTCCAAGAGACATGGTGCTAGATAGCCTTAGCATGTTATGATTATTATATCATTTCATTTATGTATTCACTTATCCACTAATCCAAAAGTTATGATTAAGCATCTCCTTTGCACTAGGCATTGATTTTAGGGTGATGAATAAGATGCAACAGGGAACAAAATATCTACATCTTTGCATAGTAACAATTCATTTAGGTAGTAAATTCAATCATAGCAATGAGAGAAGTTCAAATAATGCTTGAGGTTTCCCTCTCAGACCTTGGGAAATAAGGAATCAAACTTCCAAGTTAAAACAGACCTTGTGGTTAAAGGTCTTGTAGATGAGAAAACTGAAAAACTCAAACACCTTGCTCAAGTGCATGTAGCTGAGTCATTCGTTGGTGAATCCTAATTAGATCCCATGTCTCTTGAGTCCCACTCTAGGACTTTTTCCACTCTAAAATACTTTTTTTGTAGTCTTCAGTAAATAATGACCTTTTCCATCACCTCTGGACATTGAGCTCAAAGAATGACTCAGATCAGACAAGGATAGAAGTATCTTGACAGAACACCAAATGAGATATTGGTGGGTAGAGGAAACTTTGCTGTATCCTTAAATCATTTCATTGACACAACTCCAACTGGGCAGAGAGCCAGCCTTGACTTTGTAGCTCCTATTATCAGGATTCCCCCTAAGTAGTGGTATGGGGAGAAGAAAAGAAAAAAATATGTATGGTTGTCCCGTACTGCATTCTAGAACAGGGACTGGCAAACGTTTTCCATAAAGAAACAAGGAGTGCATATTGTAGACTTTGTAGACTAAACAGTCTGTGTCACATCTATTGAACACTGCTGTTATAGCATGAAAACAGCCACAGGTCTAATAAGTAAGTAAGAGCATGGCTGTGTTCCAATATATCTTTATTTATGGATACTGAAATGTGAATTCCATGTAACATTTACATGTTATGAAAAATTAGTCTTTTGATTTTTTAACCATTTAAAAAATATAAAACTTCTTAGCTATTTCCATACATAAACAGTGATGTACTTTAGTTTGTCAACTCCTGCTCTTAGAGGAACATACAGATAATCCAATGCCACACAAAATGTATGTAAGAGAAAAAGCAAAGCATTCTGAATCCAGTATTGCAATATCCACTAAGATACTGTCCTTTATAATCATACCTGCCCTTCAGATGTATTTCTTAAATTCATTCTGAAAAATCATTCCCTGTCTTTATACTACTGTAAACTTCTTAATGTAAAAGGTTCTTTCTTTTCCTTCCATCACACCATGAGCTAGAAGCTCCACAGCCACTATCCTTGTGATTGAGCATGGCAAGTGCAGTTTCTATAGTCAAAAGCTATGCTTTTCTTCTGCCCACCCTTAGCTTAAATGACACCCAATCAGAAGTGTAACAAAAAGTTTCAGTTCTTTCCAAATCTAAAAGAATGATCTGTGGCAAATACAAAATGCCCTTACAAAGCCAAGCAAGGTAATTTGGAAAAAAATGTAATGAGTTTCAGGTTCATGAAATGTAATATTGACAACACCAGAAATAAATTGCTCCTATTTAACTGCAGTCTAGCTCAGAAGAGATGAGCATAAGCCATGCTCCAACAATGCAGCTGATGCCGGACCCTGAGAGACACAGTCTATTAAGACCAAAGTGCTATTAAGGAGACAGACTTATACTGCAAAGTTGGAAGGGGTGGAGGAGAGGAAGAAAGCCTCAATCTATACATCTCAGGGACTTGACAGCACTTGGCTTCTTATAAATCTGTCTAAGTAAAGTTATTAAGTGGCTGAGAAATGTACCATTGGCAGCCAACTTGGGACAACAATGGAAAATGGATAGCCAATAGACAAGACAGACAAGTAAAAGGACCAGGAAAGATGCTTGCTCACAGATTCTGAGAGGTAATAAACACTGTAAATGGGATTTGGGCTGCATCTCTCAGCACCAAGAAATAGCGGATTCTGAATAGACTATATGGCTGCATTATCACCTGTTATTTCCTAACTATGGTTGGGCAAGACAATCTGAATTCTATTGGAAAATGTTCTGAAATTTACGAGTTCTAACAAATGCTCTGAACAAAGTCAAAATAAAGACACCCCCCCCAAAAAAAAGAAGACTCAAAGAAATATCACTCTTCATGCATTCCACAAAAAATTAAGAATAATAAAAGCAGCACAATGCATGTCTTACTTCCCAATTCCTGAGGCTTTACTATCCAAAAATGACAAATGACCAATATAATCAACTGAGCAGAAAACTAATTGTTTAATAATATATAGAAAAAGACACCAGCTTGCTAATTTTACTTCTGCTATCACTTGATCTAAGTTATGTTGAAACATTATATCAGAGCATACATCTAGGAAGTCATTTTAAATTTGGCTAAATGCCAACTACATGCACATGTCACCCTATGGACTAGATCAGTAGAAAAATTTGCATAAGGAAATTTTTGTCTATTGAATCTAATTATGCAGGACTTACAATAAGCAAACTAATAAAGAAATTGAAGGCATGATAGTAGAAAGATAGGGAAGTGCTGAGTGATACTCAGGAATTCTGGGTTCAAACCTTGACTCTACCACTAACTACATGCCTAACTTTTAGCAACTCCATTTACTTCTCAGCTTCTTCATCTGCAAAATGAAGAGATGAAAGTTTCTCTAAGAACACTTAAAACTGGCATTCTGTGACTCTATATAGAGTGAATGTTTTTTCCAAATGTTTGAAATGTGTAAATTAAAACAGTAAAGAATTCAAAATTTAAAATACCATTTTTATTAAACATAGAAAAATATTGCACAGCATCACTATGAATCAATGCTAAATATCTATGGTTATTTTTATGTTTGAAATAGTTAAAAGCCTAGAGTGGGTGCTATTAGAAGGTACAATCGGGGCCACATGTTATCCCACAAAAGTGTTTTGATTGGCCTGAACTGTATAAGCCGACAATGTGTTATAAACTTTTTAAATTAATTTTTATCTCTTAAAAATATGGAGACCTCTTGAAAGAAAAAGATATCAGATCCAAAAACACTAAGTCTTTATTCCTACACTGCAACAGTAAGCAAAGACACGGCTGTTCTCCTGAGATAGTAAATGAATTCTTCCATTCATCATCATCCTCACTCCTTCTGTTGTCTCCAGATACCGCAGCCCAGTGTCAGCTGCCGTTTATCATCACACCTGCACAGTCACTTTTCTTAAAGCGGAGTTCAGGGAAAAATATTTGTTGGACTCATCTCTCTATCAAAATTTAAAAATTAAAGAAAGCTCTACCAAAAGGACCGTGGTATTCAAGAAAACTGTAAGAATACAAACACCTTCTGAGAAGTAAAGACTATCACTACTTAAATAATCTGCAAATAGAAAGATATGGAAAGAATTCAATTTAGTCAATGAAGGACACCATTTTGCAATAGTTTCCACCTGCTTCAGTCATGGCTACCTACTTGGTGCTTGTAGGCATTTAATTTTTCAAATTTTGTCTGAAAAGAGAGCTACGACAGCCTGCATGAAGAAAACCCAATAGAGAGAATAGGCACTGGACTTCTTTCATATCCTCTCCCACAAACGATAGCTGCATTTTATTTCCCAGCATTTTGTGTAAATTGTTGGATTTTAGATAATAGATTATCCCAAATATACACACAGATGCACATCAGAGGATTATTTCCCCAATTTATGTGAATGTGTGTTACAAAGAGATGACTTTTAGCTCCAAGAGGAGGGATTTCTTTGAACTAAATACGATGCATCATAGAGTGATATGTATTCCTTTTGCTGACTGAGGAAAGAGTGGTAGGATCCTTGTATTTGGAGGGAACTAGACTAGAATAGTTCTAAGATCCACATTGTTAGAAAAGTAAAAGGGGAGGGGGAGAACACATTTATTCCTCATAGCATTTCTGAAAATTAATCCTCAAGTTAATATTAAATGACATAAGAGGGAGAGAATGTATTTAGTCCACTTTACTAAAGGAATAACTATTCTAAAAATTGATCTTCAAATATAGTAGCAGTTGACACATAAATCTAATCATCATAAATGTTCCCTATCATACAGACAACCCACAGGAGAACTCTAATTCAGAAGGTCTAGGATTGGACCTCAGTTTCTGTATATCTTAAAATGTCCCACGTGATTTTTTTACCATCATCCAGTTTTGGTAACCACTGAACTATTTTGTATTCTATCCATCCCTAAGAATGAGTTCTATAAATGTTCACATTTGTGTACTAAGTTTCTGGACAATGACACAGACACATAAGTATCTTAGTAAGAATCCCTCTTCCACAGACCTAAGAAAAAGCCTATTCTACAGTCAACAGTAAAAAGGAATCATTTGGGATTTATCTTTAGGTATGATTTGTAAGAAGGTTAATTCTGTGGGATGCTACATTCATTTTTTAGTAAATGATCTATTCCTCAACCAAAACAAAGTGCTACAATAATGATAATAGTAATAATAGGAATAGTGGCAAAAACAGCAAATTAAAATACCATAACTCTCTGTGGAGAATTAATAAATACCACATAAAAATACAGACAATGTATATATTTCTGTCTTTGTTAATTGTCATAATTACCTGATGGGGTATATTATTTTGCCCATATTATTATTTTGCCCATATTATGGACAAGAAAACTGAGGCTCAAGGAGATTAAAGAGTTTGCACTTTATCAAATAAGAGACAGATGAGATTCAGTCTCTGTAAGCCCAAATCCATGAACTTATGTGCTTCCCTGAGCATTTCTGGCTACAAAAGAAATGGGCATCTCTACACGCCTAACTTAGTAACAGGCAGTAAGAGAGTAATAGCACTGGCGAGATTCAGGCTCATTAATTTCTATCCCCTCTTTCCCCTCCTTCACCCATGTTGCCCGAGTAGCTGTTTTCTCTATGCTGTCAGATGAGGCAGTAACAAGCAGTCTGTCAAGGAATTCCCTTATTGAATGAAAAGTAACCAAAACTGGGAGAACTTTCCTTTTCGGTTCGTTTTAAAGTGCACATTCATTTTAAGCTATTGAATTTTTACTCTCACTAGCAATATCAAAAAATGCTAAGTAGCCCAGGAGTACCCAGATGAAAAGAAAAATCCCCATCCTATTTTATTGCTTTATTTTACCCTCTTCTTTGATTTGTAATGCATTGCATTGCAATTTCATCTGCAATTTGCACTCTCATTTTTACAGCAGATCAATTAAAGATAACCGGACAAATGCTTGATTATATTCTGAAAGCCAATTTTAATATTACTTCCTGATGAGACTAATCTTATCAAAGATACAATCTCTCTCATTTTCCATTTACTTGTCGGGATTTCGAGGTGTTGTAAATCAACCAAGTGGAATTTATAATATACACAGAATTCTGTTTTTCAGTCCTCTATCATCAAACCTAAATAAACAAGAAAATAATAAAAACAAAACTGGAAAAAATGAGTCACAGAACTAAAATTCTAGTGACTCCTTGACATTAAATCAAACCTGAATTTAATATTGGAGAAAAGCAAGAAAATTTACCAAATGCGTTTGGATAACTTAAATATGAAAGAAAAAAGTGTCTTTCAAAGTTTCCAGTAATGTCTCAAAAGCAGGAAGGATATCAGCTGTTTAATGAAGAAAAATTTGGCACTATTTGATACACTTGTCCTGAAAACTCATGACTTACTGTTGTCTTAAAAAATAAGATTAAGACAGGGAAGTCAGAAATAGTTGTATGTAAGTAATATATACTTTGAAATGCTACTTACACATCATCATTAAAACCCCAAGAACTTTTAGGATTATGTACAAATCGATATATCTATCCTGAAAGACAGTTTTGAAACATATTCTCAATCTGTGCACACCTTTTATCTAGAATTCCACATTTAGGGGTTTCTTCTGAGAAAATTCTCAGACAGCTCACACAGATAAAATTCCAGGATAATCATCTTTTTTTTTAATTAAAAATACATTGATGTTGAATAATAGGAGACTGGTTAAGTATATTATGATACATCCTTATAATAGAATACAACAACTAGATTAAAATGATATTGCATAGGGGTGCCTGAGTGTTTCAGTTGGTTAACCATCTGCCTTCAGTTTAGGTCATGATCCCAGGGTCCTGGGATTGAGTTCTGTGTCAGGTTCCCTGCTTAGCAGGGAGTCTGCTTCTCCCTCTTCCTCTCCCTCTCCCCATGTTTGTGCTTTCTTGCTCATTCTCTCCTTCTCTCTCTCAAAAAATAAATAAAATCTTTAAAAAATAATTTAAAAAATAAATTGTTTTTAAAAATAAAATATTGCACATATATTAGTAATATAAAATATATCAATACTATGCATTGCAAGTATTGCAGTATTTGTTCCATAGCATTTAGGTGCAGAAAACTCTACATGGTTTGTTTTCCTAAATCATTCAGGCATTATGTCTCCCACCAAATCAGATAAAAACCATAATCATTTGGTGGTGGGGCATCTCTGTCTCTAATAATGTCTCAAAGAGCTTACAAGGTTGAAACTTCTGTTCCTCCTTCTGCTATACCTGGCTGCCCTAGGGCCTGCTCTTTGCAGCCTATGAACTTTTGAGAACCTGGTAGTCTGAGAGGCCAAGCAGAGCAAATCCAGAATCAGCCTCTACTCCGCCCTGAAGGTGTAGATTCAGGGTAACCATGGCAACCGGATGCATCCCAGGACCCACTTACCAACCTCTGGGCAAATAGGCCAGTCTCTGAAATCTTTTCCTTTGCCTACTTTTTGTAAGAACCCTGGAAGGTAGACCATAAGGTCCCACCCATTTCTCTCTCATTGTTCTCCAACGAAATTTTCTGTGCCTAAGGGATTTTGTTTTCTTCCTGGAACCAGAAAGAGCCTTTCTCCCAAATAACAGTCTGAACAGTGCAGGAAATTAACACTATCCTCCCACTAGAACAGGCTTCATTCAGCTCATCGGAGATGGTATGTGTGTAAATACTCCAGCTCCCCACCCCTCTGCAGAGGGGTTTTGTATCATTTCATAGTTTCCGCACAGGGTTGAGCTCCAAGTGCCCTGTGGGAGCAGGCTGAGTAATGAAACTTTTATTAGTCTCCTTCCCTTCCTCTAATCACGTCTCCTCTATCTTATTGTTATTTTCTGCACTTCCCTAATGAATATCTGGTACTCAACTCCTTTTCTCAGTATACACTGACATTCTAGGATAACCTAAACTAACACAATTTTCTTTTCCTTCTAGATCTAGGCACTTCAGCCACTTCAACTCAAAGAACTAGCCTTTCTCAAAAAATGAAGACAAAGCAAATTCTCCTTGTGATCACAAAATACCAAGGTCCCCAAACATCTGATGCAAGAGGGCTCGCATTCAGGACAGAAAAGGCTCAGCTATTTCTTTGGTATGGAAAAGGAAATATACTTCTCTTTTTACCTATTTTTCTGGTTTCTTTAGCCATACAGAGAATAACAAAACAACCATCTTGCCACATACGGGAAAAATATTATTCTGTATTATTCTACCATAGAGGTATTATCCTAACATAGACATGAGTGGACATGTTAGCCTTTTTTGTGTGCAAATTACTCCACGCTTAATGGCTTGAAACCACGTTTATCAGTCCTCACAATTTTCCTGGTCTGGGTTAATTTGTGTGATAATTGCACTCAGATATCAGGCAGATATGAGAGGACCCATGGTTCCATTTATGTGTTGGTGGTTGGCAGGTTGTTTTTGAAAGATTTTCTCTAGGATTGTATAACTGAAGGTAGAATCACTGAATTGCAGGCTATCTGCACCCTCAATTATATTAGGTTTTCCAAAAGGCTTTCTATTGAGGTTGTACCAATCTATGTTTACAATGTGTAGGAGAGCTACTGTTTTTTCATATGTTCATCAATACTTGAAACTGTCAGACTTTTTTACTGGAGTTGAAAAAGTATCTCACTGGTGTCTTATTTACATTTTGCTATTCTTTATTGAGAATACATATTTTTCACATTTATTGACATACAGGTTTCCTTTTTCTTTAGACTGTCTCTCTATATATCTTTTGCCCACTTTTCTACGGGCTTCCCTCTTGCTAAATGCAAGACTCTTTATATATTCTGGGTCTTGCTGTTTTGGGGGTCCCAAGCATTACATATTTCTTTCCTAGCCTCCTGTTTATCCTTTAAATATGTGTGCATGTCCTCTTTCTTGGGGTGGGAAGGGAAGGCTTAAATGTAAATTATTCAATTTGTAATAAACTATCAATTTATCTTTTTGTTTATTTTTTGTTTCTTTGTTGCTTCATATTTGTTGAGGTTGGATAATCTGAGGCATTAATTCTCCAAATGTGGGCAGAGAGTCTGTGTAATGCTGGCAAAAAATATTTTTAAAAATCATTCCACAGTGTAACAAACACAAGAAAATAGTCATTTTTCTCAATTCTGTAATTTAATTGTATATCTGTTTTATTTTTCTTTCTGGATGTTATATAATCTTTGAAAATCACTTTTTTTCTGGAATGAGAGTGGGATTTTGTTACATTAATGATAAACTAATTTTAAATCAGGTAATTTTTGCTAAGTGAAATAAGTCAGAGAAAGACAAATACCATGTGATTTAACTCATGTGGAATTTAAGAAACAAAAGAAGAGAACAAAGGAAAAAGAGAGAGCAAAAAAAAAAGCAGACTCAAATACAGAGAAGAAACTGGACATTGTCAAAGGGGAGGTGGATGGGAGAATGGGTGAAATACATAAGGTGATTAAGAATACACTTATCTTGAGCATTGAGCAATGAACAGAACTGTTGAGTTATTATATTGTACACCTAAAATTAATATAATACTGTATGTTAGTTACAGTTCAGTAAATAAATCATGAAAATACATTAAAAAATTTTAAAGGGGGCTTCTTCCTTTTTCTATAGACTTTAATAAGTCAGACCTGTGTATTGATTTAACTCGAGAGGTTACAGAGTCAACTACCAAAGCTGGTTCTAAAGAGAGATAAATAATTTCTTGCTAAATAAAATTTGTAATTATAGAGCTAAGATAATAATCAAATATCCTTTGTCAAGGTCTGTCCTGATTAGCAGCAACACCATAATGGAATTTGCTGTCTCATTGTACCCTGCTCCTTGAGCTCAGTAGTGAAAAGGGAAAGTTTCCACTCAAAA
This sequence comes from Canis lupus baileyi, assembly GCF_048164855.1. Taxonomy (NCBI): domain Eukaryota; kingdom Metazoa; phylum Chordata; class Mammalia; order Carnivora; family Canidae; genus Canis; species Canis lupus. The sequence continues at coordinate 36,746,642 of NC_132855.1, forward strand.
CACCTAGCATTCCCCCAAGAGCAGCAAGCAAGGAGAAATAAATTTTTAAAAGAGCAAAGAAAATGTGAGTAAATGAAAAATTCTTATTTCCCTACTCCAAATCGTATGAATACCTTTAACACTAGGTAACATAACCAAAATATAAGTGAAAATAATGAATGTGTAATAGCCTTAAAATGCTCATGCACTAATCTCTACCAGAAAGATATTCCATGAGAAAAATATGAGTAATAACTTTGGTATTGACTTTAATATATCATAGATAATTGATACCTATCTAGTGATAATTTATATTTACTCTTATAATGGTTACATGTATAGGTTACCTTGGTGCTGGGCTTGAGATAACTCATGCAGATCTCAGACTCTACACCCACATTTGAAGGTCAGTCCTTTTCCATGTTGAGAGAATCCCATTTCATATTGTGATTCTTCTAGTGCAAATGAACAGATGACACATATGAAAATAGTCCAAGAACCCAAAGGAAAACTAGCAACTGAGCAACCAGTGACAAAAATCTCCAAACTTAAGGATAAAAAAATAACCTATTTATTATGGGATGTTAGTTCTTATGATAATGGGGGAAATAGTTAGAACTAGAAATTACACAATATGGAAAAGGCCTTTTTCAAGTTGTATTTAATTATTTCTCAAAATTTTATTAAACACCAACCACAAGGTAGAGACAACTCTCATAGTCATGGTTTTTAAAGTCTGTGTGGGATATGGACAGTAAACATTAAAAAAAAAAAAAAACAAGCAAAAACAAAAACAAAACATTCAACTCTGTAAGAAGACACTAAAATGTGTTATGAGAGGAAGGAAGTCAAATAAAAGAGGATAATTAGTGCTGAAATAAGAGTGAAAAGTTGGAAGGGTATCTTATATAGGAAAAGGATTTCTACTCAAATAAAATTTGAGCAGAGACATTTGAAATATGTTTAAGATACTGAATATACTTAAGATACTGATGCCAGTTGGTAAAATATCCCAAGATTCTGTGAGCCAAGATATGACTACCATGGGTAGGCCCTGTTATCAGTAACAGTTTGCAAAACTTAACTTTAAGGTGTTATGGGACCTTTTTTTTAAGATTTCATTTATTTATTCATGACAGACACAGAGAGAGAGGCAGAGACATAGGCAGAGCGAGAAGCAGGCTCCATGATGGGAGCCAGATGTGGGACTCAATCCCGGGACCACAGGATCAAAGGCAGATGCTCAACCACTGAGCCACCCAGGAGGTTTTTTAACTATGTCACTATATCAGCAAATCAAAACAAAATATCTTAAATGGTGTATCCTATAGCCATCCAGAATAATTTTTATGGAAGAATATTTAATGATAATAAAATATTCTAGAATCTATTGAATAGGACAGAGTTGAAAAAATGGTATGCATAGTGTTAGCCTACACTTATATAAGCCTTTATGCATGGAAAATTGTATGGAAAGCCATGTTAAACTTTTTTTTTTTTTGAGAGAGAGAAAGAGAGAGAGAGCATGTACATGTGCACACACATGGAGGTAGGATAGAGCAGTGGAGGCTCAGAGAGAGAGAGAGAGAGAGAGAGAGAAAATCTTAAGTAGGCTCCATGCCCAGTGTGGAGCCTGACACAGGGTTCCATGAGATCATGACCTGAGGTGGAGCTCAGTTGGTTAAGTTGGACATTTAACCAACTGATCTACCTAGGCATCCCAGCTATGTCAAACTTTTAATAGGGATAAGTTTTAGGGAGAAATGATGAGTGTTACACTTTTTTCATTTGCTTTTTGATTTACTAAGTTTAAATTTACTATTTTGATTTACTAATCTTTATTGTAGAATAAGTGGCAGAAATTAATAAAAAAATCAAACCTAAATTTTAGCCAAGGTTGAAAAGAGAACATGTACAGATCTAAGTGATATTTTGATGCTAAGAACTGACTGAGGGATTTTTTTTTCCCAATGCTAATGAATGAATCCTATAGGTCAAATAATGACAGATTATTTCTAGATTGTGGTTGGTTTTATACTTCATCCTTGGTTTATTTTGTCCTATTTTTAAATCTTTTTTTAAGATCTTATTTATCTATTCATGAGAGACAGAGAGAGGCAGAGACACAGGAAGAGACACAGGCAGAGGGAGAAGCAGGCTCCATGCAGGAAGCCCGACATGGGACTCGATCCCGGGTCCCCAGGATCATGCCCTGGGCTGAAGGCAGCACTAAACCACTGAGCCACCCAGGCTGCCCCTATTTTTAAATCTTTAAGACACTTTCATTTACTGGAATATGAATGGGCTTTATGTGCTCTAAATATATATGTTTATATGTTAACTATGCATATAAGTTTGTAAGTTTATATAGGAGCAATGCTTATATAGGAACAATCACTGTTTACTTCAAAAATTCTAAAATTTTCAGATTAGTAATGACGAGTAGCAATAGAATACAACATGCAAAAACAATTTAATGAATAAGAGATACTATGCTCATATCTTTGCATGTGTTCTCCCAGAAGTAAACTGGTAGCCAAAGATTTTAATTCAAGAAGTTTATTTGGAAAATAATCCCAAGAAAGTATGAGAGGGAAGGGAAGAAAACCATAAGGCAAAAACATGAACTATCTAGCAAGTTACCTCTCCAAGTAACAGAATCTTAATCATTCTGGGAAATATCTCACATATACCCCAACCTAGGGGGGGAAGAAGCTGTGGTATTTATATATCAACTCTCTATAACAGGTTGAAGGCCATTCCCAAGTCTTATTAGTTCTGCATTTTTGGTGTCCACTGAAGAGGAAAAAGGAGAGAGGTGAATGGGGTACTGATCTACACTATAACTCTCTCTCTCTCTTCATTATAAATACTCCGAAGATTCTGTTTGTAAACATAGTACAAATAGGGAATGAAGAAATTTATATGAAGAATGAGTTTAAAAATAGAGATCATTTTACAGATTTCTTTTTTTAAAAGATATATTTCTTTTTAGAGAGAGAGCATGCACACACAAACATAGTGAGGAGAGCCAGAGACAGGGAGAGAGAAATGTAAGCTGACTCCATGGTTGCTGCAGAGAGTCCAAAGAGGGGCTCCACCTCATAACCCTGAGGCCACGACCAGAGCCAAAACCAAGACTCAGACCCTTAACCAAATGAGCCACCCAGATTCCCCTGTACAGATTTCTTAAGATGACATTTATGCTTATGACAAACTTTGACATCTTGCCCTCTACTGAGAAAAAAAAATGTTTCCATTCTTGAATGATGAGTAGAAATTTACTAAGTGAGGTAGGAGGCAGAGAAGTTTGGGGACATTTAAGCAGAGAAAACTGAATACACAGAGGCAAGCATCTATGAACATCAGGAAATGTTTGAAGAGGAGCAAACTGTCTAGCATTCCCAGGGCACTGGATGTCATGAGGAAGATAGCATGGAGAAGTAGCCAGGAAACATTTCCCACAGGCTTTTTTATATTATGCTAGGGTCTTAGCACCTATTCTAAAGGCAATGGGAGACCACTAAAAGATGTCAGATTTTAAGCACATTGAAATACAAGAAATAATACCTTTTCCATGGTCAATAACAAAGAAAAACGAAACGCCAGGACACCTGCACCCTGATGTTTCTAGCAGCAATGTCCACAATAGCCAAAATGTGGAAGGAGCCTCGGTGTCCGTCGAAAGATGAATGGATCAAGAAGATGTGGTCTATGTATAAAATGGAATATTACTCAGCCATTAGAAACGACAAATACTCACTATTTGCTTCGACGTGGATGGAACTGGAGGGTATTATGCTGAGTGAAGTAAGTCAATCGGAGGACAAACATATGGTCTCATCCATTTGGGGAATATAAAAAATAGTGAAAGGGAATAAAGGGGAAAGGAGAAAAATGAGTGGGAAATATCAGAAAGGGAGACAGAACATGAGAGACTCCTAACTCTGGGAAACGAACTAGGGGTGGTGGAAGGGGAGGAGGGCGGGGGGTGGTGGTGACTGGGTGACGGGCACTGAGGGGGGCACTTGATGGGATGAGCACTGGGTGTTACTCTATATGTTGGCAAATTGAGCACCAATAAAAAATAAATTTATAAATAAAAAAACAACAGGAAAAAAAAGAAAAACGAGAATATATTTGAAAGATAATGGGAGGCAGAAAAGAGAGGAAGAAGAAGAATTTGAAAAGAAAAAAATCTTCCAAATATTTGCTTTCCCACATTGGATGAATAAAAGCACTTGGCAGAAGTGGTCATGAGGGCAATATCTTCTCTGGTCTGCCATAGACTATTCCTTATAGCTAATGTTACATATTATGGTATTTTATACACTAAATGTTTTAAATCATTATTTCTTTATTTAACTAAATTGAGGCATGTAATTCAATTATAAAATTGAAGGAGGGAGCGGTAAAGAGAATGAAATATTCATTAGGAAGTATTTCCCATCAACCACTTGTTCATGTGGAGATCAAACAGATCTAATAATTTCTTGTTAAATTCATCAGTTTTCATTAGAAGAGTAATTGTAGCTGGTAAAAGGTAATGGTTACAGTGTGTTACACAATTAACACAGTGTGAAATGAACTAAAATATGTTCTCTATAGCTGATTTTCTGAAAACACTAGAAACTGGGTTTAGGATATATAAATGTAAGATTTTTCTAAACACTATCATTTTGTTAAATCAAATCAAGTCTTATTTATATTTCAATTGAAAACTAATGCTGGCATTTAAACATTATAAAAACTGGTAATGTTTTCACAGATTACTCAGGGATAAGGGAACAAAATTTAATTTTTGTAAATGATTATGATGTCTATATAAAAGACCAGAGGAAATAGCTTAGATTCCTGTTTGTAAATATGCCTAAGAGATCAAAATCTAAAGTGTATATTTCAACCCTGGAAAATCAGGTCTTTGCTTTCAATTTTAATTTTTTTTTTTCCATTTATAAAGTCAATGTAAGTTCATTTGAAAATATATAAAATAAAGAATAATACAGAGAAGAAAATATAGTAATTATTATTGAAATATGGTTTCAAGGGTTTCTGGTGGGGGAATCCCTGGGTGGCTGAGCGGTTTGGCGCCTGCCTTTGGCCTAGGGCGCGATCCTGGAGTTTTAGGATCTCGTCTCGCGTCGGGCTCCCGACATGGAGCCTGCTTCTCCCTCCTCCTGTGTCTCTGCCTCTCTCTCTCTCCCTCTCTCTCTCTCTCTCTGTCTATCATAAATAAAAATAAATAAATAAATCTTTTTTTAAAAAAGGTTTCTGGTGTGTTTTGCCATATGCTGTTATCACATTTTAATTTGCATATGGTATTACAAATATTATAGTCCATTTAAATATATGTATGTATATGTATACATGTTTCCATCTGATTCTTGAATGATGAGTAGAAATTTACTAAGTGAGGTAGGAGGCAGAGAAGTTTGGGGACATTTAAGCAGAGAAAACTGAATACACAGAGGCAAGCATCTATGAACATCAGGAAATGTTTGAAGAGGAGCAAATTGTCTAGCACTCCCAGGGCACTCGATGATATAAGGGCACCTCTTATAACACTTTCCCAAGTCATTACTACCACCCAAACTCCAAGGTCTTGGTAACCTGATCTGCATTCAGTCACCAGAGATTCATCTTTGCTATATTTTCATATAAATGAAGTCATGTGGTATGGACTTTGAGCCTGACATCTTTTGCACACAATAATACTTGAATTCATCCATCTTGTATACATCAATTATGCTTTCCTTTAACTGCTAAATGGGATTTTGTTGTATGGGTAGAAAAAAATTTGAACGTTCATTCATCTGTTGAAAACTTTGGGGGGAGGAGCAAGATGGCGGGAGAGTAGGGTCTCCAAATCACCTGTCTCCACCAAATTACCTAGAAAACCTTCCAATCATCCTGAAAATCTATGAATTCGGCCTGAGAATTAAGGAGAGAACACCTGGAATGCAACAGTGAGAAGAGTTCACGCTTCTATCAAGGTAGGAAGACGGGGAAAAAGAAGTAAAGAAACAAAGGCCTCCGAGGGGGAGGGGCCCCGCGAGGAGCCGGGCTGAGGCCGGGGCGAGTGTCCCCAGGACAGGAGAGCCCCGTCCCGGAGACGCAGGAGCTGCACCGACCTTCCCGGGCGGAAAGGGGCTCGTGGGGAGTGGGAGCAGGACCCAGGAGGGCGGGGGTGCCCTCGGGATCCCTGGGACAGTAACAGACACCTGCGCCCCGGGAGAGTGCGCCGAGCTCCCTAAGGGCTGCAGCGCGCACGGGGGACCCGGCGGGACCCGGAGCAGCTCGGAGGGGTTCGGGCGGCGGCTCCGCGGAGGGGGCTGCACTGCCCCGGGAGCAGCTCGGAGGGGCTCGGGCAGAGGAAGAGGCTCCGTGCGGAGGGGGCTGCGCGGTTCCAGGAGCAGCTCGGAGGGGCTCGGGCGGCAGCTCCGCGGAGGGGGCTGCGGGGCGGGAGCGCGAATCCACCAGCGCAGGCCCCGGAGCACAGGGCGCCGGGACACAGCCCAGGATCCGGCCTCCCCCAGGACAGGCAGAGGCCGGGAGGGCCCAGGACAGCGAGGACGCTCCTGCCCCAGCTGAGCAGATCAGCGGCCCCGCCCGGAGCCTCCAGGCCCTGCAGACGGAGTTCCTGCCGGAGCTGAATCCAGGTTTCCAGAGCTGCCCCGCCACTGGGGCTGTTCCTCCTGCGGCCTCACGGGGTAAACAACCCCCACTGAGCCCTGCACCAGGCAGGGGCACAGCAGCTCCCCCAACTGCTCACACCTGAAAATCAGCACAACAGGCCCCTCCCCCAGAACACCAGCTAGACGGACAACTTCCAGGAGAAGCCAAGGGACTTAAAGAACACAGAATCAGAAGATACTCCCCGGTGGTTCTTTTTTTTTGTTTGTTTGTTTTTTGTTTTTTGTTTTGTTTTGTTTTGTTTTGCTTTTTGATTTGTTTCCTTCCCCCACCCCCTTTTTTTTCTCCTTTCTTTTTCTTTCTCTTTTTCTTCTCTCTTTTTTTTTCTTTTCGTTTTTTTCTTCCCTTTTTTTTCTTCTTTCTCTTTTCTTTCCTTCTTTCTCTCTTCTCTTTTTCTCTTTTTCCCAATACAACTTGCTTTTGGCCACTCTGCACTGAGCAAAATGACTAGAAGGAAAACCTCACCTCAAAAGAAAGAATCAGAAACAGTCCTCTCTCCCACAGAGTTACAAAATCTGGATTACAATTCAATGTCAGAAAGCCAATTCAGAAGCACTATTATACAGCTACTGGTGGCTCTAGAAAAAAGTATAAAGGACTCAAGAGACTTCATGACTGCAGAATTTAGAGCTAATCAGGCAGAAATTAAAAATCAATTGAATGAGATGCAATCCAAACTAGAAGTCCTAACGACGAGGGTTAACGAGGTGGAAGAACGAGTGAGTGACATAGAAGACAAGTTGATAGCAAAGAGGGAAACTGAGGAAAAAAGAGACAAACAATTAAAAGACCATGAGGATAGATTAAGGGAAATAAACGACAGCCTGAAAGAAAAGAAAAACCTACGTTTAATTGGGGTTCCCGAGGGCGCCGAAAGGGACAGAGGGCCAGAATATGTATTTGAACAAATTCTAGCTGAAAACTTTCCTAATCTGGGAAGGGAAACAGGCATTCAGATCCAGGAAATAGAGAGATCCACCCCCCCCTAAAATCAATAAAAACCGTTCAACACCTCGACATTTAATAGTGAAGCTTGCAAATTCCAAAGATAAAGAGATGATCCTTAAAGCAGCAAGAGACAAGAAATCCCTGACTTTTATGGGGAGGAGTATTAGGGTAACAGCAGACCTCTCCACAGAGACCTGGCAGGCCAGAAAGGGCTGGCAGGATATATTCAGGGTCCTAAATGAAAAGAACATGCAACCAAGAATACTTTATCCAGCAAGGCTCTCATTCAAAATGGAAGGAGAGATAAAGAGCTTCCAAGACAGGCAGCAACTAAAAGAATATGTGACCTCCAAATCAGCTCTGCAAGAAATTTTAAGGGGGACTCTTAAAATTCCCCTTTAAGAAGAAGTTCAGTGGAACAGTCCACAAAAACAAGGACTGAATAGATAACATGATGACACTAAACTCATATCTCTCAATAGTAACTCTGAATGTGAACGGGCTTAATGACCCCATCAAAAGGCGCAGGGTTTCAGACTGGATAAAAAAGCAGGACCCATCTATTTGCTGTCTACAAGAGACTCATTTTAGACAGAAGGACACCTACAGCCTGAAAATAAAAGGTTGGAGAACCATTTACCATTCGAATGGTCCTCAAAAGAAAGCAGGGGTAGCCATCCTTATATCAGATAAACTAAAATTTACCCCAAAGACTGTAGTGAGAGATGAAGAGGGACACTATATCATACTTAAAGGATCTATTCAACAAGAGGACTTAACAATCCTCAATATATATGCCCCGAATGTGGGAGCTGCCAAATATATCAATCAATTATTAACCAAAGTGAAGAAATACTTAGATAATAATACACTTATACTTGGTGACTTCAATCTAGCTCTTTCTATACTCGATAGGTCTTCTAAGCACAACATCTCCAAAGAAACGAGAGCTTTAAATGATACACTGGACCAGATGGATTTCACAGATATCTACAGAACTTTACATCCAAACTCAACTGAATACACATTCTTTTCAAGCGCACATGGAACTTTCTCCAGAATAGACCACATACTGGGTCACAAATCGGGTCTGAACCGATACCAAAAGATTGGGATTGTCCCCTGCATATTCTCAGACCATAATGCCTTGAAATTAGAACTAAATCACAACAAGAAGTTTGGAAGGACCTCAAACACGTGGAGGTTAAGGACCATCCTGCTAAAAGATAAAAGGGTCAACCAGGAAATTAAGGAAGAATTAAAAAGATTCATGGAAACTAATGAGAATGAAGATACAACCGTTCAAAATCTTTGGGATGCAGCAAAAGCAGTCCTAAGGGGGAAATACATCGCAATACAAGCATCCATTCAAAAACTGGAAAGAACTCAAATACAAAAGCTAACCTTACACCTAAAGGAGCTAGAGAAAAAACAGCAAATAGATCCTACACCCAAGAGAAGAAGGGAGTTAATAAAGATTCGAGCAGAACTCAACGAAATCGAGACCAGAAGAACTGTGGAACAGATCAACAAAACCAGGAGTTGGTTCTTTGAAAGAATTAACAAGATAGATAAACCATTAGCCAGCCTTATTAAAAAGAAGAGAGAGAAGACTCAAATTAATAAAATCATGAATGAGAAAGGAGAGATCACTACCAACACCAAGGAAATACAAACGATTTTAAAAACGTATTATGAACAGCTATACGCCAATAAATTAGGCAATCTAGAAGAAATGGACGCATTCCTGGAAAGCCACAAACTACCAAAACTGGAACAGGAAGAAATAGAAAACCTGAACAGGCCAATAACCAGGGAGGAAATTGAAGCAGTCATCAAAAACCTCCCAAGACACAAGAGTCCAGGGCCAGATGGCTTCCCAGGGGAATTCTATCAAACATTTAAAGAAGAAATCATACCTATTCTCCTAAAGCTGTTTGGAAAGATAGAAAGAGATTGAGTACTTCCAAATTCGTTCTATGAGGCCAGCATCACCTTAATTCCAAAACCAGACAAAGACCCCACCAAAAAGGAGAATTACAGACCAATATCCCTGATGAACATGGATGCAAAAATTCTCAACAAGATACTGGCCAATAGGATCCAACAGTACATTAAAAAAATTATTCACCATGACCAAGTAGGATTTATCCCTGGGACACAAGGCTGGTTCAACACCCGTAAAACAATCAATGTGATTCATCATATCAGCAAGAGAAAAACCAAGAACCATATGATCCTCTCATTAGATGCAGAAAAAGCATTTGACAAAATACAGCATCCATTCCTGATCAAAACTCTTCAGAGTGTAGGGATAGAGGGAACATTCCTCGACATCTTAAAAGCCATCTATGAAAAGCCCACAGCAAATATCATTCTCCTTTCCCCTAATAGCCTTTCCCCTAAGATCAGGAACAAGACAGGGATGTCCACTCTCACCACTGCTGTTCAACATAGTACTGGAAGTCCTAGCCTCAGCAATCAGACAACAAAAAGACATTAAAGGCATTCAAATTGGCAAAGAAGAAGTCAAACTCTCCCTCTTCGCCGATGACATGATACTCTACATAGAAAACCCAAAAGTCTCCACCCCAAGATTGCTAGAACTCATACAGCAATTCGGTAGCGTGGCAGGATACAAAATCAATGCCCAGAAGTCAGTGGCATTTCTATACACTAACAATGAGACTGAAGAAAGAGAAATTAAGGAGTCAATCCCATTTACAATTGCACCCAAAAGCATAAGATACCTAGGAATAAACCTAACCAAAGATGTAAAGGATCTATACCCTCAAAACTATAGAACACTTCTGAAAGAAATTGAGGAAGACACAAAGAGATGGAAAAATATTCCATGCTCATGGATTGGCAGAATTAATATTGTGAAAATGTCAATGTTACCCAGGGCAATATACACGTTTAATGCAATCCCTATCAAAATACCATGGACTTTCTTCAGAGAGTTAGAACAAATTATTTTAAGATTTGTGTGGAATCAGAAAAGACCCCGAATAGCCAGGGGAATTTTAAAAAAGAAAACCATAGCTGGGGGCATCACAATGCCAGATTTCAGGTTGTACTACAAAGCTGTGGTCATCAAGACAGTGTGGTACTGGCACAAAAACAGACACATAGATCAGTGGAACAGAATAGAGAATCCAGAAGTGGACCCTGAACTTTATGGTCAACTAATATTCAATAAAGGAGGAAAGACTATCCATTGGAAGAAAGACAGTCTCTTCAATAAATGGTGCTGGGAAAATTGGACATCCACATGCAGAAGAATGAAACTAGACCACTCTCTTTCACCATACACAAAGATAAACTCAAAATGGATGAAAGATCTAAATGTGAGACAAGATTCCATCAAAATCCTAGAGAAGAACACAGGCAATACCCTTTTTGAACTTGGCCATAGTAACTTCTTGCAAGATACATCCACGAAGGCAAAAGAAACAAAAGCAAAAATGAACTATTGGGACTTCATCAAGATAAGAAGCTTTTGCACAGCAAAGGATACAGTCAACAAAACTCAAAGACAACCTACAGAATGGGAGAAGATATTTGCAAATGACATATCAGATAAAGGGCTAGTTTCCAAGATCTATAAAGAACTTATTAAACTCAACACCAAAGAAACAAACAATCCAATCATGAAATGGGCAAAAGACATGAACAGAAATCTCACAGAGGAAGACATAGACATGGCCAACATGCACATGAGAAAATGCTCTGCATCACTTGCCATCAGGGAAATACAAATCAAAACCACAATGAGATACCACCTCACACCAGTGAGAATGGGGAAAATTAACAAGGCAGGAAACAACAAATGTTGGAGAGGATGTGGAGAAAAGGGAACCCTCTTACACTGTTGGTGGGAATGTGAACTGGTGCAGCCACTCTGGAAAACTGTGTGGAGGTTCCTCAAACAGTTAAAAATATACCTGCCCTACGACCCAGCAATTGCACTGCTGGGGATTTACCCCAAAGATACAGATGCAGTGAAACGCCGGGACACCTGCACCCCGATGTTTATAGCAGCAATGGCCACGATAGCCAAACTGTGGAAGGAACCTCGGTGTCCAACGAAAGATGAATGGATAAAGAAGATGTGGTTTATGTATACAATGGAATATTACTCAGCTATTAGAAATGACAAATACCCACCATTTGCTTCAACGTGGATGGAACTGGAGGGTATTATGCTGAGTGAAGTAAGCCAGTCGGAGAAGGACAAACATTATATGTTCTCATTCATTTGGGGAATATAAATAATAGTGAAAGGGAATATAAGGGAAGGGGGAAGAAATGTGTGGGAAATATCAGAAAGGGAGACAGAACGTAAAGACTGCTAACTCTGGGAAACGAACTAGGGGTGTTGGAAGGGGAGGAGGGCGGGGGGTGGGAGTGAATGGGTGACGGTTACTGGGGGTTATTCTGTATGTTAGTAAATTGAACACCAATAAAAAAAATAAATAATAAAATAAAATAAAATAAAATAAAATAAAATAAAATAAATAAAAAAGAAAACTTTGTTGTTGTTTCCTATTCTTGACTATTTGAACAAAGCTATAATGAACATATTTTGACATGTCTTTAAGTCTTTAATATTCTGGATAAATAATCAGAAGTAGAATTGACCCCAGAATGTTCATTTTGAACTGTTTTCAAACATGCTAAATTGGTTTTCAAAGAGATAGAACTATTCTATATTCCTAAAAGCAATGTTTAAGAGTTATAGTCACTCTACATGCTTACCAAAACCTAGTGTTCTCTGTCTTTTACATTTTAGCCATTCTAATATGTATATAGTGAGATTATGTGGTGGCTTTAATTTGCATATGATTTATGGTATTGAACATCTTTAATGTGCTTGTAAGTCTTCATATATTTGCTCTGGCAAAGTGCCTGTTCAAGTTTCTGTCCATTTTTTATTGACCTGTTTCTTGTATTCACATTGTAAAAGGTCTTTATAAATTCTTAATATAAGTCCTTTATCAAATAAGTATATTAAAAATATTTTCTCTCAGGGGTGACTGGGTGGCTCAGTCAGTTAAGCACCTGCTTTCTGCTCAGGTCATGATCCCAAGGTTCTGGGATAGACCCCCCACATAGGGCTCCCAACTTAGTGGAGAGACTGCTTCTCCTTCTCCCTCTGCCTCTTCCCCCATGTGTGTGCTCTCTCTCTCCAATAAATAACTGAAAAAATGAAAATAATTTTTTAAAAAATAAAAATACTTTCAGTATGTGGCTTCTATTTCTTTTTAATAGTGTCTATCAATAATCAGGTTTTTTTATTTTAATAAAGTACAATTTCACAACATTTTTCTATTAAGAACTGTGCTTGTGTCCTGCTTAAGAAACTATTGCCTGCATTTTTCTCCTGTGTATTCTTCTGTAAGACTTATAGTTATATATATCTTTTAATTTAGTTCTATAATCCATTTTGAATTAGATTTATAGATAGGGTCAAAGTTTTTATTTCTTCTCATATAAATATCAACTTGTTTCAGGGCCATTTAAAAATTAAAAAAAAAAAAAAGACAGGGGGATCCCTGGGTGGCTCAGCGGTTTGGCGCCTGCCTTTGGCCCAGGGCGCCTGGGATCGAGTCCCACATCTGGCTCCCAGTATGGAGCCTGCTTCTCCCTCTGCCTGTGTCTCTGCCTCTCTTTCTCTCTCTCTCTCTCGGTGTCTGTCATAAATAAATATAAATCTTTAAAAAAATTTTAAAAACATACTTTTAAATAATATGTGAGTCAAAGAAAAAAGTGATAAAATGAAATGAGCTTTCAAGCCATGAAAAGATATGAAAGAATCTTAAATGCATATTACTAAGTGAAAGATGCCAATCTGGTAAAGTAATATGCTATACACTTTCCACTACATGCTATTGGGGAAAAAGAAAAATTAAGGAGACATAAAAAGATCAAAGTCTTAATGTTCACTAGTCTTTTATTCTGCAGTGTGTAATCTTCTATTGATCCAATTTAGTGAAATTTTAATTTAGGACACTTTTTCATCTCTAGAAATTCCATTTACATCTTTTTTCTATCTTCCTTTCTAAAATCTTGGTGCATATTGTGCATAATAGCCTTTTAATGTTTTTGTCTGACAAATTCCATCATCTTAGTAATATCTTCAACTGCTTCTACTAATTTTTGTCTTGATTTTGCATTATGTTTCTTTCTTTATAAATCTAATTTTAGTTGGACAACTTCTTGTCGCCTTAAATCAGTAACTGCATAGATTCTCCTTTCTTGTGCTGCTACCCAGGCTTACTGTCTGGTCAAAAGTAAGACCCAACATATTTCTCTTCTCTCAAGGAATCTCAGGTCTGTGCTGTCTGGTGTTTGAAAACAGTGGTTCAGTTTTGTTTTCATTTTTTCTAGGTTTTTTTTTTGTAGAGATGGTAAATGCTTACTAGTTATTCGCTTATGGTCAGAAGCAAAAGTATGCATTTTTTTCTTTATTCAATTCAACATTAAAAATATATTTTTCTATCATATGAGTTAGGAATTGAACTTGGCTACAAATAACAGAAAACCTAAGCTATGATGTTTAACCATTCTTTTTTAATGGGCAGAAGATGACTAGACATTTTTCCAACAAAGATATACATACATATGGCCAAGACATACATACGTATGGCCAACAGACACATGAAAAGATGCTCAACATCACTCATTATCAGGGAAATGCAAATCAAAGCTACAATAAGATGTCACCTTACACTGTCAGAATGGCTAAAATCAAAATGTAGATTGCATTCTATAGTATAAAAATATTATAATCTTAACTGACTCCCTACCATTCAACATTTAGATGCCATCTCAGCTCTGAGGCCTCTAAAAAAATTAAATTGTATTGTCATTCATTAATTCATTCATTTATAGAAAGAAAGCTCAGATATGCATGTGTCAGCGGTGGGGGTGGGGTTGCTGCAAGACAGAATCTTAGCAGCTACACACCCAGCACAGAGCTTGGTATGGGGCTCAATCTTACAACCCTGCGATCATAACCTGAGCCAAAATCAAAAATCAAACACTTAGCTGACTGAGCCACCCAGGAGCCCCCTCCTTTTTTTTAATAGGGCAATTAAGTACTGGTGGTTTACATATAAACTTATTATCAGAAAATGAGAAGACATAGTAAAAGTGAGAGAAATGGCCTATATTTTCTGGAATTTTTCCTCACTCCTTGTCTCCTCATGTCAATTAAATAAATTATCTGTCTTTCAAAATAATTTCATTTTTAAAAGAGCATGATAACCATAAGAATGAAAATTAGTCAACACACTTAATTCTCATCAGATGAATAAAAATATTAAAAACCATATCACTTTAAAGGACCCAGATAATCCAAGAATATAATAAAGTATGTTTTCTACATGATATGTGCCAAGTTGCACAAATATGAATCACAGAATCAGTGAACCACTGAAGCCAGAAGTTCATATATAAGTGGCTTATCAATGCAAGCAGTTACTGACTATCCAAATAAATAGAGCTAACTTACCGGTACTTGTCAGATCTTCAAAGGTTCCATAATCTCTTTCTTGTTGACTACATTTCTTAGTATCTGTAATGAAAAAGTTCAGTGGTGTACAAGTGCATAAAACCCCAGAGACTATAATTCTGCAATGAGAATGAACATTTTAAAATCACAACAAAATAGAATGGGAATTAAATAATCAAATCAATTACAAACTCACCTTTTCTTATCTGAGGCTTAGAAATCAAAGCCAGTTTAGAGAATTTAGGTACTACTATAAATTTTTTCTTTATTCTTCACAGATTTCCTGCAGAAGTCCAAGGGATGAGAAAGTTGAAACATTGCCTTATAGTGACTGCTGTATCTCTTGGCAGCTGAAATAAAATGAGTCAAATCTTGATAGAAAGACCCTGAAGAGGTTTCAGACATGCTATTTGTAATACTTATGAAATGCTTAAATACAGACGGAATACTTTTTCTTGAGTTAATGCTTGTTGTAGGCAGATGACATCACTCGTATAGATTTTGATGTATGCTCAGAGCCACATCCTTTGGTCTGACATAACTACCTCACTTAAAATTGCTAACCATGCATTGAGTATATTTTTGGTCTTTGACCACCCATGGTGGCTTAGTTTAGCTATCATTCCTGAGTCACACAGTCTATTGTTTTTCTTGTTTTCTTTATATTTCTTGCCATTAAAAAAATAGTTTCAAGATGAAAGCATCTGTATGATAACAGGTCATCTTCTATTATGACATATATTTGCAAAGTTATAACCTGCTGTTTTAAGAGATGTGGTGGCATTTAATGCTGTTTAGAGACTTGGTTAAATTTTTGTTGAGATCAACCCAAAAATTGCCTTTTTATTCATTTACCATAAAAGGGAGATGTTCATAAATTATACTGTCTTCTCTGCTTATGTTGTGAACATATGTGTGTGCAATGACCATCTAATTTAGCACTTAAGAAGTAATTTCCATATACACTTATTTATACTAACTAGTTAGATGAAATGTGTTCTGAAACAGGAAATTTGGAGTTTGATGTAATAAATATCTAACTTATTTAATGGCATAGTTAGGTGTTCTCTTATTGCTAAGTCAATTCCTACTTTATAATGCCTTTGGTAACCATCTTTAGCGTGACACTCACGCTCACTCTGATCTGGCCCCTATTTATTTCTGTAGGCTCATTTCTTAACATTTCTTCTTCGTATCAGGTTGCTACCAGTATCATGGTTCTGTCATATGTTTGAGTCTTTGAAATATTGCATCTTCTTCCTGAAATACTTACCTGTCCAAGCTTTGTGAAGACCCATTTGTCTTTTTATATTCTGGTGAAGTTTTACTCTTGGAATAAAGCTTTTTCTGGTGAGCCTGTGGCCCGTCTTAATAGAATGACCATGTCCTCCCTTGTTTTGCTTAACACTTAATAAATATCCCTTGAGGGGCACCTGGCTGGCTCAGTCTAATGAGCATGTGACTCTTAATTGCAAGTCATAAGTTTAAGCCCCACATTGTGCATAGAGTTTACTTAGAAAATAATAATAAAGTAAAAGATACTTTAAAAATAAAAATAACAAAATGCTTTAAGAAATAAATGTCCCTTTGGTTAATGAATTAGTATATAAATAAATCATATTTGAGAGATAGCATAAGCTTAAAATATTAACATAAGTCTGCAGTTCCAACTGGGGTTTTTTTAATGTAAATATCAGCTTCCAGGGAAAACAGTGGACCTCAGCAATTTTTAAAGAATTTGAATATCTTTCATGTGATAGAACAATGATTTGCATGTGTAGATTCAAAATAAATAGAAGATATGATGCTTATGACTAAAAATTCAAAATATAATTGGGAAGACTAGGCTACAACTTGGTTATTGTTAATTGCTCCAAAATATCAGCTATATAATGAGTTTTAAAATATTTTATTACTGATGTCTGAAATAAATAATATATTCCAAAATATTAAGGAAATTTCTGGGTCATAGAATCATGGTAACTTTAGTTTTATTTTTCTCTGTAATTTCCTAATTTTATAGGCTTCCTTCACTAAGGATGAAATATTTTGTAATATTAAAATGGTAAAAATATATTCTTTCTGACAAAGAAATGTGAAAGTTAGAAACATTACCATTTTAGTAATGCAGATTTGGAGTTGGAAAACACAAACTGATAAATAATATTTGGAAAGGCAATTTGGCAATATATCAAGGAACATAAAAATTGGATCATACTATTTGATATATAATATACTAAAAGTTATAAAACCAGATGTCCATTATAGTTATAATAATTTAAGAAACAGATGCAACAAATGCTCCAAAATAAGGGAATGATTTAGATGATATTATTTTGGTGAATTAATCTACACTCATTAAAATAATAAAAACGACAGAAACACAGAAAGACATTAAACACTTAAAAACATATAATATTTATTATAAACTATGGCTACAATAATACAAGGTATCTGTTGATAAAGATAAAAATATGCAAAATAAAAGACAAAGTTATAGAAAGGTGTTGTGTGTTCTCTTTTTAAGATTTTTCTTTTAATGTCATGATTTTGCTATTAACTGTTGTTTTATAACTTGATTACTATAGCAGATTTTAAGTAGAAAGTGAAGGAAACTATATGATGCAAATAATTTTCTATTATATTTTATATTTTCAATGTAAGTTTAAATCTCTTATATATAAACTATGTTCATATTTAATGTATAAATCAATGTCACATATCCAATTTGTACTGTTTAAAATTATCCTATATTGTAATATTGCCAGGTACCAGTATTATAATATTTAGAGGATTACACTTTATGTTTATTCTAAGATCACCTATCAGACACTTCATGAGTATATTTTGTTTAACTGACATAACTATCTTCAAATAGGACCATCAAAAATTTCCCTAGGATGTTTTTCATGTTATCTTTCAAAATCTTACTACATTATTTCTTATAACTTCATCTCATTTCCTGGTTTATTAAATTTCAATCCATTATCAAATTTGGGAGAACTCTATTGTTAAAAATTCACTCATTCCTTATATTGTCTGGCTCTTGTTTTGGTTATCTTTTAAGAAAGATACTTTACAGAAATAAAAAAATTATTTGGCTGTTTTTGAACAAAGTGAGAAGAGTCACAGAATCACTTCCAGGAAAGCAGGACAGCCCTGGAAACCTGAGAGACTGGGAATAAGAACCTGGGTCTCTCTGAGTATCTCTTTGCAGAGAGTGTACCCATCCAACACCAGATGGATAAAATTGGACAGGATGGCAGATGAAGGGGAAATTCCCCAGTGAGAGAACTGTTTCCCCACTCTCACAGAGCAGGTGTACTGAAGACAGAAGAGATCAGAACTTGTTAATAGGACAAGCCAAAAAATTCAGGAATTTGCAAATTGAACAGGTGAAAATGTAACTGGTGATAATTGAAAGCTAATTATCGTCAGCTAGCAATTGGCAACCAGGTGTTCTGAGTCACCTAAAAGGCAAAGCAGGGAGGACTGCAAAGAAATTTGCTTTTGGCACACATGAGATAAATGAATTTCCTGACTTAAGTTTCAGTATAGGAAAATGATTAGTCTGTTTTGCTGCTATGTTTTAGCATGCCTAGGAGCTAACCACCGAACAGCAAGTGTTGCAAAGCTAAGTAAGTATGACTTGTATGTAAGAAGTGCCTTATATTTTTCTAAATTGCCTTTTTCCAAATGAGTAAAGGCAGAAATATATTAATCGCCAAAACCACATCTATTGGCTGAAGGCCATCCTGGGAGCATGGTGGCTTTACTATATAAGCATTGCTAAAAAAAAAAAAAAAAAAAAAAAACTTAGGAAATAAAGGCTCCAGGCCTATTGATACACTTTATATATTCCTCCAAGGCATTTTTTTAGAAGCTGAAGATGAGATAAAGTTATGTATTCAAAACCATAAAGCTAGTAAACAGAACATTTAGAATTTGTACCCAAAATTCCTAATTCCAAAGTCCATAATTTCTATTATACTATTTTGCTTTTTGATGGAAAATTTTCCTTGGCTTTAAACAATAACAGGTTTAGGGAACCTGGGTGGTGCCATTCTGGGAGGCAGTTGGAGCTCATGGATTTCAATTGAGACCTAATGATGTTAAGCCCCTTTTCATGTTATTTTGGCTATTTGAATATCCTCTTTTGTAATGTACCTATTCAAATATTTTGCCCAATTTTCTGTTAGTTTTTCTATATTTCTCTTATTGATTTATGGAAGACCATTAAATATTCTGGGTAAGAGCTCCCTTTTACAATCATTGCAATAATCTTCTTGAACTCTGGATTTCCTTTTTACCATATACTAATGACTTTTGGTGAAAAAAATGTTTTAGCTTTATAAAAGTGTAATATAGCTTTCTTTTACTTGAAACTTAGGTGGGGTGCGTTTTTGTATATTTAAGAATTCCTTGTATGCCCAAAGTCTGAGAGTAGCTTCCCTCATAATCATTTTTCTAGTTTTCACATTTACTCCTACACTTTCCATTTTAATAGCACAAAAAAATATTCATAATCTCTTACCATCTTGGGGTACTTGGGTGGCTAGTCGGTTAAGCATCCAAATCTTGGTTTCAGCTCAGGTAATGATCTCGAGGTCCTGGGATGAGGCCCCACAATTTAAGTGGAGGCTGCTTGTCCCTCTCCTTCCTCTTCTGCTCCTCCCCTGACTCACACTCTTTTTTCCTCTCAAATAAATTTTAAAAACCCTTATAATCACTTACCATCTTTAGAAAGTTTGTAGAATCTCTAATTATATCTTTTTTCTTATTACTAATATTGACATTGAAATTTTATAGCTCTTTCTCTACTTTCCTTGCTAAAACTTAGTTATTTTTTTATCTTTATAATGAATTAATTATTGGATTTCTTGACCCTCTCTATTTTAGGTATCATTATTTTGTTGATCTTTGCTATGATCTTTATTATTGTCTTCCTTCTATCTTCTTTAGGTTTAATTTTCTGTTCTTTTTCTGAATTATTGGATCAATGTTTATTTTTAATCTTGTTTTTAATATATTTATTTAAGGCTATAAATTCCTCACTTAGAAATAATATGCTGTATTCTACAAGTTTTGAAATGATATCTTTTCATGATCTTTCAATTAAAATATTTTATAAATTTCATTATGATTTATTTCTTTAACCAAAAGCTATTTTAGAAAAATAATGCTTAACTTGCAACTTTTAATTTATCTTTATTTCCCTCTTTATTATTAATTTCTAGCTTAATTTAAATGTCACAAACCGGGATCCCTGGGTGGCGCCGCGGTTTGGCGCCTGCCTTTGGCCCAGGGCGCAATCCTGGAGACCCGGGATCGAATCCCATGTCGGGCTCCCGGTGCATGGAGCCTGCTTCTCTCTCTGCCTCTCTCTCTCTCACTGTGTGCCTATCATAAATAAAATAAATTTAAAGTAAATAAATGTCACAAACCATACATAATCTATAATATTTCAATTCTTAGAGATTCATTAAAGCTTTCTATTAAAGCACTAGGGGGTCAATTTTGACAAAATTTTCAAGTGTCCTTGAAAAGATTGTGTATTTTGGAATCCCTGGGTGGCACAGCAGTTTGGCGCCTGCCTTTCGCCCAGGATGCGATCCTGGAGACCAGGGATCCAATTCCACGTCGGGCTCCCGGTGCATGGAGCCTGCTTCTCCCTCTGCCTGTGTCTCTGCCTCTCCTCTTTCTCTCTCTCTCTCTCTCTCTCTGTGACTATCATAAATAAATAAATAAATAAATAAATAAATAAATAAATAAATAAATAAATAAATAAATAGAAAAGATTGTGTATTTTGCAATTGTTGGTTATATAACACACACGTTTTCCTGTTTATGTGTGTATATACTTATATAATTACATGCATATATATGAGTAAACTTGTATATTATATAAACTTGTATTAATATAATTACATATTTGTTCATCACATTCTTAAATATTCAACATATTTATTTTTTATGATAAAGATAAATAAGCAGATGCTTATCTGATAAAAATTTTTTTGATAAAATATTTTAAGATATTTTTATTTGAAAAAAGATGCTTATTATGATAAAAGATAAATAAGCAGATGCTTATTCTATCATTTATTAAAAGAATACATTCAAATCTCAGACTATGATTTGGTTAGTTCTCTGTTACTTTATGTGCTTTGAATATTGTTACTAGGTATATATGAATGTAGAATAACATGTCTTCCTAATATATTAACCTTTTTTATTCTAAATTATCCCTCATATTCTAAGAATATGTCTTAGTTTAAATATCTACTTTTTATGATATTAAGTAGCTGTACTAAATTATCCATTTTTAGAAGGTATTTTAGCTTAAAAACCTACTTTTTAATGGTATTAGATAACTGTATTGGGCTTTTCTGATATCTTTTATGGTTACTTTTAACCTTTCCATGACTTTAAATTTAAGCTACCCTTTTTATTTATTTATTTATTTATTATTTTTTTAAATTTTTTATTTATTTATGATAGTCACAGAGAGAGAGAGAGAGAGAGGCAGAGACATAGGCAGAGGGAGAAGCAGGCTCCAGGCACCGGGAGCCCGACGTGGGATTCGATCCCGGGTCTCCAGGATTGCGCCCTGGGCCAAAGGCAGGTGCCAAACTGCTGCGCCACCCAGGGATCCCTAAGCTACCCTTTTTATAAGCAATATTCAAACAATTTTAATTTTTTCATTTAGTCTGATATTTTTCTTTTAATTATAGTATTTAGTCCATTTATATTTAATGCAATTATTGATCATTTAATGTTTAAATATTATTCTTTTGTATACAAACACATCTGTATATATACATGTATAAATGCCACAAGATATTATTTTTAGTATTTATGACTTTACTCACATAGTTACTCTTTCATATCATAAGTCTTATACAATTCAGTAAATATCTCAATGGCTTTAGATGGCTTTTGAATTCATTGTTACTAATTATTCTTCCTGAGATATTTGGTCTGGTACAAAAAAATCTACCAAAGCTAGTAATTGAAAAGTAATTTCTGAACTGCGGGCAGCACCAGGGACTTGAAAAGATAGAAATCATTTAAACATTGGAAAGACTTAACAGCCAAGCAGAGGATTTTATTTTAATATTTTTGAAGATTTTAGTTATTATTTTATTTATTTATTTGAGAGAGAGAACAAGGCAGGCGACAGAGAGAGAGGGAGAAGTAGACTCCCCCTCCAAGGAGTCCAATATGGGGCTCAATCCCAGGACCCTTAGATCATGACCTGAGCCAAAGGGAGATGCTTAATCGACTGAGACACTCAGGTAACCAAACAGACAATTTTAAAGTAGAGTTTTGCCTGCAATTAAAATAATTGTGCAATTTCTGACCCAAATTAAAAGATCTCACAAAATAGAATTTATATAAAATTTGTAAACATAATATTCACAAGTTTCTTTACAACTTTTTTCTACTTTTTAGAACATTTTTCTATTTTAATTTAAAAACATGTTTGTCCTAATTTTATCCAGCCTCAAAGAAAACTGTGTTGTGCTTCCATTTTAAACTTTCAATTACTTATGAACATGCTTCTCTAGTCCCAGACATACACAATCATATAGCATATCATATTGTGTTGATAGTGTCTTTTATTTACCAGTCTTATGTGCTCAGTTATAAGCCTATTATAAGAGACAAAACTGTGCTGCATATTCTATATCCTCAACACTTAGTACAGTAGGACCTCTATAAACATTCAGCAGTTTAAAAATTTTTTATGCATAAAATAAGATGAAATCAGAGAGGGAGAAAGACCATAAGAGACACTTAAGTGTAGGAAGCAAACTGAGAATTGCTGGTGGTGAAGTGAGTGGGGTTATGGGGTAACTGGGTGATGGGCATTAAGGAGGGCACTTGATGTTATGAGCCTTGGGTGGGTGTTATATGTATTGGATGAATAACTGAACTCTATCTCTGAAACTTATGATACACTATTTTAATTAGCTAAATTTAAATATAATAATAAGAAGAAACAAAAAGCAAAATAAAACCTTTATACAAGGATAATCTTCCTCAAAATAAAATATTTTGCTAAATTATCAGATATTTTAAGTAATTTCTTCATTTATTCAAAACTACTTGTTGAGTATTAGGCATTAAGTACAGACAATTCCTTTGAGAAGATGCACCACAAAAGGTTGTTTCTTTGTTTTGTTGTTGTTGTTGTTTTAACAGTAGTGATTTGAACATGCTTAATTGTCACTGAGAATAATCCAGCAGAGAAGGAGAAATTGGGAGCAATTTAAAAAGAAAAGTAAGGAAATAAGCAATAGCATACAGTTTCTGAGAAGACAGGAGTTACCCCAGACTTAGCCAGGAGCACTAGAAGGGCCTGCAAAGAGCTGTCCCATTGTATAGGCAGAGAGGATAATGGGTAGAAGAACAATTAAGTTTGAGAATTTGTTCTCTTTTGTCTATTCCTCTCTCTTTTGTCTCTATATACAGAACATAAGATAATATGCCAACATTAAAGAAGTCAAATTGGGAGTGGGATGGTGGACATTTTCCCAAAGTGGAGGAATTTTAAAATTTTTAAATATCAATATTGAGGGTGGGAGGATTGGCCAAAGAAATAACCCAGGATTTCTGAACAATATTAAAAGACCTGAATTTGAAGGTCATGGATTGATAGAAGTAGCCATCTGTTTTATTGTATATTTTCTCTAAAATCTTTGTGCTATCTGGGCACAGGTTCAAATAAAGCAGATAGTTGGGTTCATTCAGAAATGAGCTTTTGCCAGAGAGGTGTTAAAAAAAAGAAAGAGAGAGAGGGAAAAGGGAATTATGATAGTAATGAAAGTTTTTTGTTTTTGCTTTTGTTTTATGTGATAGGTCTTGAGTTTAAATTGAGTATGAGGGTGGTAAAGAAAGAAGAAAGCTGATGAACTGGGAAAAGAGGCAGAGTATGGAAAGAACTGAAAAGATCTAAGAATAAGCATCATGAGAATTCTTGAACAAGTAAACTGGAAAGAGATTTGGACCAGAAAGTTGTGTTCTTGAATTACCATTATAGGTTGGGGAACTTATGGGACAAGATATGGAAAGATGGGAAGTAGGCTGTTGAGTTGGAGAGGAAAAGGAAGTAACTGAAAATGAAAAGGTCAATGGACTGACAAATCAAAGTGCTCTACCTTCTATTTAGATGTAAAACACTTGAGATTATGGAGTTCCAGCTGTTCAAAAAGAATGACCCACTCAGCTTAACTCCTATATTCTCTAGTGCTTCAGACTTACCTCTGTGGAACCCCTAATATCAAGAGCTTGATAAAATGTTTCAATTAGTGAATGATCTTTTGATTTTTAAACTATTTTCCCTTATTTTCTGTGACTGTCAAAGTAGACAACCATTCAATGGAGAAGGTATCATTTAGGGAAGATAGTTCCTGAATGAAACTACATGTGAAACCACAATTATATAAGCCCATTAAAAACCATTTTGCATATTTTCATTGTCCAGCCACTACTTCAGGATCAAAAGGACAGTGCCTACCCCAGCACCTCTACTCCTACACACAAAGCTTAAAGTGATGTAAGCAGAGACCATTATTTTTCACCTCTGGGTATAACCCTGGATCACCTACAGGGGAAAGAAAATGTTCCTGTATCTATAAATCCTCATCGTTACATATGTACTAGGAGGAAGAAACTTCAGAAAACTTTTGGCTACATGAAAAGGGATGTGTTAAATGGGTTAAATTTTACATGATTTGCTTCTAGGGGCATTTATATTCTCATTATTAAGGAAGCAAAGCAATAGACTAAGGGTGCAATTTGTGAAAAGAGAAGAATAAAACCGCACAAATAGAAATAAGACAAATAACCACTTCTGAATTGCTAGCAGAAGGTGAGGAAAGGTTAAGTACCAAGCAGTTTCCAGGAAAGATTCATAGAACTAATTCAGCTTGTTTTACTTTGGCAGAGGAAAATGCAGGTCTCTGTAGCCACCCCAACAGTTTGGGAAGAAGAGTGAGTCCTCTTGCCCTACAGACAGTAGGTCACAGATATGCCAGGTAATGCTGGATTATTTAAGGGTTCATTATCTTCTTCATGAGTTTCCCCTTAGACCTTTTCCTTATTCATGTCCATGGTTTGGTCATTTCACTGCTCATTAGCATCTAAATTAAAGAGTTAGAACCTAGGTTAAGTTGAAATTTGTTAGATGCTCTGAGAAAGGAAAAACAAAAAGGTGGGAGAGTAGCAGCAGGTTCAGGAATAAAGCTCAGCTGGGCCAATTATTTTCTTCCTACCCCATGTTCCCTTCTTGAAGAAACTCTCCATTATCTCTTCTTAGATATCCTGCTCTATACCCCCACTGAGTGGACACTGTCTCATGTGACCTAGCCTCCTGGCCTTAAATGATAGAAGTGGGCTAATAGTCAACTCAAGATGAACCAATTAGGATTTCGTTCCTATGACCACAGAATTGTGTTTCACAGACATCAGCTATTTTTTTTTTACTGGGAACTTGACTGAAGAGAATGCATCTGGTTCAGACTAGGATCTCCTGTTCACACCTTAACAGAGCTAGTCTTTAGACACCGGACAATTGAAACAGGTACATGGAGAGGAGCAGGTCTTAAATACCATGCAGACCTGGGGGGAGAAATAGCAGAATGACTGACTTTTCAATTCCTCATTCTTATAGCTCACAATACTTGTCAATAACTGCTAAGTCAAACTCCTCTACCTTTCTGAAAAATCCTCTCACTTCATTTCTTTACTTTTTTTAGGTATTTATTTAAATTCCCATTAGTTACCATACATGTAATATTAGTTTCAGGTGTACAATATAGTGATTCAACAATTCCATACAACACCTGGTGCTCATCACAAGTAGACTCCTTAATCCCTTTCACCTATTAACCCATCCTCCACACACTCCCCATCTGGTAACCATCAGTTTATTCTCTATAGTTGTTTCTTGGTTTGTCTCTTTCTCTTCCCCTGCTTTTGCTCATTTGTTTTGTTTCTTAAATTCCACTTATTAGTGAAACCACATGATATTTGTCTTTTTCTGACTGACTTATTTCGGTCAGCGTACCGCTTCTGTAGCTCCATCCATGTTATTTCTTTACTTTTTAAATATGTTGAGTTTTGCTCCTTGTATCTCAAGAAGCTTTATATATACTTGTGTATGTATGTATGTGACTGGAGTACTAAGACAACTAGGGGCCCAATCAGTGTTTGTGATAAAAATAAATTATTGCCATGTATCAGGAAATGATGCTGCATCACATATAAACTAAAAAGTCACTAAAGATTTTAATATATATATATGAAAAGTTGACAAAGTGTTTTAAGGGTAAAGAATATGGCAGCTCTATGAAGGATGAATTGGAGGAAATGTCTGAACATTTGATTAATAAAACTGGTATACTCTCAGCACAAGGTGGCTTTTGATTTAATTTCATAACCAGCTGCATATTTCACTTTGGGAAAAATTTAAATTACATTATGGAGAGAAATAAAATTTGAAAGACATAAAAGATATAATTAAAGAAGTAAAATAAGTTGACCAAGGAAGAGAGACATGACCATGCAGGAAAGGAGGCATCTTTACCAATGAGACTACAATGTGAATCCCACAGACATCCACCTTCTTGCCTTACCACAAACAATATCACTACTATTTCTGTGAACAAGCAGAGAAAAGCTCTGACCTTCGGCTTCAATCATGAATTATTAACAACAAAAAGAAAAGTTGCCTATATCTACTATAATATTTCAGTATGCCCATCACACCCCAACACCCATTCTTCAACACCACCATTGCTCAGCTGCCAAGGCCCATAAATCCCATCATTGAGTTATACAATATCTTACTCTTCCACACACACTCTCATCACTACCACCACTACCACGTGATAGTGAATGCCACCCACCTAACCATAACAATGTGCCTGATAGGATTTGACCTATGAAGTCCCTATGTAAGATTTATCAATGACCCTCACTGCCTACAGGATAAAATCACAATTCTTTAACATGGCATGCAAGGTTCCTTGTGATGGGGCTCCTGCTCACTTCTCCAGCCTCATCCCATGCCAATCACTTATACTGTGGCCTTGTTTTAACTAATCTCTGTTGTCAGAACTTAACATACTTGCTTCTCCCTCTGCCTATGTCTCTGCCTCTCTCTCTCTCTCTGTGGCTATCATAAATAAATAAAAATTAAAAAAAAAAAAAAAAGGGATCCCTGGGTGGTGCAGCAGTTTGGCGCCTGCCTTTGGCCCAGGGCGCGATCCTGGAGACCTGGGATCGAATTCCACCTCAGGCTCCCGGTGCATGGAGCCTGCTTCTCCCTCTGCCTATATCTCTGCCTCTCTCTCTCTCTCTCTGTGACTATCATAAATAAATAAAAATTTTTAAAAAAAGAACTTAACATACTCCCTGTCACCATGCCCCACTGCACATCATGTACATTCTACCTGTAGTGTCCCACTGTTTCAGCTCATCAAGTCTATTAGTCATCTTTAAAAACTCAGTTCAGATTCATTTCCTCTAGAAACATTCATAAATTGCCATTCTCGCCCTTCTCTTTGAGACTGGGCAGGGTATAATAGCCTATTTACTGTATTTTCTTCTCTGCTTGATTGTAACTTCTTGACAAGAGGGACTATGACTTTGCTTTCTATCCTTCCAGTATCTATTATGATGCCTTGCCCATAAGATAATACTTGTCAGTTTGACAGATATTGATTTAATTAATTTCTGTTTGGTTTTGATAGCTAATATCTTTAACAAGTTCACTTTGGGCCTTCTATTTAGTAGGATTAAAATTTAACTAAAAGCTGTTTGGGTTTTACTTTGAAGCTGACTTCTTTTTATTGGATTATTTTTAAACATAACAAAGTATATTATTGATATTAATGTCCTTCAGGATCCAGCCATTCATCTGAACTTTACTCTAGAACAAGCGGTCTCTCTGCACAAATGAATATAAATAGTTTTTAAATGTTAATGATATTTTAATAAGGAAAGATAACAATTCTATACAGGAAGAAATCTACTCATTAGTTTTATAATTCTAACATTTTAATTAGCAGCAGAAGTAAAAAGACACAGCCTTTTTTATTTTGCCTGGTTTTATTTTGCCCATAGGATGCTGTTACTCTTTTGGAAAGGCAGTTTTGTTTGTATTAGCATATTCTGTCAGGTGCCTAAACCCCAGTCATTACAGAATTTTGCTAATCTTGGGAAATTCTGTTCCTCATCTTTATTAAGAAATGCTCTCCCAGGAAAAAGACTCTCAAATAGAGAAATCCAACATTAGATGCAAAGCAGTGTAATTCTGCTCAAGATGGCCTAGAAGATGAAGCCCATTCATGGATTTTAGCATCCATGAAATTGGAGGAATAAACATACCTTGAAAATGATTTTATTTTCTTTTAGCAAGCAGGCTACTACTTTCTTGCTTTGCTGCTTCTTGAAAGTTTTTGGATCTTCAAATGGCATTAAAAGCTAGAGAATAGAAAACAAAAACTGCAAGCAATTGCCCAGCTAATGTGTGCCTCAGATGCAAAGTCGGGAAAAAGTAGAACATCTTCAAAGAATGTAATCAGCTTGAAATGAGTGATAAAAATTCGATTATCTACCAGTGCAAATTTGTGCAACAAACTGCTATCAGCCACGTATGGCCTAGGAAACTACTGGCTATTTTCAAATCATTTTGACTTTCAATAGAAAAAATAATCACAAAGACCTCAAAAAATATTTTTTCAAGTTTATTAATGCCTAACATATACAGTTTCATGCACCAAGCATAAACTTCAAGTAAATTCTCTTCTAAACATAATTTTCCTCTTAGTATAAAACATAAACCATTTTAGAGTAGCATTTTCAAAATATATTCATGGGATGATAATTGATGTTTCTCAAAATAAGAAAATATTAAAGATATAAATAAACTAGATTCTATGTTCAACAATATTCAGAAAACTGACCAAGCAAAGTTAAAGAGTTTTCTTTATTGTTGGATGTCTTGCAGATGTTACTGGATCAACACTCATTGTGAAACTCCATGAAGGAAACAGTTTTCCAAACTCATTTGGCCAGTAAATCCTTTCACCAGAAGTTCCACAAGAGACTACTCTTCTGCAACATTTCCCTAATAGAAGCCATATCAAATATCTGTGACCAAATGGTAATTAAAACCACACAATCTTCATTGAATTTTGCTTCTATGTTTGTTTTATTTCACTTTAGTTGCTATTAAAGTATATTGCAGTGATTCAGGGAGAGCCAATCCTCAACATGATGTCAAGAGGCTTCTAAACATATGGTCTGACCAGTTGGGTTAGAAATAAGTAATATAGCTAATGTTGGAAGAAAATAGGAAATTTCCATGAGGTCCATTCTGACTAGCATTTTTACTGTTTAACTCCATAGTTAATCTCTTACCCCATCTACTTCCATTTTTTTCCAAACAGATAGTGTATTAAATTCCTTCTAGATAATTATTCTCATCCAACTCTATTTTGGCCCTAAAACTCTAGAACTCTCTTGAATCAGTCATTTAGTAACAAGATCCCAACATAACTCAAAGATGCATAAGGATAATATTATCTCTCCAGATCTGCTAATGTCCCTGTAATGTTACCACAAAATAGCCACTCTTCTTCTACAATATGATTAGATAAGCACTTAAGTGCAGTTAACTTGCCTGTTTGTATCTCACCAGTTTTGTTGATTTTTTTTCTTTCACTGAGACTTTAACTTTAGAATAGCATGAGTCCTAAGAGAGTGGGGCTTTTTGTATGTTATACCAATCAATGTATCCACAATGCCTAAAACAATGCCTGAAATATATTAGATAGTATAAAATATTGTTGTGTGAATGAATTAATTTTATTTTTTTATGAATTAATTTTATAAAATAAATTCCCTTATCTCTGTGATGTTAGGAACCTATTCTATTACAATTAAAAGAAAAATTGGCAGAAGCAAGGGAGATTGGCCATTCTGATTTCACTCAACATCAGTTGGATCATTATTGAGTTCCCAGGCTTATATAATAAATTCTGCCCTTTACAACTATAAATCTTATGCTAACTGATATCACCTTGCCCTTTGAAATACAAATAAAATTGGCTTTTGCCAACCAAATGTAAAAGAGTATCTCTCTCAACTTTTCTTAAAATTCTTGTAGGCTTATATCCCTCCTAGTCATCACTGGTGTCAAGTTCTTTCCTCTTAATTGGTTCTGTTTGTCTTGCTGTCTGATATATATTGTTCCTTCTCTTCACGGAATCACTCCATATTGAAAAGCATCTTGAGTTTTTCAGTCTCCGAAACAGCCACTGATATAAGGCTATGTCTGCAATTGACTTTTACTGGAGATTAAAGTTAATAACTGAGATTTACATCACAGCAGAAAAAAAATGAAAAAGAATTGAAGACTCTATCTCAGCTCTTAACAATTCCTTTGGGCACCCCACTACAAGGAATGTGCAATTGGATATTCTTTTTACAGATTCCTGTGTTCTCATCAGGTCACCCTTTCCTGTCTTGCCACTTATTTCTTATGCAGAGATTTGAATACAGGATTAGTATGATTTTATTCCATAACTTTCTGAAAATGTAAATGAAAAATTCTCAACCAAACTCATTTTCAAACATAATTTTTCATTGTTGAACATTGCCTAATTCCACCTCTTTTCATACCATCCTCAAACAAATACTCATCCAGGACTCTGGGATAAAATTTGGGAATGGACTTCTGGGAGCATGAGACTTGTATGGAAATGTATTTTCACTTGCCCCGGGACTGGTGGATATAAAACCATGAGGAGAACAGAGTCACAGCCAAGGTGGAATGCTTCAGAACATTCTCTAAATGTCCCATTTCTTTGGGAATTATTCCATTATAAAATCATGCAAAAATTTTCTAATACCATTTTTAAGTCATGTTTATTTTGCCTTAAAAAGGATATTCAGAAAAGAAAATATAAAGTATGGAGAAGAATAAAAGAAAAAAATTACCCTATTAGCCTATCTTCAAAAAGGACAGCATTAATCATTTTAGTATATTTTATTCCATTCTTTTTTTCTATGTAGGGCTCCTTTATGCAAAGTTGTTAAACCTTTTATGTAGATACATTGCCATATTCTACTTTTTCACTTATCTTAAGCAATTTCATAACTGTTGTATTTCTAACATCTGCATAATAGTTCATCAAATAAATATGTTATAATCAATTTAATGATTCTCCAAGAAGATATTTAGTTTTCATATTTTTCCATTGGAAATAATAGTTTACTAAACATATTTGTACATAAAATTTGTTCAATATTTAAGATTGTTTCCTTAGGATTCATTCTCAGAACTGAAATTAGGCCTAAAATAAGAACATCTTAAAGGCTTGTGATATTTATTGCCAATTGCTTCTGAAAAGATTTTATTATATTTTCACATTATTGTGTTTAAAACTTTACTACTCCAGCTTTCTTGTTGACCTGAGCCAAATATTTGCTGCTACAAGGCTGTTGAACTTGAGAATAACAGAGCTGACACAAAGCATTTGAGTTTGCCATTAGGTCAGTGGAGGCTTCCGAATATCCTTCATCTTCCTCTGTTTGACTGGGATGATTGCTCTCTCAGTTACAGAACAGTCACCTGGCAGGCTGTTTCCCAGTTACTAACAAAACATCTTACTTTTAAATGATGGTCTTCGGGACATATTGTTTATCTTTGCTGGGCTATACAATGATAGTTTTCTTTTGTAACATATTTCTAATAGCAAAATTATACATATTTACTGTGAAAATTGGAATAAATATAGAAAAGTATAAGGAAAAAAATTCTTAATTAACTGTAGTGCCACCAACTAGCAGTAATCTCTCTTAACAACTCAATACATATCCTTCTGAATATATTGAAACACACAAGACTACATTCACAGCACTAATAAAAGCACATTATAATAACCAGGACCACATTACACAAAAAAACCTGCAATTCTGAGTGATTCAGGGAGTATTCTACTATGAGGTTTTCTCATGCCATTACATACCCTTTAAAAATATGAATTTAAAAGCATATAGTATTCCATAGTATGGATATACCATAATTTATTTAACAGTTCTGCTATTAGACATTTAACCTTATTTCTTTTTCATTTCACATGGTCTTCCCACATGTTAAAAGTTGTAATAAAGGTCCTTATACATTGTTCTTTGTATAAAATCCTGATTATCACCTAAGGATAAATTCTTAGTGAAGAATTTCTGAGCCAAAGTTTATGAGCATATTTAAAGGCTTTCAGTAGACTGAAACTGTCTACTGAACTGTCCTTCAAAAGGTTTACACCGATCTACTTTCTATATTCCAAAGGACAACAGATGGCAAAAATGAAAAAAATGAGTGAAAGATTATTGAAAATTAACTAATATTTATTAATACCCCATTATGAGCATTTGGAAAGTAATTTATGTTTAAAAAAGCAAATGTGCAAAAATACTTACAATGAGTCTGGATATTTTTTTTAAAGAAGCAATAAGAACTTCATTAATTTTTTAAGGGTATTTTTTAAAATTTATTTGTTTGACAGAGAGAGGAGCTAGTGAAAGTGAGTGGGGTAAGGGGCAAGGGGAGAGGGAGATGCAGACTCCCTGCTGAGCATAGAACCCAATGCAGGGTTTGATCCCAGGACCCTGAGATCACAACCTGCGCCTGAGGCAGATATCTACCCAGAGCTAACCAGGTGACCCTAATTTTTAAAAATAAGACTAAACCAAGAGATGCTTCCTTATAAACATATTTTTGTTTTGTTTCGAAATTCATTACAGTATGTAGTGCTTTCCTTCTAAGTCATTTTTTAATGTTTTTTTCCTAAAACTATTCTCAAAAAAGTTTATATAATAAAACTAAGCAATCTTGATCTTCATGGACAGTATTACACTGCTTAATAGAATCTATTATAATAAGCAAAGTGAGTATAGCTTCAAAATGTATGAAATACTTTTAACAGCTCAAAGATAGAATTATATATAAGAACATATATCTTAATAAGAAAATAATCTTTCTTTTTAGAGAAATTAATAGCAAGAAAACTGCTATTTACCTAGAGCAACATTAAATGGTATAATGTGATTGAGTCCAAGTTCATTAGTATGGAAGATATATTCTCAATATTGCACTAGGTTCTACTGGGTTATAGTATTTCAGAGAAGTATGTATTCTGGTGAGATAAAACTGCACAACCATAAAGGGTCCCATAGTATAAAATCATACACCAAAAGAAATGGCTTAAATATAAAGGGAGGAAAAACTGGGTAATTTGCATATTTTTTAGTTCAAGATAGTCAATTCAAATTATCCAGAAGTTAAGAATTTTTGAGTACTGTTTTATAAATTTGGAAAAAAAATATCCATGTGTCTGTTTACTATTCCCCTCAGAGTAGTCCACATATCAATCTAGACCATTCCAGATAACAACACATTATTCCTTTAGGCACTAACACCTTCATTCCTCACTGGAAAAAAAAACATGGTTTAAAATAATTAATTGTTGGAAAGACTCCAGTAAAGCAAATAGTTGTGCTTTTCTTACTTAATCCATAGATAATGTCTAGCAAAAGATACTCCTATTAATACTGTGGCCAATTCTGGTCTTTGTGAGAGAATAGGAAGGTGGAATAATATATATTAACTATAGCTCTATGCCTTTTAGAAACAGATAGATGCATACTATCATTATATGCCATCCTGATATGTCTATGTGCACATTTACTATAACACATGCGTATCTACAAAGAGAAATGTGTTCTTCCAGTCATCAAGGATATACCCATTTTATACAAAATAACAGCTATCTAAATCATACAGGAATAAAAAAACACTTATTACCTACACTGAAATTACAGTGTTGCAAAAGTCCTATGAATGTTCAGATTTATAACTTCTACATGGGCAGAAAGATGGATATACTAAATGAATACCACTACTGCTGACTACCTAGGGAATGTTAATATGATCTAGGATCACAAACACTGATTAAATCTACGATTTCAGAGTCCAAGCAAACTTAGGCTGCACCATCCAAGTTAGGCACCTAGTCAATGCATAATTGATCTGATAATGGAATATGCCTCTTCCTTTCTCACTCTGGCTAAGTAGACCAAACCTACTATCAGCTTCCAGGCAGGTGGTTTATAACAAAAGGAAGTATCCAGCTGTATTAAAACTCCCAAGCTTGCTCATTCTCACCTGGAAAAATTTGCTAATGTCAGTTAAGAGTTGATCATGGATTTTTGTTGTTGTCATTGTTTGTTTTTTGGGTTGTTATTTACAAATAACGGTAACTGTATTTCTCCAATTGAAAATTGTCTACTTACCATTTTTGCACTTCCCAACAGCCTATTAAGCAGATTCTTTTAAACACAAAGTTATTGAAAGTTCCTAATCCTGCTCATAACCCAGGCAATAAAGATTTAGGGAATGTGATTAAGCATTACAACCTAAGATGCAACTCCTATCCATAACCTATATTGATTGTCTTATTTCAGACAATTTACACAAATAGTATCTGTCTGGGGCCAGATAGACGGTATGCCAATCGTTTTCATGTATAGCTGCACTTCACTTGAAAAGCTGTTAAAAACTATTGATGTACAGGTTCCATCCTCAAGATACTGATTTAAATGGTGTGGGGTGGGGCTCTGAGTATCCTTATATAATTTGTAAAGCTCCCCTGTCAAATCTAACACGCAGGTGGTTGAGAACTGCTGGTTTTTACTAAACGTGCATTTATGGACACATAAACATAGATAATAAAAAAAACAATTATTTATGAGTAACTTCAGCTCAAGGACCTTCAGAAGCCTATTTGCTTGCTTCTGTGAACTTAAAAAACAATATGTGTTGTCACTGACATTACATTTGTATTCTCATATTAAAAGATATCCTGCACTAAAATCAATCAGAGCAGTTAGTATTCATGGAGTATCCACTACATGTAAAACACCATGTGAGGTTACTTTATAAACTTTATCATACTCAATCTCTGTAGCCTTTAGAGGTAAGTTTTATTACATCTATTTCACAGATTAGGAATCTGAGACTCAAGAGAGCTAAAACGATTTGCACTAAGTGAAAGCAAAACAGCTTAAAAAGCAAATCCATGTAGAACAACTTTCCCAACATCCCTCTCCTTTCCAATTTTATCTCTAATATCTCAAACAAAAACTAATTTGGCTTTTTATCTACACATTGTAGAGTCAAGTCAACACATGTCAGGGTGTGGGAACTGTCCTCCTCAACTAATTAATATAAAGAATTAAATACTGACATAACTGCACTCAAGCTTCAAAGAGATTTCAACAATAGGAGCAAACTCAAAACCTAATATTAACTACTTTCTCTCCCTCTTGGAAGACTTGAATCCAAAATGAGATGCTTCCTGCCTGCTAAAGAACAGTGGAAACCGAAAGGTATTTGAAATCATAAATATGCTTTGGGGTGATGGTTTACAGGATTTACTTGCACATAAATCACCTCAGAAACAGACTGAATCCCCATGCATTTCTATACAATTTTCAGCTACTAATAAATAGCAACACTGAGCAAAAACACTTGTTAAAAAAAAAAAAAGTGAAAGAACCCAAGACAGCAGATCCTCTACTATAAGCTGATACACAAAATTTGTTCAGATATAAAAACCTTTCCTCCAGGATAAATGTTTCACCAGCCTCGCTTCAGCTAAAGGGGATGTTTCACCCATAAAATGTCATGCAAATGAGTAGAAAATGAACCTCTTACAAGTGAAGCCTTTAGCACTGAAGTTATCAAATCACTTTTAGAGAGGTTGCATTATCAAGTTATCTCACTCCTGTTTCACAAGAAATAGCTTTTCAGAAATCAGGATCAGGTTCTTGTTTATTTTCTTCACAATCTCCAATAAAGAACCTCTTATAGAGGAGCTTTTAATATACTAGCTAGTGTAAAAATATGTCAATGAACACTTTATCTTCAAATATCAAGTGAAAGGAAAAATTTTCTAGTATTTGTGAGAGTGATATATTTCTATTCATTCCATGCCAGAATTTTTCTAGAAAATTGATGCCACCTCAGCACCTCATCTCAAAGTCAAAGAAATGAACTGGATTCAGGTACAAGAAAGCCATTTGGCACAAAACACGGTAATTCAATCCTTTTTTTTTTTTTTTTTTTTTTGCATGACTCCAAACTAAGTCATTAATCCAGTAAGAGAAAACATGTCTAAAACATTTATTCTCAATAATGTAAATTTTGTCATATTATTATTATGAAAATGCTTAAGTTGGGTTTTTTTTTTCTTTTCACTTTTCAATTGACTGCATTGACCCATGTACATGGACTCTGCATTGTAGTTAAAGAGAAATGACATCACAGTGGAAAGTTAATGGAAGAGGAGTCAGAAGTCCCCTATTCAACTCCCATGTTTCTCAAGACCTGTACCTTGATCCAGTGATGTAACCTAATACTTCAATTTCCTCATCTCTCATATTCTGATATTAGGGCCAACATGAGAAGGCAACTTTGATAACAAAATAAAACAACATACAAGAAAGTATTTCAGAAATTGAAAGCACTATTTTCCAAAGCAAGATCCAAAGAAAATTGGTTCCATGAAGTAGTCTGTGAAAGAAATGACAGTAGTCAAGTAAGTTTTGAAAATGTTATAAGATTCACAATTTATATTTAAATTTTAAATATCTTAAGAACTTCTATAGTCATAGTGAGGAAACCTTTTAGCAAAGCTTTCAGCTCAGTATTTCCCCAACTAATTTGACCATACTATATGTTGACTTTGAGTGTCTTCCTGTTTAAATGTGCAGCTGTATAGTATAACTTGAAAGATGGTATAAAGTACATTATAAAAAGCATTGTGATACTTTTAAATTAGGCATAATTTGGAGCAAAGTTAAATTTCAGTTAAATATGTTATTAAAATTGTTTTATGTTCACTGATCAGAACAAAGGTGATATCCAGAATGTAACAACCAAATTTTAAACACATAAAAAAATCTGTTTAAGAGATGTTTTGATATGTGATTTCTCCCATATCATCATTATTATGAGTGATTATAAAATAAATTATTATTTTTAATTTTGTTCTAAACAATAATGACCCCCAAATGTTTCTTTTAATGGGAAAAATATTAGATCAAATTATTTTTTTTATTCTTTTTTTTAATTTTTATTTATTTATGATAGTCACACAGAGAGAGAGAGAGAGGCAGAGACACAGGCAGAGGGAGAAGCAGGCTCCATGCACCGGGAGCCCGATGTGGGATTCGATCCCGGGTCTCCAGGATCGCGCCCTGGGCCAAAGGCAGGCGCCAAACCGCTGCGCCACCCAGGGATCCCTAGATCAAATTATTCACTAATCTTTCTAATGTCTCCAATCTTTTTCGATAGAATCCCTATAAAAGAGAGAATAGCTCTCCCTTGCCACAACACCAATACAAAGCCACAGGGAAAAATCAATCTACTCCTAGCCTTTCTCTGCTCCCTTATTATCTCTACTACTGGGGAGCAGAGTGGCATATCCAAAAAATAATGGGAAGAATCAGTGGGCACATTCAGCTCTGCTCCATCTTGCTTCTATTTGAGAACAGCCTTTCCTTTTAAGAGCAGGAATTATTCTCAACTTAGTCTTTCCTGTGCAGGCTGTCTGTATGGAGAAATGTACTGCCCTGACCACTAGATAAATCAGCCTAATTCTGGGGTGTGAATATCACATGGATTTGGCTCTAACAATAAATCACATCCTTACAGAGTCCTTATCAAAGAGAGTTGATCTTTTGACCTCCAAATTTATTTTTTAATTTCTCAAAATGTATAAAATCTGAGTAGAAAAAATTCTGCTATTTTGGGAGGCTCTCTTATCAACCCCTGCCCCACAAATTCTCATCAAATCTTAAGCTAAAAAGAACTGTAAAAGCTATCTACTTGCTACACAAAACATGCCCAGAGATGATATGCTCTTGGAAGAGAATATCAGCTCCACACTAGTCTGATATTTTAAAATTGGGCCTTCAAAGTACTTTGGACCAATTCGGAAAATTCTTGGGAAAAATATCTATATATCTACATATTTAGTGAAGAGATTCAGAACATCTCTCCCCCACCCAATGTGCCACTTTGGCACACAGATTATCTTAAGCTGAAAGCAATCAAGACCCTGTGGGCTCAAGAGAAAATTTTGGCCCTCCCTTACCTATAGAGAAGAATCTCAAATGGAAGTTCTTTTCAGAATAAGGGTTATTAGCAAAGATAAAATTTACCTGAGGACCTGTCTTTATGGCAGGGCAAGCAGCTAATTACCAAACATCTGTTCTTCTTACTGTCCTGTGAATTACATTCCTTTCTTCTGAAGTTCCAGATACGTACCCCCTTCTCCTTAGTTCAGGTTGATTATATATATATATATTATTTTGCTTGACTGTCTTTGGAATTTCCATGTTTTTGTAGATTCCCTATACATATGCAATTAAATTTTATTTTCTCCTGTTAATCTGCGTTATGTTAATTTGATTCTTAGTCCAGCTAGAAGGACCTCAGAGGGGAGAGAAATTCTTGCTCCCTGACACTAGATATCTAAATACATTGATATGGAAATATAAAGAAAGAGCTGAGTGAGGTCACTTTTATTCCTATAGAAATATCTTCAGTCTGAGCTCCCCCGAAACATTTGTTCTTTGTCCTAAAACCAAGGTTGAATGCCTTAAGGTTCCCAGTTAGTGTTATATGTTTCAGAGAATGTTTAACTTATTTTATGCTGTTTCTAGTCTCATGTGTAACAATTACATCTGCTCACCCATAAGCCCCCTTTATTGGCTTCCTTCTTTCCCAATCTCATTTCTCTGCTTTCCAAATAAATACTTGCATTCAAACCTATGTTGTAGGGTCTACTAGAGAGTGAACATATACTACAATGCCCTTCCATGCTATCTACAGGCAAAATATCTTATTTCTTTGCCAGGGTTAGAAAACAATATACCTTACATATTATATCATGCTTATATCATGCTTATATTATATATATATACATATTTAGCCATACTATATTATAGATATATATTATATATTATATTACCATAGGATATAAGTTACTTTTACCCCTCTACAATGTGTGGACTCTTTTCTTTCTTTCTTGGAGAGAGAGAGGTATGCCCAGGCACACAAGGAATGAGGGGGGAGGGGCAGAGTGACAGAGAGAATCTGAAGCAGGCTTCATTTGCAGTGCAGTGCTCGACATAGCGTTCAGTCTCATAACACTGAGATCATAACCTCATGATCTGAGCAGAAATCAGGAGTCCAAAGTTTAAATGACTAAGCCACCCAGGTGCCCCTATAATGTGACACCTCTTAAAAAGTTGGTGCTCTTAGAACCTAGTGTGATGCCTGGAACATTTTATATGCTCAATAATTATGTTAAATAAATTTTTAAAAATATAACTGCAAAAAGGCAAAAATATGGAGACAGTAAAAATATCAGTGGTTGTCAGGCATTGAGGAACTGGGAGAGATAAATAGGCAGAACACAGAAGTTTGTTAAGGCATAAAAATACTCTGTATGATACCATAATAGTAGATACATATCTTTATAACAATTGTCTAAAACCGTAATATGTATAATGCCAAGAGTATATCTTAATGTAAACTTTAGACTTTGGGTGATTACAATGTGTCAATATAGGTTCATCAATTATAACAAATGCATTTCTCCAAAGAGGAAAGGATGTTATTTTTGTGTGGGGACAGAGAATATGGGAAACCTCTATACTTTTCCTTCAATTTTGCTGTGAACCTTTAATTACTATTTTTAAAAAAAGCATTCATAAAAAAATTGTAAAGACAACTGCAGAGCCTAGTATTTGAACTACTATTTGATCTCTTCTATATTTTTTTGAGGGGGACAGAGAAGGAGGGGAGAAGGAGGAGAGAAAGAGAGAGAGAGAGAGAGAATCTTAAGCAGGCTCCGAGACCAGTGCAGAGCCCAAGCAGGGCTTGATCTCACAATCTTGAAATCGACCTGGGCCAAAATCAAGAGCCAGACAGTTAACTGACTGAGCCACTCAGGCACCCCATGATCTCTTCAAATACTTCTAATAAAGTAAGGAATCATTTACATGTATGTAACTTTATACATGTATATATAACATACATATATGTATATATTACATGCATTATACATATAGATAACATACATATATATGTAATATATATATTATATATATTATATATATATATTCCGAGTAAAGCTAAACAGTGACTGAAAAGCAGGATACTATGCCAAAATTATAACAATGCAAAACCTTCCCAGTTAAATCTGTGGTATTTCACAAACGAATTGTTTTTATGTGAAAACCCATGTTTCTTAAAATAGGTCTTTCCATGCAATTTATGCATTTAAGGTGAAAAAAATACTGAAAAAAATAGTTTATCTGATTTTCATAGCATTAAAGACTTTTATTTTGCATATTATGCCCTAGTAATGCTAAAGTAGGCTACATGTACAGGTTCCTATTCTAATACAGGCAAATGCTAGAGTAAATAGTCATCTTGAGGGAGAAAAAAGACCCTCAAGTCACAATCCTAGTTGTGTCAAACCTCTGCCATTGTTAGTGGGTATTCAGTATAAATGTTAAAACATGGCCCCTTGACTCAAAATAAGGGTATACGGTTGCCTGGATGGCTCAGTGGTTGAGCATCTGCCTTTGGCTCAGGGTGTGATCCTGAGATCTGGGATCAAGTCCCAATTGGGCTCCCTGTGTGGAGCCTGCTTCTCTCTCTGCCTGTGTCTCTCTCTCTGTGTGTCTCTCATGAAAAAATAAAATCTTTTTTTAAAAATAAGGGTATAAATAAAATGTGAGTGCGTTTTTAAACGCTAATAATTCAGATACTATTGTAGAACATTATGTATCTAGGTCATCAGAGTTAAATATTTCATGTACATTATTTGGAATAAACTGTTTATATCGCATTTTACAAATCCAAACTCGGTGGTTTTCTATAAATTTAATTTTCATTTTTTTTTCAAATTTATTATACTTAAATTTATTTTTATTATTATTTTTTAGTATAGTTGACATATTAATTCCAGGTATACAACTTAATGATTCAACTTCTCTATATCCTATGCTATGCTCACAAGTATAACTACCATCTGTTGCCAGACAATGCTATTAAAATATCATTGACTATATTCTCTATGCTTTGTCTTTTATTTCCATGACTTATTCATTGCTATATTTTTAATGAAAGCATCAGAGCAAATGTGCAGTGTAAAGGTGATTCAGAAGAAAGCATATTCTACAATGAACCAAAATCTTCAAATAAGCCTTTCTTCTCCAGATAGGTCAACCAGAGCCAGAAATGTAATTTCTCAAGACATGATGAGGTAACCTTCTGAAGCAGAGATCATTCATGAAGGATCCTATCTGTGGACAACACTCTCAAAAGCTAAGGCTAAATGTCTTTTTTTTTTTTAATTGAAGGAGACTATGAGTAACATATCACAGTACTAACTATATGTCTGTCTTAAAGGAACACAGTGTAAAAATAAAGCACAGGCAAGTCAATGATAAAGGGATTTTTTAAAGTACACTATAAAATTGCTAATCAAGGGGATCCCTAAAATGGCTCAGCGGTTTAGCCCTGCCTTTGGCCTAGGGCGTGATCCTGGAGTCCCAGGATCGAGTCCCAGGATCCAGGATCGAGTCCCAGGATTGAGTCCCAGGCTCCCTCCGTGGAGCCTGCTTCTCCCTCTGCTTGTGTCTTTGCCCCTCTCTCTCTCTGTGTCTCTCGTGAATAAA
Organism: Canis lupus baileyi; assembly: GCF_048164855.1. Classification (NCBI taxonomy): domain Eukaryota; kingdom Metazoa; phylum Chordata; class Mammalia; order Carnivora; family Canidae; genus Canis; species Canis lupus. The sequence goes on from NC_132855.1 coordinate 36,788,616, forward strand.
TAAATAAAATATTTTTAAAAATGCTAAGCAAAAGAAAGATGGAGTGGCTATATTAATTTTTTAAGTGTACTTAAGATTCCAGAATATTTCTAAGACTATAGAAGGATATTTCATAAATAAAAAGTTTTAATTTTCAGAAAGATATCCTAAATGTGTATGTACCTAATAATTGAAATTCAAACTACATACAGCAAAAAAGAGTAGAAATGAGAGAAATAATAGATAAAACTAAAATTAATTGTTTCAGGCTTCAATACTCTTCTATCAGCAATGGAAATAATAAGTATACACAAAATTGGTAAGAATACAGGGCACTTAAATATTATCAACCTATTTGACAGAACTGATGTTACACAACACTATAATAAACAATAGCACAATACATATTCGTATCGAGTACATATGAATCATCCAATAAAATAGACCATTTCCTGATCAATAAAATAAATCTCATTAAATCTATAGAGATTGAAATTATGTAGGGTATATTCTCTGACTGCAATTGGATTAAAGTAAATATCAATAACAAAAAGATGTCTGAAAAATCCACAAACATATTTTTAAATATACCCTGGGTTCAAAAAAGTAACAGGGAAACCTAAAAAATATATTGAAATACAAATTAAATCAAAACACATCAAAATATATAGACATACAGATCAATGGAACAAAATAATGTCTATTAGCAGACCCCATGTATATTTTGAATTAATATTTGTAAAGTTATCAAAATAATTCAACAAGGAAAAGGAAGTCATTTCATTAAATGTTGTTGGAAAAACTGTATGTTCATTTGGAAAAAATATTTCATCTCTTACCTTACCGCACACCACTCACAAATGCTAACTTCAAATGTATCATAGGTCAAAACAAACAAACAAACAAAAAACTAATACTCTAATACCTCTGGAGAAAATAAAGAATAGACAAAGATTTCTTAGGCAAGATACTAAAATCCACTAACCATAAAAAATGGTAAATTGGATTCTGTTCTTCTAAAGATATTATTAAGAAAATGAAAGGCAAGCTAAAACAGAGATATTTGTAGTACACATTTCTGACAGTCTTGTATTCAGAATAAATGACTTCTACAACTTAATCATTTAAAATGGGCAAATATGTTAACAGACACCTCACAAAAAGAAGATATATACGTAGCAATAAGTATCTGAAAACATACCCAACATCAAGAGGAACCATAAGGAAAATGCAAATTGAAATTAAAATCATAATGAGATATTATGGTATACCACTAGAATGGCTAAGATTAAAAAGAAATGATAATATCTAGCATTGGGGAAGACATAGGACAACTGTAACTCTTATAGACTATTGGTGGGAATGTAAAATATCTAAAACCACTATGTAAACCAGTCTGTTCTTTTTTCTTAAAGGTAATCATACAACCCAGCATACAACCTAGCAATTTTAGTCTAAGATATTTACCCAGAATAAATGAAAACATAGCTCCATACAAAGGTGGTTCATAAGTTTTATTTAAAATTGCTAAAAACTGGAAGCAACTGAAATTTCCATCAACAGGTGAGTGGATAAGCAAATTGTAGTATCTCTACACAATAGATTACTACTTGGAAATTAAAAAAAAAGAAACTATCGAATCATAGAACACACAATTAATGAATCTCAAAAATATAATGCAGAGTAAAGGAAGCCAGGGAAAAAGAGTATGCACTGTATGATTCCTTCTAAATGAAATTCTAAAATAAGAAAAACTAATGTCTAGTGAAAGAGGGCAAATTAAGTGGTGAGGAATTGACTAAAAGCATGAGGGAATGTTTTAGAGTGAACTATATACCTACAATTATTGCATTTCATTCTATGTAAATTTTACATCAATAAATGCAATTTTTAAAATCTATATTTATAAAATATATAATTTTACACTTATGATTAAAAGCAAGCATCATGATCAAAAGTTTTGCAATTTCCATTTGTCTTAATGTGGATTTTGCAGAAGCATTCGTTAGTAAAGATTTGAATGAAAGTAGTTTATACTTGTGATTATAGGAGACATCAGAAATGGAGTGAACAAGTGAGGGAGGGAAGGAAGAAATTCAATAAAATATGCTCCATTAAGCAAATTATTACTGGGGGGTTCGTCAAAAAAGTGTACAACTCACAGATATCAAAGTTATCCCATCTGAAGACCAGTGGTTGAGGGCTACTCTGGTCATTGTTGGAAGCCTGTCCCTGGGTCCCTAAAGAGCATTATTTCCTGGAAGCTTATTGCCTCCTATACAGGGAGCAAAGCAGGGGCCAGTAGACAGCACCTTCTGGAAAAGAAATGCAGATGTTGGCAGTTGCAGGTTGAAATAATATAGGCTGAAGTGCTGAGGGGAGTAGGGACTTGGATGGGACACCATCAGTACCTGCTACAACATTACTAGAAAAGAACACCCAACAATTCAAAGTACATTGCTGATTCAGAAATTTTGATCACATAGACACTAGAGTTAAAGACAACTTTGGATCCTTTGTTTTATTTCCATTTTGTTTTCAAGACGAACTCATTTTTGACAACAATAAAGGAGCCATGAGCCAGAGGAACTGACCACAAATTTGACATTCAGATTTATTCCATTCAAATACGATAAAAAATTTAACTATCACCGAATTTAGTTATCATCAAATTAACACATCAATGTAAAGAGGAAACAAAATAGGAACACAATTTAGAAATATAATTATTCTTTCTTGCAGTGGTCTTTAGTTATGGCAAAGAACTACAACTTCCCCCATGATCAGTCACTAACAGCAATATATTTAGCAATAAATACAGTATTTAAGACACTTATCTGTTATAACTATCAAACTATTATGCAACAGAAGAATACTAAATGTCATCTGAGAATCCTAACAGAATTTAAATTCCCATATAATGAAGTGGAACAATTAGATTTGTTATTGTTTTGTTTTGTTCTTTAACAACTTGAGGAAATTTAGCGTCAACCATTATAGCCATAACTGTCTATTCAACCTCCACATATATTTAAATTTCTAGATGAATATTAACTCTACATATTTAATTTCTAGGTATAATACTTTTGAATCAGTGGTCATTACAGTATATCTAAGTGGATTAAATACATTAACCAGTGCACAACGACGTACCCAACTATACAATCTTTTTTTTCTAGTCATTCAATTATTATAGCCTTTCCATTTTGTGATGTAAAGATTTCTTCTCAGTTTTCAAAGTTTTGATTTCACATTTCTAAAAAACCTGAGTACTACTAATGTTAGTACTCACAGATTTTGAAACTTTTGTAGATTAACAGATAATCTGGTGGCAACATTTTTTTTTTTAAGATTTTCTTTCTTTATTAATGAGAGACACACAGAGAGAGGCAGAGACATAGGCAGAGGGAGAAGCAGGCTCCATGCAAGGAGCCCGATGTGGGTGGGATTCAATCCTGGGACTCCAGGATCACACCCTGAGCCAAAGGCAGATGCTTACCCACTGAGCCACCCAGGCATCCTGGCAACATTTGATTTTAAAGTATGTCTCAAATGTTTCCAGACATTTTAGGATGAGGTAAATACTTTAAAAGTTTAAATTATTATTTGATCAATTCTTATTCAAAGGCTTAAGATATATTAACAATGGTCTTTCTTTTCTAGCAACATTAAAAATAATTTTTAAAGTTACAGATAGTTAAGTATAAAATAGATACACTTTTAAAGTAATCTTTCACAACGACTTTCAAATTTTCCTTTTATTGATTGATAACTTTGGCTCCACCCATCAGCTCACAATTCCTTGTTATCCAATTTTGTTGTTCTTGAACTTATTTGCTTTAAAAACTACTGTTCAAACATAATGGAAAGTAATATTTCTATCCCAAGGAAAAGAAATACACATAAAATTTGGAGAGTTTCTTAGCCTCCATAAAAGGCAGATCTGGAACTCCTGACCTATTTGCAGATTATATGTGGATCTGCTTCAACATGAATTGAACATGGGTTTAAAATTGAGCATAAAGAAATTTACATGTTATACTTTTCTATTTACTTGTTCCTTCCAATTACATAAAAGCACTTTTCTCTCTCAAATTTTCAATGATGGATTGATATAGTCTTATGTGAAAGAATTCTTTGTACATTTTTTAAAAGCAACACCTAAAGAAACTATACAAATCTCATCATGCTTCTAAAAACAATAAAAGTAACTGTCAGAATGGACCAAAGGGAGATACACAGATCTTAGAAATATAAAATCAATTATTGCCCCTCCATGAGTTCCAAAGAAATTGAATGAACTACTATCTAATAGAGATCAGAAGGTGCATGCATATCTGTAACCTCCAGTGAGTTGAAAAGTTGTAAAATGTTTGTATAAAGCGCTTGCTTTTATATGTTACCTAAATACAAAAAATAAGGCATCACTGACTTCTCTCTTTTACATATCACAACCAGTCCAACGGTCACTCCTGGGCTTTACCTTTGGAACATATCCAGAATCTAATGATTTCTCATTGCTGACACTGCTATCTCTCTGGTCTAAATCTGAGCCTTCATTGCCTCCTACCTGCATTATTGCAGCAGCTTCATGCCTGGTGTCCCTGCTTCCACTCTTCCCCCAAATATTCCATTCTCCATAGTTCAGTCAGAGTGGTCTATTTAGAATATTAGTCACATCTTATCATTAATCTGCTCTAAACCTTCTGAAGGTTCCTTTTACATTCATTCATAGGTAAAATCGAATACCTGCTTCCTTTCTTAGCTCATCTAAGATTCTCTCTGGAGTGCTCACTCTACTCCAGCCATCGTAGCTGGTTTGCCTTTCCTTAAAAACATACCAAATGAGCCCTTGATTCAGGTATTTATGATTGCATCCCATGGAATGCTCTTGTCCTAAATATCTGTATGACTAGCTCCTTCACTTCCTTTGAATGTCACATAGAAGAGCCACTTTTCTAAAGCAGCAATATAAAAATAAAAATTAAATTTAAAAAACAATAAGTCTTTATTCCCTCTCTGCTTTGTCTTCATAGCACTTGTTACACCAGACAATATATTTATTAGGTTAGCGCTATCTTCTCCCACTAGATTCTAAGATACACAGGGCACGGACATTTTCTATATTATTCACTATATTATTCACTGCTGTATTCTTAGGACATATACCAGTGCATGAAACATACCAGATATTCCATAAATATGTATCAAAAGAATAAGTGAATACTTAGGTGAAAACTCAGTACCACCACCTCTTTGCCTCCTTTATATCCCACTCCAGAGGGCATGAGACCACTTCCTTGGAAATTTAGGGACTTGGGGGCATACTTGCAAATCATGACTCTAGTCTAGAAACGTTATTGCAGAGGCACAAGAAGGAGCTCCCAGGGAGAATGGGGAAAGTATAATTGCAATGTGATGAAAAGAGTGTTAAGACTTGAAGCCTAATGAATTAGGTTCAATCCTATTCTCGCTGCAGAGCATTCCCCTTGGCAGGGCCCTATAAGATATCCTAAGCATTCTATTCCTTTTAGTGTACCAGTGTTTGAAATCAATTTCTACATTTAGCCTTAAACTGTAAAAATGTGACTGAAAAAGGGAGGAAGAAAGAATGATTAAAGGTGTGAGTTGAAAACATTATTCATCCTCTACCCATCTCCTTCATATTTCTATAATTACCCCTTTAATCCAAAACCATTATTTATTTATTTTAAAGATTTTATTTATTTATTCATGAGAGACACAGAGAGAGAGAGAAGAGAAGCAGGCTCCCTGCAGGAAGCCCAACGTGGGACTCAATCCTGAGACTCCAGGATCACACCCTGAGCTGAAGGCAGACGCTCAACCACTGAGCCACCCAGGTACCCCAAAACCATTATTTATAAAGATTATTTAAACCAATATAAAGTATTATATTGGATAGAAAACATCATAAAGGTCACAAATCCTCTTTGTTTTAAGAAATTCCTTTGTCCTTAAATATAGGTATCTCCATATTAAAACTTCTCTGTTTCAGAATCAGTGTACTCATATTGCATCTTCCACATACAACAAATTCTATCAAATGAGTGAAATAATATCTAGCAGATGTTAATTTCAAGTTACATAATCAACTGTGGAATAAATGTAATTTTATCTTTCTATAACTTAATTTTCATTTTAAGCCCAAATTCTACCATATGGAGAACACTAAAATCTCAGCCAATTGAGGCCAATTTCACTTTATCTAGGGGTTCTCCCAACCTGTTCCCAAGGTTACATAAAACTCATGGGGCATGTATATGCCATGGTGTTGGCAGGAGATGGTACCTGATTCCCATTCATTATCAGCCCACACTGGCCTCCCCAGAGACACCCATCCCATCTGGGCTCCAACAGTCAGGTCTGGATAGATTGTTCCTGCATACTTCTCTCAACCCCAAGACCTCATGGTTACACTGGGCTCTGCCAAGTTTATGACACTCTTCGATATAAGAGAAAACTTTCTGCTGTTCTCATGACACTTTTATATCCCATTCCGTGGCCTAGATATTCCATACATCCATCTCAATTCTGAAGCAAGTTTTGCTGCTTGCCCGGATTCCATCCCAAAGCATGAACCTTCTGTTCTAAGATCCTCAAGCCCTGAGAGCACAAGGCTTTTTCCCAGACACACCCTGGCATTCATAATCTTGCCTCCAATAATGAATTCCTTTTCTTCATAGTGTGACTAAGAAGCATCTATTCTGAGTGGGGGTTGTGAGTGAGGAGAGAACTGGCTCTATATGACTTTAACTTTCCCCCAACAAACTCTATTAGACAGAACATCAATGTATGCTTTGATGTCCCCAGGCCTCCCTTTTGATATACATAACTCAAGCTGAAAGAAAACAAAGCAACAAAGAAACCTTTTTGGCCAAACCCATAAGTTCTGCTAAATTTTTTAAAATAAATTTGCAGGACCAGCAGAGGCCTAAATGTACGAAGCTATAGTGGCCTAAAAGTCAAGGAAAGCCCACATGGTCCAGAGAAGTCAAGTTAAAAATGTGTATGGAGACTTGAAAGCACATATTTAAAAAGTCCTGCATGAGTAATATCTAACAGATATCAGAGAGGGAAGGAAGGAGGAAAGGAAGGAAGGAAGGAAGGAAGGAAGGAAGGAAGGAAGGAAGGAAGGAAGGAAGGAAGGAAGGAAGGAGAAAAATCTATGAACTAAAGAAAACAAAGAATTACATTTGTAAATTCAACTAATCCTTAGTTTTTTATAACTTATGTAGAATAAAGTATTATACATACTTTAGACTTAAAGACAAGTTTCGTTTTAATGATACATTCAGTTTTCCCTAAAATTTGGAGAAAAATGAAAAGGTAAGTATCAGGCTCAGTTAACAATAAAGGAAGAGCTCATCATTTATAGCATGATAAAATTTGAGCAGGATTCTAGTTACACCAATGGAGTATAACTTACCTTCATGCTTATGCTTTCTCTTAAATAATACTAATTTTGAACATGAGCAAAACATGAGTAACAGAAAAAATGGAATAAGTATCACTGTTAATAGCCAGGGGGCCAGGGTACAACAGGCAAAAGTATTAAGACTACTCTAATTGCTATTTTGTTTATAAAACTGGGTGTCTAAAAACCTTAAGAAAGAAAAGCAAGAAAATGGCTATAATTTGTTGGTATGTAAGATATGACAAAGGAATAATGAAACATGTCTTAAAAGAAGCCTGAGCAATCCTTTCAAATCCTCTCATCCACTTAAACTTTATGTAGAAAATACCATCACATGTTTTGTTTTCCTTTGTGAAAAAAACATAATTCAAAGCCTGTAATAGCAGAAAAGCAGAAAGACAAATCATGAACAGAGTAGACTGAAAATCGTTATTACAATTACTTGACTTATTTTTGAGAAAAAAAAAAACTAAAGCCACGTTCTGGAAATTTCCTAAACATACAGTAGGATTTCCCTGAAATGAGATCCAACACAGAGGCTGGGTAATTCAAAATTACATTATACTGCCACTCATCCCTGACCATCAAATTTCATACTCATCAGGCTCAAAGACACTTCTGGCCTCAAATCAAGAATGATTTCACAAAAAGAGATTTAGGGAAAAACACTGGCTACCACAGCAGATGGGCATAGACAAGCCACTGCAGAGCTGGCTTCTGCTGGACCAGAGCCAGGACTGAATTTGCCACAGAATTCTGAGGTATCCTTCAACTTTTGCTGAAGAAAAACAAATGGATTAAATGAATTTCCATGTCTTTTCCATATAGTACACTCTGCCTATGTTCATATTAAATGTGCTAATTTTGTGTACATTTGTTTTGCAATTTGAAAAAAAAATTGAAGAGGATTAACAGTTTAAAATGTCAGGCTGTGGAGTCATAGAGATGGGATTGGACTCCTAGATATATCACTTAAGAGCTGCTCCACTTTGCGGGGAGGGGACTCTGGGGGGCAATCAGTTAAGCATGTGACTCTTGGTTTCAGCTCAGGTAGTGATCTCAGGGTCCTGAGATTGAACTCTGCCTTCCACTCTGCACTCAATGTGGAATCTGGGTGGAATTTCTCTCTCTCTCCCTCTCCCTTTACCCATTTAATTGGTTCTCTCTCTCTCTCTTCTCTCTCTCTCTCACTTTCTCTCTCTCACAAATATACAAAGAGTTAAAAAAAAAAAAAAAAAAAAAAAAAGCTGTGCTACCAGACAAGTTAGCTCCTGTCTCTGGGCATCAGACTCCTCATTGCAACAGATGTTCTAACAGAGGGTATAAAGCATGATTGAGGGAACTCATAGAGACTTCTCAGCACAGTAAATGGCTCATTTTTAAGTGTTCAATAAATATTAACTATGACAAGGGACCTGTACCCCGTTCTTTTTGGGGAAAGGGAACAGTAAGAGAAAAGAACATTTGCTTACCTCTCTGGCAAAGTTCAAGGGCAAGGTCTGGTTCAAATGATGACATAGGAAGGTCCTGCACACTTTTTCCCACAGACACTGAATTACAGCGCATATGGAGTGATTTCCTCTGAAAGAGCCCTAAAAACTAGCAGAGCCACTTCTTCACACTGAGAGAGGAGGGAAGCCACAGCAACAGGGCAGGAGTGTCTGACATACAATCTCACCATAAAGTCCACCCCAGGCGGTGAACCACAAGCACAAGGGTGCAGAGCCTGGAGCTTCTCTCTAAGGAGTTCAGTTTGCATATCTCCCGTGGGGCACCCCAACTTTTAAAACCTGCACTGGGAGATGAGTCTCTGAGACATCTAGCTTTGAAAACCACAGGCCTCAGGAAGGCCCTCAAGGCTGTGAGTGACTCTTAAAGGGACCAGTGCAGACTCACCTGCTCCAGGGCCCAGCGCGAAGGAGCTTCAAGAAAAGCGCCCAGATTTGGCTCATTGGTTAATTTTAAAGCATTGGGATGAGAGGCTGAGATACACTCTGGAATGGAGGCTAGTGAGAGCCATCTTTACACTCTCCCTCTGCCTTGTAGAAGCTGGCAGGCTCCGTCTTGTCTTTTTTTTTTTTTTTCATTTTCTTTTTCTTTCTTTCTTTCTTTCTTTCTTTCTTTCTTTCTTTCTTTCTTTCTTTCTTTTCTTTCTTTCTTTCTTTCTTTCTTTCTTTCTTTCACTAATTAATACTTCAATAATTCATTGGTTTTTACTTCTGTTATTTCTGAACTTTTGACAGTTCCAAGAATCAGAAATGGGATCCAAAGAAGACCCCTCAATGACTCCGAGGCCTCTGAGCAAAAGGGTGCTAGCATCCAGAGTCACTGAGCTCACTGCTTTCCTTTTGACCCTGGAGTTTCAGGGTGAGTCTCTTGGATCCAAGCTCTCTCTCTTTGCATTTTGAGCTCTCTGGCTTTACTGTGTATGACTGCATTTTGTTTGTTGAAGCTTCTTGGTAAGTCACCCTATTCTGTTCAAAAGTGGGGAAAATACATGATTTGGAATAGCTGTGTTTGGGAATAGCTATTAAAGAACAGGTCACCTCATATTTAAGACATCTTAAGAAAACTAAAGGCAAAGATGGACTCCACCTAATCTAAAACACTTTCTTCACCTCTGTCAGAAAACTCCTGCTTCCACAATGTATACCCACTATGAACCAGGATCTTGTACCTTTTTAGAAAATTGTGGAACTTAGTATAATTTTGAATTGTGGTGGTCACTTTAGAGAAAGCTTAACTTATGTAAGTTTTGTCTCTGACAAGAGAGCATGTCAAACCTTTCAGAGACAATGGAATGGATTCTTTGATTGGTATCCAGAAGCTTCTAAAAATGAAATGACTCCAAAAATAGCTCTAAAATGATTGTTACACCATGCAAATAAAAATCTTTAGTAATAAAGTTTGGCAGGTAACCTTAACTCCTTTGTCATTTTCTAGAAATTCAACTTGGATCCAAATGTTCTTTTATAAACTAGTAAGTTTTGTTATAGCTAAAATATTAGAAGGGAAACTGTAAGGTCTCCATGTCTGTCTATAGGTTTACGTATGCCTATGTATATATCTTACAGATGAGTGATTTTTTCTACCTCAGATGGTATTGCCAAAATTATTTTGTAAAGAGATCTATTTAATTGGCTTAGAGAAAAATAAGTATTTATATAAAGTATTTCTAAAACTCTCAGAAATATACAAACTAACCCAAATTTTTCTCAAGTGTACATGATCTGAGACAAATTGTGATAGATAAAAGCTAGCTTAAGTTTAAATTTGTTGATTTAATAAAAGCAAGAATGTCTTCAGAATTGTCAACATTAATATAATGCAAACATACAGCTTTTTCTATCTGAGTTTACTAGGTAAATAACTCGTGCTATTTTTTTTTAAGATTTTATTTATTTATTTATGAGAGACACAGAGAGAGAGAGAGAGAGAGAGAGAGAGAGGCAGAGACACAGGCAGAGGGAGAAGCAGGCTCCATACAGGGAGCCTGACATGGGACTCGATCCCGAGTCTCCAGGATCAGGCCCTGGACCAAAGGTGGCGTTTAACCACTAAGCCACCCAGGCTGCCCCACATGCTATCTTTATATTACAAAACTTATCAGCAACAAAAATAACTTGAGCTATTTGATGTCAAATCCAAATGTAATTGTTAAAAGAAAATAATTTTGTATGTTAGTAAATTGAACACCAATAAAAAATAAATTAAAAAAAAAAGAAAAAAAGAAAAGAAAAGAATTTAAGTAAATGCAAATAAAGTTTATGTTAAGTTAAAATAAATAATATTAACTTGATATTCACTAATTATCAAAATTATTTCCAAATAAAAACCATTAAATGTTAAACATAAGTTTATCTTCTTTTGTCTTCTTTAAAATTTTTTACAAAAGGACAGAAAATATTTCGATCTATTAGTAAACATGTTTTGTGCCACATTGAAAAATTTACTGTAAGAATATACTTCAGAAATTATTAAATATATTTTTAAATTTGCCAGTCCACAACTGATTCCTAGGAATTAAGGATTTTAAAGAGTTAAAAATTAAAATATGTAATAAAAACTACAAGAAATAACGGTAAAAGAAAACACTGTGTATGAAAAGTAAGTAAGGAAAATAGAATGTGTTTTTTGGATAAGGAAAAGTATGATGGACATGAGGGGGTTTTTTGGGGAGTGGTAAAGGAAAAAAGAAAATAATTTGTCTTAAAATAGAAAGATTGCTCCAGAGTGAAAAAGGGGGTGGAGCAAAAGATGAATGGACATAAAAAAGTTGTAGAAAGTTTGTGGAAAAGAAATCTTGAGAGAGAAATTTTACTTATGGTCAAGCTAAGATTGGAATTAATTTATTTAAATTCTCTTTAAAAGGAGTTTTAATATGAAAAGTGTAGTGGTTTAAAATTAGAATTTGGGGGAACCCTGGGTAGCTCAGTCTGGTTGAGCATCTGCCTTCAGCTCAGGTCATGATCCCAGGGTCCTGGGATGGAGCCCCTCATCAGGCTGTCTCTGTCAAATAAATAAGTAAAATTTTTTTTTAAGTTAGAATTTGGTTTTCTCTCTCTTAAAAGGGCAAAATTTTCTTAGATTATTGGTCTGCTCTTAATAAGAAATTTTATAAACAAAGATTTTTCTTTAATATAATCTGCTTTGAAAACAAAGACTGTCTTCTCAAAATACTTTGTCTTCAATGTTATCTTTATCAGGTTTTTGACTACTTAAACAAACAAACAAAATGAGTCTTCTCTATTAAAAGAGCTAAGGCTTGTTTTGTTTGTTTTTACAACAACGTAACTTTCTGTACTTACTTTAGAATCTTTTGTCACTTTGGATGAATGGATAATTCTTGTTTCACAGTGACCTGTGATCCTATTTGATCAAATATTTTGAATCTTTTGACATTTTTAGCAAACTTGCCCAAATCAGATTCTAAATGAAGTCTTTTTGCCCTTGAATGAACTTGATATTTTCCAGAGGGTTCCCAGGAGATCTCAAAAAGGTGCTGTTTCTCCTTATGAAAAGGGAAATGTAATTTTCTTTAGGCTTATTTGATATGTTAAATTTCATGGGAAATATTAAATAAAAAGTAATATTTAACCTTCTTAGATCATATTTATATGGGATATATGTGTAATTAAAATAAGTAATTCAGAAATTAAATTCCTAAAAGCCTGATATGTTTTGGTATAATGTTATAATTTTACTTATTGCTTTACAATGTATGTCATATAAATAACCAAATTTCCTTATCAGTCACAATACAATAAGCTCATACCAGATCTTTATCCATGGCCATTTTTAAGCCTTTTAGCATTTATGGACAGTTATTGTTTTACTCTGATCCTTTTGCAAAAGTGTTCCTGCACAGTATTGTATCTTCAAGGAGATTCTTAGAAAAGACTGACAAACATAGGAGTCTGATAACTTTAAGGTCATAACACTGAAACTGGGTTAAAATTTCTAAAATTCTAATGGAAAACTGATTGATTCATAAACCTGCTAACACAAGATGAAGCAAAATAAGAATTAAATACAGGAGACTGAATCAACTGATGGAAGCGATTATAATTTTTATGACTTCGTTTAAAACATTGCTGATTCCTTACTGCTTTGTTTTCCAAGTTTAAAGACTGACTCATGGAGAAACAGAAAATCTAACAGACTGATTACTGCTAGCAAGTAATCAAAAAAACAGCAAAAACAAAAGTCCAGGACCAGATGGCTTCACTGGTGAATTCTACTGAACATTGAAAGAAGAACTAATACCAATCCTTCACAAACTCTTACAAAAAATAGAAGAGAAGGAAATACTTTCAAACTCTTTTTATGAGGCCATTATTCCCGATACCAAAACCAGGCAAGGATTCCACAAGAAAAGAAAATTACAGGCCACTATCCTTGATGAACATAGGTGCAAAATCCTCAAATAAATATTAGCAAACTGAATTCAGCAATATATTAAAAGGATCATACACTATGATCAAGTCGGATTTATTCAGGGATAGAAGAATGTTTCAACATCTGTAAATCAGTCAAAATGATATACCACACTAATAAAATGAGGGATAAAAATAATATGACCATCTGAATAAATGCAGAAAAAGCATTTGATAAAATTCAACATCCACTTATGATAAACACTCTCAACAAAGTGTGTCTAAATGGAATATACTGCAGCACAATAAGGGTTATATGTGACAAGCCCACAGCTAACATACTCAATATTTCCTCTAAGCTCAGGAACAAGACAAGGATGCACTTTCTCCCCAATTTTGTTCAACATAGAAGGTCTTAGGCAAGAATAAAAAATAAAACGCATCCAAGTTGGAAAGGAAAAAGTAAAACTGTCACTATTTGCAGATGACCTGATATATATAGAAACCCTAAAGACTCCACCTAAAAACTGTTGGAGCTAATAAACAAATTCAATAAAGTACAGGATACAAAATCAACATACAAATATATATTGCATTTCTATACACTAAGATCCAAATATCAGAAAGAGAAATTTAAAACACCCCATTTACATTAAAAATACTTAGGAATAAATTTAACCAAGGAGATGAATATTCTATACACTGAAAACTATAAGACATTGGATGAAAAAAACTGAAGAAGCCCAAAATTTGAAAGATATCCTGTTCTCATGGATTGGAAGAATTAATAATATTAAAACGTTCATGCCACCCTAAGCGTTCAACATGATTTCTACCAAAATACCAACAGCATTTTTCACTGAACTAGAACAAATAATTCTAAAATTTGTATAGAACCACAAAATACCTTGAATAGCTAAAGCAATTTTGAGAAAGAAAAAAGCTAGAGACATCACACTCCCTGATTGCAACCTATATTACAAAGCTACAGTAATCAAAACCATATTAACATAAACACAGACACATAGATAATGGAAGAGAATAGAGAGCCCAGAAATAAACCTACACACTTATGGTCAATTAATTTACAAAAAAGGAGGAAAGAATATACAGTGGAAAAAAGACAGTCTTTTCAATAAATAGTGTTGAGAAAACTGGACATCCACTTGTAAAAGAAGAAAAATAGGAGGAGGAGGAAGAAACTGGACCATTACCTTTCATCATACACAAATCTTTTAAAGATTATTTATTTAGTTAGTTATTCATGAGAGACACATAGAGACAGAGACATAAGCAGAGGGAGAAGCAGGCTCCCCAAAGGGACCTGATACAGGACTTGGTCCCAGGGCCCTGGGATCACGACCTGAGCCGAAGGCAGACAGACAGACGCTCAACTCAGGCGTCCATCATCATACATAAAATTCAATTAAATTGGATTAAAGATATGAATGTAAGACCTAAAACCAAAAAATTCTTAGATGAAAATATAGGTGGTAAGTTCTTTGACATTAGTCTTGTGATTTTTTTTTTGATCTGACATGAAAAACAAAGGTAACAAAAGCAAAAATAAACATGTTGGATTATATCAAACTAAAAATCTTCTGAGCAGCAAAGGGAATCATCATTAGAATGAAAAGGCTTTTATTTTTTTAAAAGGGAGGCGGTGGGGGGGGGAGGGGGGGGACAGCCTGGGTGGCTCAGTGGTTTAGCGCCACCTTCAGCCCAGGGCGTGATCCTGGAGACCGAGTTTCGAGTCCCAAGTCAGGTTCCCTGCATGGAGCCTGCTTCTCCTTCTGCTTGTGTCTCTGCATCTCTCTCTCTCTGTGTGTCTCTCATGAATAGATAAATAAAATCTTCAAAAAAAAAAAATAGAACGAAAAGGCAATTTAGTAAACAGAAGGAAATTTTTGCAAGTCATATATCTGATAATGGGTTAATATCCAAACTACACAAAGAACTCCTACAACTCAATGGCAAACAAACAAACAAACAAACAAACAAAATTAAAAATTGGGCAGAAGATCTGAAAAGAAAATTTTCCAAAGAACACATACAGATGGACAAAGACATGTGAAAAGATGTTCAACATCAGTAATCAGTGGGGAAATACAAAGCAAAACCACAATGAGATATTACTTCACACCTGTCAGAGTGGCTATTATCATAAACACAAAAAATAACAAGTGTTGGCAAGGATGTGGAGAAAAGAGAACCCTCAGATACTTTTGATGGGAATGTAAGTTAGTACAGTCACTATGGAAAACAGTATGGAGGTTCCTCAAAAAATCAAAAATAGAACTATCATATGATCCAGTAATTCCACTTTTACGTATCCATTCAAAGAAAATGAAGACACTAACTCAAAAAGATATATGCACCCATGTTCATTGAAGCATTATTTATTTGTAATAGCCAAGATGTGGAAACAACCTAAGTGTCCATTAATGGAGGAATGGATAATGAAAGTGTATGTGTGTGTTGTGTGTGTGCAATGAAATGTTACTCAGCCATAAAAAAGCATGAAATCTTACCATGTATGACATGAATGGACCTTGATGGCATTATCCTAAGTAAAATAAATCGAAGAAAGAAAAAATACATTATGATCTCCCTTATATGTGGAATCAAAAAACAAAAACAAAAGCAAAAACAAAACAAAACAAACGAACAAAAAAAAAAAAAACAAGCTCATAGATACAGAGAAGAGATTGATGGTTGCCAGGAAGGGACAGGAGTAGTAGACAAAATGATGAAAGGGGTTACAAAAGTACAAACTTCCAGTTATAAAATAAACAAGTCCTGGGATATAATGTACACCATGGTGACCATAGTTAATAATACTGTATCACATATTTAAAAGTTGCTAAGAGTAAATCTTCAAAGTTTTTATCGCAAGAAAAAAAATTTATAACTATGTATGGTGATGGTAGTGATTTATGGTAGTGATCATTTTGCAATATATACAAATATAAAATCATTATTTTGTACACCTGAAACCAATATAACCTTATATTCCAATTATACTTCAATTTTTAAGAAATCCATGAAATATTTTCAACCTGATTCAGTGATGTCACTTGGCATGCTTTCTACTGAAAACTTTTATAAATTGCAAAAAAAAAAAAAAAGAAAGAAAGAAAGAAATTAATTCTAAAAGGGATTTCAGAAAATTGGCAAAGTGAATTTTGGCAGTAATAGAAACAATGCAGATATTCTGTTTGAGAAAAAAAAAACTTGTTTGGCAATAGCACATTCTAACAACTTTCTTGCATATTTCTTTAGATAGTCACAATTTAAATGGCCAAGTTTACTTCTGTGTTTGAGTAAAGGAATTTGACCATCAGAGATCAATAACATTCTAGTTTGTCTCTTTGCAGTCTAACATAGGATTAGGAAATAGAAAGCTAGTTCCTGCCAAGTAAGGATGATGTGAACAGAGCATTAGCTCTATGGTCTATTAGACCTATATGTCTAGGTCACTAGTTAGAATTTGGGGGAATCAACACCTGGGAACTCTAAATGCACCGCCAATGGCAACAGCCACTCAGCCACAGATAGAAGGTCTCTAAGCCTTCTGAATCCATCACTTCTGGGACCTCTACACTCATCTTCCGATCCATCAGTGATAAAAGGCATGTTCCTGCAAAGGCAGAACCAGAAATATTAAAGTGCTTTTGATCAAACTTGGGGCACTTGGCCAGCTGCATGCCACTAGTAGTATCTTATTTTAGGCTAAATAGACTTTGCTCACAAACAAATTGAAACTAAAATTCTGTCATGAGAACTCTGTTCTTTGCCACCCTAGTAAAAAGCAGT